>NW_009954539.1:681066-769760 GCF_000747805.2 Chaetura pelagica
TGCTTTTGGAGAAGAGTGGGGACTTGTGAGGGATCAGTTTAAAAGAAGGGATTAAAAACACTGCATACAGCCCTGAGGGGAAGAAATAGTCTACAGACATTGTAAGATTGCAAGCATTAAAGAGTGAAAACAAATATGTGAGGTACTAGGAGAGGGTTTAGTTAGATCCCCTTTTCCCATGTGAAATTGTGGGTGAATTTCTAGATAAACTTGTTTAGAGAGTTATCTATTTGCTTATAATAGTATGGTGTAAAACAGTGTGTGAGAATTTAAAAAATGCCAGCACAGTGCCTAGGAAAATAAGTGTGAATTGACTGTAAGAAGAAACTCTATACAGCCTTGGAGACAGCTTAGCATAAACTTCTTTTTCCATCACTCATTGTGCATTATTAAAAACAGATACTTCTGGCCACATGATTATTAGTCTCTTACAGCTATAAGAGCACGAATGGTAGGTGTTAAAATCAGCCACAGGAGGGCTCTTGCATTATTTCCCTGCAAGCCTTTAAACATATTGAGGGTAATAAAGGAAGAAACCTATTCAAGCAAGTATAGACAGAGGCCAAAAAGATCAAGTCAATCTGTGCTCTAGTTCCTGTCAGTATGTACAGAAACATTCTGAACCATGAATGTATGAAACATAGTTCACTGTGCATTTTATTTCATCTGCTTGTACGAGCAAGAGGGATTTCCCCTTCTGTGATTTTAGCTAGATGCCATGTTTCTCCAACAATAGGGGATAGTTCTGTGTATACATTAGAGATCTGGATATGAGGACTGAGATAAAGATGAAGTTTCCATGGCACTGCTAAACATCTACTCCAGGCTTTCCAGACATCTAAATTTGGTGCTGCACTAGTCATTATGTTGATTTTAAAGGTCTTTTCCAACCGAAACAGTTCTATGATTCCATGGTTACTAAAGCACTTTGTCTCATTTTTTTTTCAAATGTCTTCACTCTGACTTTAGGCCCATCAATCAGTGCTACAGCAATTTATCTGAACTCCCAAAACAGCACGTGGAATTCCTATAGCAGCAAGTCAGTGTGCATTCTGGGACACTTTGGGTGCTCAAGTGGATGTCTGATCAGGACTGAACAAGAGACACAAGTGAAAACCTTTTGGGGACTGAATGAGAGCTCAATATTGTTACACCAGTTGTGAAACAAGGCCTGCTCTAAAGGAGCAAGCAACCACATTGGAGCTGACTCAATCCATATCTCACTTTCTTCTTTCCCTCAGGAAAAGAAGCTCTTACTCTATGCTAGTTTTACAGGTGCTAAACAAGGACCTCCCCAGAAGCCAGCTGCTCTGCAGGCTTTCTTTTTTGCCTCAGGGGTACCTAGCCAATCTTTCTACCAACCAAGTGTACAGACATCATACAACTTCATCTTCTTTCCCCTTAGGATGTCCCTACCACAATTTGTTCCTCTTCCAGAAAGACTCTATTTTTTTGCAGGCCCCTCAAAATCATTTCTATTCAACTACAGAGATCAAAATACTTCCTTTGTACTCAAGGAAAATTTTCCAAAGCTTTCAGCTTGTTTTTCAATTTGTTTATGCTTTCCACTTTAAACATTTGGGTACAAAGTGGGTGTGGAGAGAATTAGTGTCTTGCCCCCGTCCAGGGGAAAGATGTGACAGTCCTTCCTGTTTTCATGTGCTGTTCATAATACATCAGTACTGGACTCAGCTTATGAAAATAATTAAAATTTTGCAAAAATTTATTTATTTTTCTCTGTAGCACCACACACACAAACACAAAGGTAACAGCAGAACAAGAATAGTCTGCTGATCAAGGCCTTTAAACTACTGTTAGAAAATTATTTCTATATCTGTCTCTGAATGGAACAGTCTTAAGACTTTACCTCTGATCTATTATTCCTCACCTGAAGCCATAAGGTTTTTTTCTGCTCAGTGGAAAGGGGCAGCTCAACTCACATGAGAGGTGGTGCTCTGGAAATCATCATCCATCAGCACTCATAAAATGTCTTGTCTATGTGAGGAAATTCAAATCACTACATTCATAAATGGACACCTCTATTAAATACTTAATAAATAGATTAATAAATAAATAGATTGAGAAACCCATATCTTTTACTTGGGTCCCTCAATATGCCCTGGATTGATCAAACCACCAAGTTGTTGGCTGCTCTGATATGGCTTGAGCTATTTCAGGACAACATTTTATTTACATCTGAGAATGTTGTTTTCTTTTTGCCAGAAGCTCTATCCTTCTCTATCATGGCTGTTACAATTTTTTGCAAGACTCACTTTTGGCAATATTTTTCAAAGGAAAAAGCATTTTGTTTAGTAAAACATGACCAACTCTTTGGGACACAAACAGTTCATGTTTTCCTAATGAGTCCTTCCTAGAGTGCTAAATGCCATTTTTTCTGGTGTACCCATGTTATTAGAAGCACTCGCCTGTTTGAGTGTTGAGCTTCAAAGGGGAAATCCATCCACAGGTGCCAGTGTGAAGGATGTGAATTATGTGAGATGCTGTATTTCTTGTACATCTGCACCTGGCCTATTTTGAAAACCATCTCAATCCCTGCTGCCTCTGGCACTTATCCCCTTTCCTGGCCTGGGATGTTTTTTTACAACCCCCCAGGGTCCAACATATCTGGCCATCAGGAAAGCAAGCCACCAAGCAGCGATGAGCTGCAACCATGTGCAGAGAATTCCTTCAGTGTCATCCCTCCCCCCTGACTTCTTCCCTCCTGAATGTTTGCTCTTTCATACTTCATTGGAGAATTGTGTTATCTCCACAAGACGTGGCCAGGCTTAGTGCGAGAATGTCTGTGGCGGCAACGCTGCCCTCCTCCTGGCGACACTGCAATGGGACAAGTTGCCTAATTGATAGGAATTGAGGCTCTTCTGGAAGACAAAAACAGAAAGAAAGAAATAAATAGAAGAAGGAGAGACGGGGGAAGGCGAGAAGGGGAGAGGGAAAAAAGAGAAAGCAACTTTTTTTTTTCCCCCCTTCTTCTCCTCTGAAGGAAGCAGCAGTGTCTCCTTGCAGAATGACAACCCTCAGGATACAGCAGTTGTCTTCAAATCTGTGACCATAAAAAATCATTATCTCTGTGAAATACAGCAATTTGGGAGATAATCAAACAGTGACCAGGGGGCAGAGCTGCCAATCTGAAGGATTATGCTCTGTGCACGCTTGATTCTGTCTGACCTTCCTCCGAGCCAGCTGTCAGCTTGGCGAAAACGCACACGGATCGACTCAGGGCACATTCATTAGACTGTCTTCGGTGAAGAAGTCATTTGCATAAAACCCCAGCTTTCTTAATTAGTACTTCATTTTTCCCTTGACTTATTTTGTGGCTAAGTTCACTAGTTCTTTTTTTTTTTTTTCCTACTTGCCAAAAAAATAAAATGTGGGAGGAGAATTTTCTCTTTTTTTTTAATGTGGGGGCAGGAGGAAATATGACTTGCAAATTAACTCAGTGATAATTAGCCTATTAACATTTTCAGAGATGTAGGAGGTTTCCAAATGTTACAAAAAAAAAAAAATAATAATAATCAGATGGGGGAAAACATGTGGGGGGGAATACTGTAGTTGAAATTTATTATCTAAACTTCTGGATTGACAGGACTGAAATGCTGGGAAAGGAGGATTGTGCAGCCCATGTGCTGAAAAAATATGCCTCCATCTTTTACAGTAATACATATTCTTTACTCTTTCTTAAACTTCACTTAAGACAATGCTGGTTTATCAGTCCCATGGAAAAAACAATGCAATTTTTTGGTGTTAGAAAGATAAATACATCTTTTTCTTCTGCTGCAGGTAATACTGGGTGAAGTGTCTTGCATAGGAAGAAGTTAATCACTTCCTGCAATTTTATTCAGCCTTTTCTTGTATGTACCAATAATGATTTTCATATCCCCTAAAAGCTTCAAAACCATAGTTGCGTCAAAATAAACTGCAAATTGTTGTATAACTGTATTCACTTAAGATACACTGCACTTTACTGATTTAAAATTGTTATGTGATTGCTAGGAACAAACAAGCCACAGAAATGATTGCCTTGTGTTACAAAGAGCGTTCAGAGTAAAGAGAGATGCCAAATTAGTGCAGACGTTATCAAATTTGTTCTTTAGTTTGAAGTAGATGCTAATGATGCTTGTTCTCTGCTTGATATTCTACTCTCTCCTGATGCAGGAAGGTATTTCAGAGAGCTCCCAAGTTTAATCACAAACTAGTCCAGCTTATACTTAAATACCACTGTCAGAGAGTAATTCTTGTGCAAGGAGAGGGAAATACTGGAGTCCAAGCAACATCCTTGTTCTTGATGAATCAGAATCTAACAGAGATAACAGGCAGACATATCCTGCAGTGCTGCTTTCATGGCAACATTCTGTTTAAAATGGTGAAAAAAGGTGTTTTGTGAATGCCTTCTTCTTGTGCAAGAGACAAAAAATGTAACTGTATACATCTCATTTCTTAGATAAAAATTTCAACACTTTCTCCAGTTTTAAAATTCTTCTCCAATACAGGACTTAAATGGAATTTCAAGACAAGAAAGGTAAGTCAGGATATTGAACATCTCTACATCTGAAGAATCAGGACCAGCCCTTGCTAGGTAACTCTTTATTAGTGAAATTAGTTTTCACTGGAGTGTTGCAAGAAATGTGCTTAAGGAGTTACCTTGAAAACCCATGTATATATATTGTCAATGCTATTACTAAAAAGGCAAATTAATGAAATATTCTGAAGTTCATACATATAACCAAAATGAATGCAACAGCCTGACAAGCTTTTGTTTTTATGAGTTATATATTGGTATAAATTAACTAACAAAAGTGAAATGCTTCCAAATTGCAGATGCTGTGCCCCTGTTGCAAAGAACTTCCACATTTCTGAACACACATTTCCTTCCTCTTTTGACATATGAGAACAATATTTCAAATGTGCCAAGAGCAACTGTAATTATGGAAGACTGATGCAAACAACACAGAAGTCAATAGAAAGATTGTAATATTTATTTCAGTCATTGTTACACTAAGTTCTCTCAAAAAAACCTCAGAATTTATAGGGACTTGTTAAAAAAAAATTAAAAAATAAAAAATGAAGTCTAATCTTCAGGTATTCTTTGCTGCTTATGTGTAGACTAGAGATAGCCATCTGACTACTAGGAGCTGTTCAGTAAAGCTGGATTAAAATAGGGAAAATATCTTTAAAAGGCCTAAACAGCTTCATCGTCACAGAATAAAAAAAAATCTGGGAAAGAGGTGGATTTTGGAGCTGTCCAGTATGCAGTCCTTCTGTGAATTATGCTACACTTATCCTTGGTAGATTTTTGATATATCCAATACACTCTCAGCCTCCCAGCATTTAAAATTTACTGTCTGTGTCCTTTGATGAGCTCCTGCAATCCTCTGCTACTTTGGGAAAATTTGCTAGATTGCAAAAGATGAAAATTGGTTTCATGAATAGACCAGAAGATTCAGCAGTGATTTCTGATTTAGTTACTGGGAATAGTCTGAAGTTTAGTTACAACCGTTTCACACAACTTTTATGCTTTCCTGTTGCCAATACACTTAGCAGATATAGAATTACAGAATCATCATAAAATGGTTTGGGTTGGAAGGGACTTTAAAGATCACCTAGTTCCAACCCCTCTGCAAGGGCAGGAACAACTTCCACTAGACCAGTTTGCTCCAAGCCCTATCCAGCCTGGCCTTGAACATTTCTAGGGATGAGGCCTCCACAGCCTCCCTTGGGAGTGATTCTTATTGAATAATACCTATTTTCTGTAAGCACATACCTGAGATAGTCCATTTTATCCATTCTAATTCCTATCTATCTTAACTAACAAGTAAGGTGTGACAACTGAGCTGGTGGTGCAGGTTCATTCTTTAAGGAATTGAGAGTCACATGAATCCCTGGAGAATTATTAATCCTACCTACAAGAGGTGATTAAGACGTCAGAGATGAAATGATTCTCTGGATGTGTCTGTCTGACTGCGGGAGACTAGATACCCAACTACAGCTAGGATCCTAACTTTTTATGGCAAAACTAGAATAGCTTGCTGATTACTCCTGTGTATAATGTATAGCACCATTTTATTTATTAGGATTGCCATGAAATAAAGCAGTATTGCAGCTTTCAGTGATTTTATGAGTGCTAGTTCCTGATGGTATCTCAAATCCATGAGTTCTAGGTGTCCTGAGTGTACCAAATACTTAGTGTTCTACTACTTCCACTACTGTTTCTTCATATGACACCTAATTGCCTTCTCTTGCATTATCCTGAGATTGTAAGATCTCTGGGGCAAAAGGCATCTGAATTCTGGGTGAAGCCTCGATGGATCACTGCTCAGAAATCTCCATAGCTGATTCCAGTGAGAAAACATACTACAGTGCCCCATGGAGGTCCTTGTGGAGAGCAGTATAGCAGTATCAGAATGCTGCTCTTTCACAAGCAAATCTTATGTCCAATTCTAACATGCTGATTAGTTCTAGATAGGGTTGCCACTTCTGACATTAAAAGAAAAAAAGAAAAAGAAAAGGACCTTCAAAATCCATCATAAAATCCATCATAAAACCCCTGATACTATAAACATGCCAAGAGCTACTGGCAAAGCTATGGAGATTCAAACCCACCCATGTTGAATAACAGTCTCCCTTCAGTCCCCCTCTTTAGCTTCTTTCAGATTTGTAATTACAACCTGAGAAGCATTATGTATGGACATCACTTAATGACTAAATACCAAAATAGGTTTTGCTTCTTGAACAAAGCACTTTCTAAAAATAATAATGGAAAATATGTGTAAATAAAGGAAATACACTCTCGGGTCTTCACCAGACTTAAGGAATGCTTTACTCATTCAAAACACCTCTTTGGTAAGATGTATCTGTCCTCAGCCTTCAGCATTCCACATCATGTCTTCTTATTGCTACTTATTTTCTTCCCTGAATTGCCACTTTTAAAAAAATTTCTTTACCATCTCTTCTTCCCTCTTTTTTTTTTTTTAAATACTAAAATTCAACCTAAATTTCCCTGCCACAGCTTAAATCCATTACATCTTACTCTATCATAGTTGACTAATGAGAATAATTACCAAACTATTTTTCAATGTGAATTATCTACTCAGGCTAAAATAAAACCACCAATCTCATTTTCAGTGAAATTCCCAAGTCTGGCCAACAATTGCAGTCCCTGAAGTAAAATAACAGGGTTTTATTTACTAAGGTCTTCAGTCTATTCATTGGTTTTTATTGGCATTGAAATAACATTTGGGCAAGATTATATTGCATATCTTTTTTTTTTTTTTTTTTTTCTTAATATGGCTGTTTAAAAGCTCACAATTAAAAAGCCTCTGTTAATACTCTGATATTGCCACTAGGATCAAAAAGGGATTAGTGCCAACATTCTGGGCTACTAAAGCATGTACATATGACTGAATACACACTCACTGGAATGTTCATTTCCAGAAAAAAAAAAAAAAAGGGGGGGGCATGGAAACAGGATTCTTTCCAAGATGCTCTAAGCACCAGCCAAAGGAACAGATCTTTGTGCTGCCTTGGCACAGGGAATCTCTCAGCTGGTGTAAAACTAGTGTACCTGACTTTTAAATCAGCTATTCTCTTAATATTGCTTGAAAATCAGCTGCTCTGATGCTCATCTGGTATATGGTTCCTGGAATCACAGGCAGCCTCATAAAATGCAGCACTTTCTACACTGCTCTGTGTTACACTTTGCAAAGGCCAATAAAGACATGGCTTGATGCTTGCAGAGATAGGCTGAATTAGGAGACATCCTACTGTGATGGAAAGTATATAAAGTTTAAAAAAAAAAAAAAAAAAAAAAAAGGAAAAAAATTAAGAGATAAATAAAAGGTTGTCATATTATCATGAATATCCTCAGTAGTGGATCAAATACTCCCTGAGAGGAGGAAGCAACATACCCAGAAATCACTGGGGATTCCATCAGCTTGCATTACAAGGCGTGAACATGTAAAGTCATGATGTCATATGCTTTGTCTAGCATCAAGAAGGATTTGGAGTCAAGACATGGATGCTGAGGAGCTCTGGGGGTAATTCTTGCTGTTGCCACAGGAATCCTGTGTCATTTTGGCATAACCTGAGCTCACTGTGCCTCAGTATCAATTCTGGACAATGCTTTCCCTTTGTTCAGACAGCTCATCAGCTTTCCAAGATTTGTGTCTTACTATGTGTTCACATCATCTCTGCCTTGAATGGTTCCTGAGATTACCCAGAAGCCTGGGACTACAAATATCTCTGGAAATAAAAATGACAGCAAGTGGAGGGACTCTCCTTGCAACATTTACACACCCATTGTTAATCACAGAAGTGCAATAGCAACACAAGTTTACAGTAGTGTGAGTTGACATTCCTCCAGTGTAGTCCTCTATTTAATCCATATATGAAGATAATCTTCCAGTGTTTGTTAAAGGAATTACATCACAGGCATAAGCAGCACCATTAGTTTCCTAAATGTAAGTGAAATGTGCTAAGTCAGCAAGCAAGGTTACCTAAAACATCCCCTAGACTCAACACCTCTCTGGAATAGCAACCAGAAACCAAGCAGGATATCTCATGGTGTCAACATCACACCAGATGCCTCCATTAAGGTGGCTGAATACCTCTCACATTTTCCACTGAAAGAAGTTTTTTATCTGTCTGCTCCTAGTATCATCTCTTGGCCCAGAGCTGAAGAAAGAAAAATCAGGTTTGGCTGCATAACTACATTTGGAAAGTTGTGGCTGCCCCATCCCTGGAAGTGTTCGAGACCAGGATGGATGGAACTTGGAGCAACTTGGTCTAGTGGGAGGTATCTGTGTCCACAGCAGCGTGTTGGAACCAGATGATCTTTAAGTTTCCTTCCAACTCAAATCAGCCTGTGATTCTATTATTTTTTTCTACATTCTGATCTGACCTATTGCTGTGGAGGTTTTTTGCAAAATAAGCTAAAATGAAAATGTCTATTCTGAATAACTGTAAACTTATAATTTGACTGAACTTGACTATGAAATGTCTTGTTCAAGTTTCTATTAATCTTATATGAAATAAAATTAAAATCATACACTTCATAGCAATCAAAATAAAGTCTTTTTTTTTTTTTCATTCAACTTAAAAAAAATACAACCTTTTTCTGAAGAAGAAAATACTGTTTTCACTATTTTTTGGTTTTTTTCAGAACTCTAAAATGAAAAGAGAGCTAATGGATGTATCTGTCTTTCCCCAGTTATGCTGCTTGTCCTGCTGCAGGTTTTACAGACAGTATTTTTAGAGACATGAAAGATTTTAGCAGAGCAGAGGACTTCACAGATATTTCTTGGTTTTCAGGATGGGGACCATGATGACTGTAAATATTTGTAGTTCCCCAAATGAAATACCTGGTAAGGAAACATAAAACTAAATGCAGAAGGAGATGTAGCTCCCTAAAAGAGTGGCTGGTAGAAGACCAAGGTTTTTGTTTATACAGTGGCTCTGAATTCACTAGATTGTTTGACAGAGAATTTCATCCCAAATAGCAACACTGCAACTGCTTTTCCACAGATTAAAAAAGGCACTGAATATAATTTTAAAGTAGCAGCTATACTTCAATTTCAGCTCCAAGATAAAAATAAAAGTAACTAATGCAAGTTTTTATCACCTCAGTGTAAATGAGAAAGACCTCCAAGAGCTCAACAGGATTATTTCCAACAATATAAATCAAAACAGCATTTTAGTCATCTTACTTGAATAGAATTTTAAAATGCAACTTCAAATTACTGCAATTGCTTAGACATATTTATCAACACTGAGTGTCATCTCATCCACAGGGCTCAGGAACAAAAGGTTTATATCAAGTCCAGAACTTCACTGTTCTAAGTGTTGTTTCTGGCATAGAAGAAGCCAGATCCTGCCCTATTTGCATTCTGAATAAATGAGGCAGATAAAAATCAGGGATAAGGAAATTAATGATATTGTCCCATTTTTAAAGATCATGGAATGAGGCACATAGCAGCCAAGGTCACATTGTGATTTGCAATCCATAGAACATCTAGGTTTTGTACCCATGCTTCAAACTTCACAACCAAACCAGGTTTGGTTTTTTTTGGTTTTGTTTTGTTTTTGCAAAGAAAAGCATTTGTGTTGGATTTTTTTTATGGTTAGCATATGATGTGGCAAATGCTGTTCTAAAAATTATATAGCTTAACAATGCTCTGTTAATGCTCTGTCTTGTTTTTTTTCATTTAGAGTGATGAGGGGGTTTTGTTTGTTTTGTTGTTTGTTTTTCTTCTTTTGGGGGAGGGTGTTTTGCTTAGGAATCAAATTGCAATCTTACATAAGTCCAAATAAAATAAAATAAAATAAAATAGCTACCTAAATACCATTACCTGAAATTCTGCAACATTAAGACTTCAAAAGGGTTAATTAATTACATTAGCTGTGTCATTATCCTGGCAACATTCTGCCGGAGGGTGTATAGATCTATTCAGCTGCTGAGTTTGAAAGAGCTGTGTCCTTCTCTCACAGAAGAAAATTCATCAGACATTAAAAACATAGTCATTAACAGAACATATTGTTTTCTCTTCACCAGATTGAAGAACGTCAGATGGAATAATCAAAACAAATATTAAATACATACTTTTATTAAAAAATATGGAACTCAGAATTCATCACAAGTCAGAATAGATGTTTTCCATGTTACAATGAAGCTGCATAACATTTATTGAAAGGTGGAGACCCATACTCTTCACAGTCTCACATCTTTTTAGTAAAAAGTGGATGTAAAATGTTCCTGTGTTAGAATAATAAAATTATGCTATCACTTTTAATAGGTGTGATTGACTGTATAAGATACATCTAGCATAAATATAGGAAAAGTTGGTAAAATAAAGAAAGGACAACAAAGATGCTTGAAGGTATGAAATGGGTTCCATGTAAAGGGATATAAACTAAAATAAATCTGTTCAGCCTGATAAGACCATTTGTTTCAGGATGTGACAGAAGTCTATGAAATTATGACAATCACGGAAGAGGGGAAGGAAGAACAATTATTTACTATTTCATGTAATACAAAATCTAGGAGTTATCAAATAAAGTTATCTAAAGATGGGCTCAAAATTATTAAAGGAAAGTACTTTTTCATGCAGCACATAATTAAACTATGAAACTCATTGCCACAGGATGTTGTGAATGTCATAAGTTTTCACGGGTTCAAAAAGCAATTAGATAACAAACATGGAAGGAAACCCCTTCATAGACTATGATAAAGAAATAACCCCCAGGTCAGGAAATGGCAGAGCCACAAATTGTAGGAAGCTGGAAAGCTAAAATGTGGGAACATCAATGTATATTTTCCTTTTTTTTTGCTCCTTCCCAAGAGACAGTCATTACTGACCATTGCTGGAGACCAAAAAACTGTCTATATAGTCTGTGGTCTTATTGAATACATCTTCTTTTATAAACCAGTTGAGAATTAGACTCAACATTTTAGCCCTAGAGTAAGAGGAAATGTATTTTTTTCTAAACCCCGTGTTTTCATGTGGTGCTGTCGGTCTAGCACAACCCCCTGTGGGTTCATCCTTTCTGCAGTGCTAGCCAGCACTATTCTGGGGCACGTGATGAGGAACCTGTCAGATGTTTGTGATAATTTGGGAAAATCTTTCCTTTCAGAAGAACTTGAAACTGTGACCACCAGAGGTAATATTGTTGGAAACTCTTTCATGTTCATAATCTAGAAAAGCCAAAATGAGGGCTGCACATCCACTGTGTTAGGGAACCCATCACTGTGCCCTTAAATGCTTCTTCTCCTGGACACACACAAGTGGCCAGAGTGAAATAACAATAATCTGAATAGTTTAAAAAGATTTCCAACTAGATGGGCACAATGGTAATGATGGTATAAATGTAGAAATACCAGACACATTAGACAAATAAAAATGTTCAAAAGTATATAAGTCAATCCAGTCTGAGTAACATTTATGATATTGGCAAAAGGCACAGTTTTGACACCTGGGCCATTCCCTGACAAAGTTCACATCCCTGTAAACGGCCTGAAAAAGTGAACACATTTTTTATAAGAGAACCAAACCAGAAACATTTTCCCAAATATTATGCAGAAAGTCAACTTTAAATGTGGGAATGGTTCCTTTGCAATTGACAGAAATTATGCCATAAAATCTGAACAGATGCACAAGATATTATATGTTTTTTCCTTTTTCCTGTTGTTTAGAGATCTAAATAGAAATATCTATTATTCCAGTGATATATACTTTGTGAGTATAAATAAGAAATCTAGAAATCATAAGGAACTAATTTAATTTATTATAGGAGGAAATATTTTAAGATTTTAAAAAATGAAACCCAAAAATCTCTCTGCCATCCAAAGCTATTAAAAAGGGGAAATCAATAACTGGTCTCATAAACAGTTCATTTTGGAAAGGTAGTTGCTAAAAAAGAATTTGGAAGGACCAAACAGCTCACATAGGAAAGGTTGTATGGCAGATAAGTAGAAGAGCTTATGAAGAAAACTTATAGACATACAGTATTACATACACTAAGAATATATACGTCTCTCTTCTCATAATAAGAAATCGCTTCATAAGAAATCTCTGCACGATTCTAGGCACACATTTGAAAAACCTGTGTTTCCTGATACTGTGTTCTTACACCGAGAGCTTAAGGGAAAATACAAATTCTTGTAATGAGCTCAGACCTGGGATATGAGAGCAAAAATATTACACCTACCCAAATTGTTTGTACAAAGCATCCAGCTTCCCTAGAGTCTGTTAGCTCCATGCACTGCCTACACCCCTCAGGATCAGTAAACAAACACCACTGTGTAAGAGGCTGTGTACTGGGTTTTTCAACTCCAGAAAGCCTGGTCATGTCTTTTTAGGAAGTGGGGTGGCTGAGGGAGGTCATTAGCACTCACACATGCATTGCAGTATTTCTGAAATCTTACTAGATTCTGAAGAGAAAAAGAAATTATCCAAACTTCCTATTTTTATCATCCCTTGATTCATCTTAGAAAAGTTTGTTTGTTGGAAAGATTTTTTTTCTAATTTATCACTGAATATCAGTATTGTGACATGAACTGAAATGTCTGAATCCACCTTAAAATGTCAGTGCTGAAATTTGCTGGTTCGTCCCATCACTTTATACTTGAGCTATGCAGCCTGAGTTGATTTACAAAGGTCTTTTGGTCACTGACAAGCACTTGAGACTAAGTTCAGGTGCCTCACAGAGACACCAAGTGTAACTTGAGACACCAAAGGTATCCCGAACATCTGCAGGGGCCAGATAGATCTAACTCAGGACTTTTGGGAGACCTTACCACCTCTGGAGCAGAGGCTGGGAGTTGCTGCATATCAAATAGCACTGTAAACTGAACTGAGTGCTTTGAGAGATTTACAGATGCCTAAATCCCCTTGAGAGTCAGAAAAGCATCAGGAACCCTTCTGGCCTGATTTTTTTCTTTAGGTATTATTCCTTTGTGGGCTGAATACAGTTGTCAACCTGTAAGTACTTGGTGCATTTGAGTCACCCAAGGGTGCCTGGTTTTGCTGTCAGTCAGGAATTGCACAGATCACTGTATGTCACATGTATCTGTCAGCCCCCTGCAATTGTCTTGATTCCAAACACTTTAGATACCTAAACTGAGACAACTAAACTGACTTCTACCCCAATCTGCCTGCTTAGACACACTAGTCCTGCTGCAGATCAAACCTACTGAGTCTACCAGTGTTTAAGACTGGATGTAATTTTAAAAGAAGTGTGGTTTGCTCCATTAGACTCCCACTGAAATTTCTTTGTTGTTTGTACCAGCTGCTGCAAGCCTGTAGCAAATCTTTTGAAGGTGAATAGCTAAAGACAAGCACAAGGGTAATTTGAAGTTTCAAGGTGATGCCAATGCCAAGGGATCTATATCCAGATGTCCCTCAACCCCCATCCTGAAAGTGGAACTTCTGCAGCATACAAGTGTTCCCTCCAACAAAGGATGGAATAAAAGAGCATTCTCCAAAGGCTCAGTGAATATTTCAGTGACTAAGATATAATATGTGAAATAAAACTATCTCAAGGCTTTTTTTTTTTTTTTTTTTTTTTAAGTTTCTAGGCATTTATTTTCAACTCCAGACTTCTACCTTCTTACATGGAAAGTGCAGTATATTCCATCCCACAGAATGGACCAGTCCATCCAGTTAGTATTATGGGTGCCATTATTGGTGCATTCTACTTGTCATTTATTTGGAGCTTGCTACCAAAATACAAAGGGCAGAATTAGCTTTCTAGATTGAAAGTCACCTCTATGCAAATAACTAAAACATAACATTTTGCTTATCAGGCTTTTCTTCTTGATATTTTCAAGGACATTCAATTAGTTGTACAGCTTTTATACCAGAACTCCACATAGGATGAATTGTACTTTTGGTTCATGGGCTTGATGGATGAAAGGTATGACAACATTTTATTATTTTTTTTTATTTCCTATAGTAAATAATGTGATAATTTAACTGCTGTATATGGAAAATAAATAAATTGCTCCATTTCATTGTACTTAGAGGGGAAGAGAAAGATACTCATGATGGTTGATCTATTTTATTTTTTTTTTCCCTCTAACTGCTTTCCCACTGATAAAATAGTGGGGCAAAAAATGAAATATTAAGCAGAAATTTTATACAATGGCTTTCTGTTTCAACAAGGGATGACAGATGAAATAGAGAGGATACCTGTTGAGCTTACAGAGTCAATTCATCAGCTTTCTGTTTGACCCAAAGCTGTCATCTTACTAAAAATTACTATTTACCACTTTTAAATGCCTTCACCTTGGATGGGATGAGAGGGGAGAGGAGGTAAGGCAGGGAAAAATGTGAAAGAGATATTTTTGTGAAGAATTGCAAAGAAAACAGTACATCATAAGCTAATTACAGCTCGGCCTGTCTGAATGTCACTCTGCAATGGTGAATTACAAGCGTGAGGCTACAGCACTTCACTTTCTTACTCATAACTAAATCAGAATCCTTTTAAGTTTTAATTAATCTGCTTAGCTTTAGTTGTGTGGGAGCAGGGGAGTGGGGAAGGAATGCAGATTAACCCTTCAATTGACAAGTACTTTCACAGTGTCTCCTCTTGGGCTATTTTTTTCTTAAGCACCTGAGGGAGACAGCATTATCAGTCTGACATGGGGGCCTATTAGGCAGTGATTTACTTTTTTTTTTTTTTTTAATTTGCCAGTGTCTGGCTAGTCCTTTCTATTTCATTATCAAAACCCAATTAATTTTCTGTAAAAGCACCAAATTAATTACAAAATACTATGGAAATATAAAGAATGGAGGAATTCCCCTCTTCTCTCCTCCTACCCTTGCCTCATTATGGGAAACATGTTGGGCCCCTTGGCAGCAAAGCCCTATTAAAGAACTACAGACTGTCTAGCTCCTCATTTAAAATTCTGTTGGTGGTGTCAGGAGGCCTATATGAAGGGGGTAAGTCCATTTCTACCCACAGAGATCATTTTCCAATTCCCTAGCACAGAAAAATATAGTCATAAAATCATTAGAAGTGAGGCTGGAAGAGGCTGCAGAAGGAAACCCCACCCATGCTCTCTACCTGTTCACCGAAGCTTCCAGGCATGGGGACACTGCAACCTTTCCAGGTGGTCCACTTCACTTACAATGATCTGTTTAATTAGAAAAGTGTCCCTACTGCAGCTTATGTTCATAACTATTTCTCCCATAGTCATTGAATATGGGGAAGTTTGGGGTTTTTTCTTCTTTAAATCTGACTTCTAGGTATGAAAACTAGTGTTTTGTTTACATCAGACTTTTCTCCAATCTGTTTTGTCCCTCTTCTTTCTGTCTTTTCTTTATAGGTAGCATTCACTGTTACACTTCTACTCTGGGTGGTTAAAGTGACAATGGGAAGGATGGATTCCATCTACAGCATGTTTACAACTAAATATAGACCTATGATTCAGATCCTTAAACACTGGTGTTTGGTGCTATTTGATATATTCTGAGATATTCTACCTGTGTTCCATTTGCCAGTTCTCCTTAGATCCTGTGTCATCTGTTATGTCTGGGCAAATGCCACTCAAAAATGGCAGTAAATACTTCTGTTTAGACAAGAGAGTTGAACACCAGGTGTATGTCTGTAGGTGTGTACGAGAGAGCAAGCTTTCCCAATTCTCAGTGGAAATCTATCAAGTGCAACTCACTGCGACTAGAAATAGAAATTCAGTTGACAAAATTGAATTGTTTTCTTAATAGTAACGTGGACCATGATCCAGTCTCCTATGTCAGTGGTATGCATGGTATCTTCAGTGACTATAATGGAAGTTTAAATAGCTGGTACATATGTAGATTCCTACAGGTAAACACAAACTCTATGAATCTCTGGCTAGGGCTGATTCCCAACCTACTTCATGTGACTCCTACATACAGAATTGGGTTGGAAACACTGGGATGTGGGGAAAAGAACACCTCGTTTGAGAGATTTTCACAAAATGGAGATTTCAGAGACTGTAATTCTGAAAATTCCAGAATCCTTTGTTTTTAAAAGTTCTACAGTAGATACTTGGCAAATACTGAAATTAAATGCCTCCGAGTTTTCATTGAGGATCTTTAATAATGGTGAGTGTATATAGTTCTCTCCAAAGGATTTGTTAAATACAAGTGCAATGTTTTCTTTATATCCTCTGATTTCTGCATCTGCTGCAGAGGTGAATTCAGGTAGTGACAGAATAAATACAACTACATTTTTCTAATTTGGATCCATCTTATATTATTTTGGCTTTCTGCTAGACTATCATATGCTTCTGTGTTTAGATCCAGATGTGTTTTTCTGGATCTAATCAACTGGGATGATAACCATTCAGAAATTGTCCCTCCCTTGTCTGCACATTTGTGTATGCTTAAGTGGACAGTATAACTGAGATGTATAGGAGCAGATACATATGTGTTTGCACAAAAGAAGCAGATTTTTATTATTCTTATATGTTATAATTGTGATCTTCATAACTAGGACAAACAATTCTCTGTCTTTTTGTTAATTCTAGACTTTTATTGAACTATGTTGGTCTTCCTAAACTCCTTTGATTTTGTGTCTCTTGCGTAATAAATATACTAAGTGCTGAATGAAGAGTGCTTATTGCCAAACAAAAAAACAGTGCTCTAATCTCAGAATCCACTATCTTAAGGCATCTCAACTTTTCAGTAATGTAGCAACCCTATCTCACTTTACTTTTGCTCTGAATTCTCCTTGTAGACCACAATTTAAGCAACAGGAGTATGTGGAGCCCTAGAGCAAAAACAGCTCCATTTGGCAGCTGATACATTCCCCTTAGGGCTATCAGAGCACAAGTAGCTCAAACACTCAGAAGACTGCAGGAAAAAATGAATGTTGCCTCCGTAAAGCCCAGGAGTTTTCAAGCAATACAGGAAGGATGAAATGGGATGAAAAGCCCTGGAGATCTGAGTTTTCTGATCCTGCTTCTACCCAAGTGGTACTGACCATTAAAAAGGTCACACCTCATAGTTTATCCAGTGTGTCTTCCCCCCAGACAGTAATGATAGTACAGAATCACAGAATCATAGTCATAGAAAGGCTTGGGTTGGAAGGGACCTTAAAGATCATCTAGTTCCAGCCCTCCTGCATGGGCAGGTTGCTCAAAGCCCCACCCAACCTGGCCTGGAACACTTCTAGGAATGGGGCAGCCTCAATTCTCTGGACAATATGGAGTAGCCAATCAAGAATTGGAGGCAAGGCAAAGCAGGGAGTCTTGGTCATTTGCTGGTCATTGCCAGACTGCATTTTTTCCTGTTGATTAAGAAATAATTATGGGATAATGGAATGACTTTGTCACTGGTCCTAGTCCAGTCCATATCCTGCCCACTTGACCACTGCTCCTACAGATTCTTATACTGTAGCAAGTTTCAGTAAATCCTCTCTGGTTTGCATAGTATGTGATAAAGGTGGGGAAAATTTTAATACCTTTGGAAAAAGGAAAGCAATCAGAAGGAAGAGAAAGTTGCAACGTGCCTATTGTGCAGTAAGTTTCAGAGAGGAATTCAGTACAGTGCAGAAGACTTTTGTCTCTCTCTTCTGGTGAAATGAGAATTTTTATTTTTGTGCAAAAGGCAAGTTTAATCAGAGCACATTTAACTTGTTTGATGGCAAAAGATTCACTTCACCTTTATTTAGAGATTACAATGCAGATAATAATGTGTAAATTAGCTATATTCTTTTATTTATAGTCAGTAGGCAGAAACAGATACTTCTAGATACCAGATCTTCTAAAATATTTTAGATTAATTTCTACAGGAAAGGTGAATTAGACCTCTCAAACACCTTTTCATCACAACTGACACCAAAAAGATCCCAGGATGATGAGCTCAGATGTGTGCATCAGTCTAGCAGACAGCCAAAGTTAAATGAGATGGATCCATGTTTAAAAATATAATTAATCTCTATTCCAGCATTACCTGAATTTACCTCTGCAACGGATAAAGAATGGAGAGGGTAATAAAAAATGTTCCAGAAACTATCAATAAGTGAGAAATAAGTGAATTTGGAAATATTGAGAAAAATTAATACTACTCACTTATGGCCTAGGGAAGTCTTGAAAATAAGACCCAGTCTCCAGTTTATGCAGTTCCACTTGTTCCACTGAGCTGAGCAGACTTATACTAGCTAAAGATTAGGATCAAAATATAAGCCAAACATCTTTAAATATTTTAATTATTTATCCGAGGCTGTTTTTACTTGCCCCTGCTGCTGGCTGTGAGTAGAGGAAGCTTTAAGTAATATACTAGCAATTATTAACAAGCTTAAGTTTTCACCGTGTATTAGGAATCAAATCAGACTTTTTTAATATATTTTTTTAGAGAATGGAACAAAATGTCTAATTCATGTCTGTAAAAAAAAATGTTAAAATATCACTTTGGGTAAAACTGTCCACCACTTCCCTTGGCAGCCCATTCCAATTCCTGATCATTCTTTCAGTAATTACATTTTTCCTTATATCCAATCTGAACCTCCCCTGAAGCATCTTGAGCCATTTCCTCTTGTCCTATCAGTGGTTTCATGGAAGAGATGAACCCCACCTCACTCCAACCTCTTGTCAGGGAGTTGTAGAGAGTAAGGAGGTCTCTCTTCAGCCTCCTCTTCTCTAAACTAAACAACTCCAATTCCGTCAGCCACCCCTTGTAAGAGTTGTTCTCCAGGCCCTTCACCAGTTCCAATGCTATTTTCTGGACATGCTTCAGCCCCTCAGTGTCTTTCTTGTAGTGAGGATCCCAAAACTCACCACAGGATTTGAGGTGCTGCTTCACCTGTGCTGAGTACAGGAGAACAATCACTTCGTAGTCCTGCTGACCAAACTATTGTTGATGCAGGCCAGGATGCTGTTGGCCTTCTTGGCCACCTGGGTATACACTGGCTTATGTTCAGCTGGCTGTCAACCAGCAATCCCAGGTCCTTTTCCTCTGGGCTGCTTTCCAGCTACTCTGCCCCAAGCATGTAGTATTGTCTGTAGTTGTGACCCAAGTGCAGGACCTGGCACTTGCCCTTGCTGAACCTCATACAATTGATCTCAGCCCATTGATCCAGCCTGTCCAGGTCCCTCTGCAGACCCTTCCTGCCATCAGGCAGATCAACACTCCTGTCCAATGTAGTATCATCAGCAAACTTACTGTGGATGCACTGATCCCCTCATCCATATCATTGAAGATACTAAATAAGACTGGTCCCAAAACTTGGAACACTGCTTGTGACAGGCCATCAACTGGATTTAACTCCATTCATCACAACTTTCTGGGCTTGGTCATGCAGCCAGTTTTTAATCCAGTGAAGAATGCACCTACCTAAGCCAGCTTCTTTAGGAGAACACTGTTGGAGACTGTCAAAAGCTTTACTGAAGTCCAGGAAGACAACATCCACAGTCTTTCCCTCGTCCAGTAAGAGAGTCATCTGGTCATCAGAGAAGATCAGGTTGCTCAAGCAGGACCTGCCTTTCCTAAACCCTGGGGCTGAGTCTGATCCCCTGGTTGTCTCATGCTTGCTGTGTCAGCCTAATCACGATGGATCCCTTCATAACCTTCTCCAGTACTGAGGTCAGGCTGACAGGCCCAGATCTTCCTTCTGGCCTTTCTTGTAGATGGGAGTTACATTGGCAAGCTTCTGGGCTTTACATCTGGGACTTCCCCTGTTAACCAGGACTGTTGACAAATGACAGAGTGGCTTGGCAAGCTCCTCACCAGCTCTTTCAGTACTCTCAGGTGGATCCCAACAGGTCCCATAATCTTGTGAGTGTCCAAGTGCCATAGCAGGTCCTGTTGAATTATGAGGGAGTTTATTCTGCTATCTGTCCCAGTCTTCCAGTTCAGGTGGCTGAATACCTTGAGGATAACTGGTGTGACTATTGAAGACCGAGGTAAAAAACGCATTAAGCATGGTAGTCACTCAAGACAGGATCACAAAGGATGAGAAGGATCATCCTCTGAAGCTTTACATTGTGTCTTATCTGTAATACGCTCACACTGCACCAGGAAAGGATGATTTACAGGTCAGGAACCACTGAAACAAAAGACACAAGGTTTTCCAGCTTTATATCCTTTTCTGTTGCACACTTTAGTCAGTCTGATTTAAACTTCAATGGAAATCTTTCCAAATAACCTCCAAATATAGAACCGGACTAGATGAGTGTTGTAGTTCCTTTCCGACCAAAATCATCTATTTTAATATAGAAAATAAGCAAATTATTTAGTGATTGCATGTTTCCATACATGAATGTGGACTATTACACGTTCTATTTTACAGTTTCTTTTGTCCTCAGTTTCCTGCAACATATCCAGAGCATTTTGGTAGCCTTAAATGGAAAACAGTTCATGGTGCCCAAAGTGAAATCAACAGAACAACTGAATAAACACAAGCAACAAAAGGTACATATTTGTTTCTGATTCAGTCATGAAAGATTAAATTAAACTTGCACTACTTTAAGGAAGTAGCCTTTCTTGTCACCAGTAATTATAATATGGAATGGCCCTCAAAAGTCCTTTTTAAGATTTTGAACCAGCTGGATAAACAGTGCAAGTAATCGAGCAAGAAAAGACAGATCACTTGGCAAAAGGCTCTGAAATGGCAAAATCATTGAAAGTATGGGTTGCTACAAAACATGCAAGGAAGAAAAACTCCCCCAAGCAGGACATGTCAGTTGCATAGGCATGGCTTAGAAAAATAGTTACTTAAAGACAATGACTTATGAACCTCTGAGACAGAGGCAGAATAAGTGCCATAGGGTTGTAGTGTGGAGGAGAAATGAATTAAGCACAAATGAAGAGGAGAAAGCTCGAAGAGTCAAGGAAAGTTTCTGAGGTGGAAGACGACATGCCCTAGGAAGACACGGAAAGTTGGGATGAAAAGAAATTCCTCCTAGAGGCACAGACCTTGTCTGTTACATTTTACAATATTTCAGGAATCAGGGTAGAGGACAATCCTTTTGCTGTTTGCAAAAATATTTCATCTTAATAAGAAAAAACTATACGTATACCTAGAGCTAAATGTGTACTTAGAATTGCTAGTATACTGATACTTATAATCCTATGCACTTGTATCAGTGCATACATGGAAATAAATTATTGCACAGTGCTTTTGCATTCCATTGTAAATCTTCTTCAAAGGGATTGAAATGTTCATGCCAGAAGAGAAGCTTATTAGGACATGAAGAAGAGTCTGCTGATATTAGTCTTAAATTATTATTTGGAACAGAGGTATTATAGCCAAAGACTTTCTTCTTAAGTCATTCATATTGCAGGTTGGAAATTGGTTATATACACATTAAAGAGACAATTCCATTGGCATAAGAAATTAAGACATTTTTTAAAACTATTTCATTGTCATTTTTTTCCTAACCTCTCAGAATGGAATATTTCCATCTCCTTATTTGAGATTGCTTTCTAGAAAGAAAACAATGTTATGGGGAAGAATATTAAGTTTAAGAAAGGCAAAATAAAGGATTTTTTCTGTGATAGCTTTTTTTGATGCACTCATAATATTATTTTTTGCAGTTTCACTTAACAGAAAAAAAAAAACAAAACATTTCCTATGAGGCAAAAAGAACTAACTGTGCAAAGCAGAATATCCAGTTCTTGCCCAGGGCTGCTTATGACGTCAGTACTCTAATAAATCATGATAAAAACAACATTTCATATTCATAGACCTGATATGGTCCAAATTTATGAAAATAAGTAAAATGGAAGGGTACAAATAATAGTTGTCATCAGTTTGCATGTGGGTTCCCAGCAGAGCTAGCAGGAATCAGGGTTAGGGATCCCCGTGGAAGCTGATTCTAGTAAAGGTCACACATTGTGAAGAGCAGCAAAAAGAGCTTCTACAGCTACATCAGCAGCAAAAGGAAGACCAGGGAAAATGTGTGCCTGCTGCTGAATGGAGCAGGGGACCTGGTGACAGATAATACAGAGAAATCTGGGGAAACTCCATCACACCTTTAAATTGGTCTTTACTGGTAAGATTTACTTTCAGCAGTCACAGGTTTGAGACCAAAAGGAAAACCTAGAGCAAGGGATACTAACACACAGTGAAGGAGAACCAGGTTAAGCAATATTTCAGCAAACTGGACACATTGACAAGATGTATCATGAATTCTGAGGGATCTGGCTGATGTCACTGTGAGGTCACTCTCAACTATCTTTGAGGGGTGATCGTGAATGAGAGAAATCCCTGAGGACTGGAAAAGAGTAAATGTCATACTTATCTTCCAGAAAGGGATAGAATGAGGATCTAGGGAAGTACAGGTTTAGTCAGCCTGTCCTGGATCCATGAAAATGTGATGGAGCAAATTATGGAAACCATTTTCAAACATTTGAAGAGAAAAAGGTGATTTGGTACAGTCAACATGGATCTATGAAGAGCAAAACATTCCTCTTCAACTTAATAGCATTCTGCATAGAAGTAACTAGCTCAGCAGGCAAAAGGAGAGCAGTGGATATTGTTTATCTTAACTTTGAAAAACCTCTTGATGCTCACTGCATCACCATAGACAAATAGATCAAGTATAAGGTAGATGACTGGACAGTCAGATGGATTGGAAACTAGTGGGTCTGCCAGCCTCAGAGGGCTGTGACTGTGGACAAAAAGTCTGGATGGAGGCCAATCCCTAACACTGTACCCCAAGAGACACCACTGGAGCCAATACCAGGACAAATGTAAACTGAAATAGTCACAATACATTTTCCTGGGAAAGAAGGCAGTTAAAAAGAATAAAGATTTCTGTCAATTACTTCTGGAAATTATTTGATATTCTTTATACTTTGTCCAAACGCTATAATCTTTTTTTTTTTTGAGTAGGCTCTTACCTTTTAAGTATCTTCATGTGAATCCATGAAAGAGGCTTTTTGAGAAGTAGAAATCTATTTGCTTGTGGATATTTGTAGCCTACTTAGTCATCAAAATTAAATGCTCTTTTGTGAAGGTACCTATGGCTTTCCATTGATAGTAAAAAGAGTCCAGACATGCAATTTGAGTGTAGAGAATAGAACAAATTAATATTGTCAATGCCTGGTAGGACTAAGCTGATGGTATCTGTCCCTAGCAAATCATAAGGAATTTTATATATATATATATGTGTATATATATATATATATACATGTTAAGTTACTCATATCAAATAGAAAGAATGTGGGAGAAAGGAAAAGGAGTGACTTGGAGATCATTACATCATTTCCTTGGCTGGAAAGACATGTAGACCATAAATTAAGCAACTTGCTTTGGAAAAAATTGAAATTGAAACATTGAAATTGAAAACTGTATTGATTTCAGTGGATGAGAAATATGTTAGAAAAGGAGATGTAATAAAGCGGAAGAAAGGAAGTTATCTATTATTTCCTTAAATAAAGTTTGAAAATTTCTATAGAAATAGGCTTGTGGATTCAAAAGGAAAGATCTGTATTTGAAGAAAAATACTGTTGAGATTACTTCCACATAATGAATTTTTAGCTCAGCCTACTTAGGTAAACTTGAGCATAGGAGCCTAGGTTAGATAGATTTAAAATGACCATTGGATGTGAGCACAGGTTACATTCTAGAAATTCAGGAAATTCTAGAATTCAGAAAACTCCTGAGATCCAGCATCCTTATGAGAATCCAACATTTCCAGGAAGGATATATAAAATACCAGCAAAAATGAATTTACTAAGGGCAAGTTATCCTGAAGATTTTTCCCACAAAGGAATAAATTTTAACAGGTAGTTTATTCTCTCACATCTAGCAGTGCAATCTACAGACAAGAAAAGTATTTCTTTGTTCCTAGTTCCAGAAGAACTCATTGTGTGTTCTTGAATAATGCTGCTACTTCTGTTTTGTTTGGGTAGTGGCATTGGCATCCAAATTCTTTTACAAAGTGCTAAGGGATGGTTGGGTGAAAATCATCATAAATATAGGGAGCACTTATTTCAATGTTATTATGCTAATAATTTGTATCAAATTTTCTATTCATAGCATCTACAGTACTAAGACTACAAAGAATTTTATTGCAATACTACATACTCTTTCAATGTCAGTGCTTTGACATCATTCCCACAGGGGAAGCTTTTTGACATCACCAGGACCAACAGGACACTTCCTACTGTAAAAAGAAAAAAATTGCTCTTGATAGTGCCTAAGCAGATATTTAAAACCTTAAATTTAGTATGGAGTTTTGAAAACCTCAGTTTAAACTTTTGTAAAAATTGTAACATATTTCTTATTTATGGATCATTAAACCATTGCAAGCTGCTTGTAGGTCATTTGTTTACAGAGTATTGAGAGACAAGGTGCTGCTCACTAGAACTGGTAAATATTGCAAAATATCTATGAACATACATTTTGAATACAAATCAGAAAAAATTCCATTACATATGCAATCTCCTCTTTTCATTTCCCATTATATACTCAGCAATATTATTGAAGAAAGCTCATACAAATCCTCATTTCCTCAGTCTACGATCCGACACAAGGAAATACTGATAAGGTTATCTGCTTCTTTTATTGGACTTATTAATTTTGCTGAATATATTCAAAGACATGGTGTACCCTTCAGAGTAGACAATGCAAAACTCAACATTAGAGAAGGAAGGAAACGTGCTTATAGTGCAATGCTGTGACAGGTCAGCTTTTGAACTTCAGAACTGCTGGTGTTCACATTTTCTGAGTAGCAATTATTCAGTATCACAAAAAAATAGCTTAATCTAAACTGAAACAGCTCAAATATGGTTTCTTGCATATGTTGTATAAAAATTTCAATTCAATGATGAAAAAAGATTTTTAACATAACTTCACTAGGACAATGAAAACACATCATTTTACTGCTGGAGAAATTAGAACCATATTCAGGTGTGGTTTTTTCCTACATGTTCGAAATTAGAAGAGTTTGTTTTACAGAGATGCATGTTTCTTATCATATAAAGTTATAAACACATAAAATGTTGCAAGCATATTTATGTAGACAGACATAAATATAGTTGGTTTTCTACGTTTAAAAAAGACAGACTGACAGAGTTGGGGTTGTTCAACCTGGAGAAGAGAAGACTTCATGGAGACCTTATAGAGGACATGAAGGGGCTGCAGGAAAGCTGTAGAGAGACATTCTGCAAGGGCATGGAGTGATAGAATGGGGGAAACAGTTTAAAACTAAAAGAGGGGAGATTTAGATAAGATATTAGGAAGAAATGCTTTACTGTGAAGGTGGTAAGACACTGGAACAGCACCCAGGGAAGCTGTGGATGCCCCATCCCTGGAAGTGTTCAAGACCAGATTGGATGGGTCTTAGAACAACTGGTCTAGTGGAAGATGTCTCCACCTATGGCAGGAGGGTTGGAACCAGATGATCTTTAAGGTCTCTTCCAACCCAAACCATTCTATGGTTCTGTGAAGAAACAGATCCTCTTCAGAATTTTCTGTGTGGAAATAGATGCACACAATCAACCTATGGGTCAAATGATTTTGGATGTTACAGTGAGTGAGGAGGAACAGCTGAAATATTCAGCACATATCACTGTGTTATTGTACATGGCCACATTCAAGACATGTGCCCACAACCTGTAGATTTCACTTGCATGTGGTCATTGGATATGCTTAGGAGTCTCAGTTTCATGTGTTGCAATCTCTGACTGAGCTGCTGGGAGATCCATTATATTTGTTGTTGAAAGAAACATTCAACTAAATTCACAAAATCTTCAGTCTGATAAAAGAAAATTGCAGTGGGGAAAAAAAAGAAGTATCTGCTGAGAGAAGCACAAATGTACAGCCACTCAATGAAACAAACAATTGGAAGTTTACTGATACACCTGAACACTGATCAGCTCTTTTTCTTTGGAAACTTCTTGTGCTCAAACCTCTACATCTTAGGCCTAGTGTTCAGCCAAAGGGAATTCTCTCTGGTTTTTTTTTGCAGGCACAAGATTAATTAGGAAAGAACAATGCATAAAGTCTTTTAATTCCTATGAATTGCTACAGACTCCCTTTTTTTGTCTGTTTCATTTTATCTAGATGTACTCATGTGTATCCAACAAATACATATGGGTGTATGTTAGATATCAGGTTACATATATATATGTGTGTGTGAGCATATCCACGTTGGTTGTCCCAGATCAGACCTTTGTAGATAGATACCATTGTAGATAGGTCTCATTGGAGATACTAAGGACCAAAAAGGCATAAAATCTAAATAATTCTCTTGCTCTTCCAGGTGGTTCAACACTCTGGGTCAGGTTCAAGATTCATTGATTATGTAGCTTAAGGGAAGGTCATAGAGCTGCAGCCTACGTTCCTTTGGGTATTTCACTAAAGTAGGATATTGTGTGGCTAGTTGGGATCTCATACCAGTTACCAGACAGGACTAAAGTGACTTAAAGAAACAACAGACCAGGGGCCATTTAAAATCAAAATGAGATTTTTCAGGGACCAGAGCTGTATGTTTGCTTTTTTTATAAAGCGCTTTAAAGTAACACTTTGACCGTCTGCTATTTGTAGGGGTTTTTTTTACATGTGTGGTAACTGCTTCTATTATGGCCTTTGTATGCCAAGTGGGGTCCTTTTGTTTAAACAAACAGCTTTGTCTACCTGTGCTTACACTGAATGATTCCTTTCAGCAGAGCTTTTCTGTTATCCTCTCTGCTCAAGACTTTTAGCATCTTACTCTAAATATTCTGAGATTTTCTGATTTTGTGCTTTGCTTTTACGATGGGGATCATCCAGTGTAACTGAGGCTTCCAGGGAGCTGTAGGGGTTTTTTTGAAACTATAAGGATGGAAAATGTAAAAAAAAAAAGATCTGCAGGATGCCTCTCCCATTGAACCCTTGAGGAGAGAGAGCTGGAAATGATCATCTATTTAAAAAAAGATACAATGTTCTTTTGCATGCAAATTACCGGAGATCCAACTCACATAGTTCATATCCCAATAGGAGGAAATACAGCAGAGCTGACAGATGTCATCAGTTGACTTAAATGACTGCATAAAAATTCACAACGTAAGTCTTTTATCTACAAACCCTGCATGTTTAAAAAAAAAAAAAAAAGTGCCAGTGGTTATAGCCTGCTACTTTGACTGCTAAGCCTTTGTAACCTGCAATTCCATGGGTAAACAGTTCTAAATTATGTACCTTGTTAGACTTACTCAACAATATCAATAATTGTAATATAAAATGTTAAAGACATAGATTTTTTAAATAAAAATTGAAAGAAACCAAGAAATGGCTCTTGTGCATGTATGTTTCTTTATGATCCAATATGCAACATTTTAATAGGCTGTATGTCTGAAAGGAGGTACATATAATGATGTTTAATGTGTAGTTGAGAGCAAAATTATTACAGTTTTATATATAGTGAAGCCATATAACAAAAGAGCAGTAGCTAGTGTTTGCCCTTATATGAGATGCAGCCATATAATAGAGAGCCTTAAAGCTAGGGTTTACTGTACTTTGGGAATTAATCACATAAACTATAAATTGGGTTCAACAGGCTGGCTGGGTAAATAGGCGCAGCTAATGAGGACACTATGAGATCTTATAAGAGCGCTGACTGCCCCAGGACAAAAGTGTCGAGCTGCACCTGATGGAAAACTAGAAGACATCAAAGCATAAAGGATTAGTGCTCTCACAGTGTTGAGAAATGGCCAGGGGGAGATTCACCAACTTATTACCCACATCCAAGCTAATCCTGTTATCTGCAAAATATGACTGTGTTCAGGAACTGCCACCACCTAAACTTGCAGGAGACTAATTCTGTGTTTCCATGGACAAAAGTGTAGGGAATTTTCATCTGGGCAAAGAATGTAAGAGATGAGAATTTTTAAGGGTTTATTTTGCATCAAATACATGAAGAAAGGAAAATACAAATTTAGATTTTTAATGGCTAATCTGTATCCAGTATGGGTATCCTACAAGAGAGAAGTCCTTCACTGAGAATACAGGGCAAAAGTCACATACAATTTGTTCTCACTTGTTTAGCTGGAATGCACTTACACTTTCCTAAAAGAAAATCAAAATGCAAAGTAACTTTGAAGACAAGAGGGACTGATGGTCCCCCAATACCTCTGTCCAGGAAATCTTTTGTTCAGCAAACGTCTACCTGATATCTTTTCAGTACAATAAAAGGTGAAAAATACCCCAAGGTCCTTGCCAGCACATCACAAAATATAATTTATTATCCAGCCTAAGGTATATGAGTAGGCTCAACTATTTTTGGAAAAGTTGTATAATTACCAATGCTAGAAATCTAATCTTTTTTATACCAAAGATACATCTGGTGCAGCCAGCACCTATGGCAAATAATGGACCTTATTTTTCAATTTGAATAAAACAGAAATAGACCCAAATGTTACCTCTTAGAGCAGATTCCAGGGCAAAGCAGATAATTTGAGGAAAAGGACTGCAACTTATATTTAATCCAAGCATGCAATGTGTTCCTTTCAGCGGTTCATCAGCACCAGGGATGGTTCCCTTCAGGGCAGAATTTAGGCATGATTACTGAGGCAAGCCCATGGCTAAGTATTTATATGGCATTAAGGAACACCCGCAACACACCAATCTTGCAGGGAAGGGTTTATCTAGCTATCTAAGGGAAATGATTCATTTTGTAGGTTTTAATTTTTAGGGATGTAAGCATGCCAAAGTGTTTGGTGATGGAAAAGAGTCATTGGAAGAGTGGCATTGCCTGCAGCTTTCCTTTGGCTTTCCTACCATTGTGGCTGTTTAACAGCACCATACCTAAGTTGTGAGAATACTGCAATTAATATCCTCCCATTAGCAAATTAAAATTAACACCCTGGTGAGCTGAAGCTGGTGATTACCTGATGACAATGAATCACAAGAAAGTATTAGAGAAAGATTGGTGTAGTGACCACAGGATACTTGTGGAAACAGATGAATACCCTAGACTTGACTACCAGCCCTTTCACACTTGTGTGCTTTCTAATCCTGGGCACCTCTGTATTTCTTCTTCTCCTTCTCCCCTGGCATCATCCAGTCTAGTAACAAAACCATCTGCCCAATAAACTCCTTGACTACTCAATAACTTTAATCCCAAACATTAATGGTTCTTCCTCTGTGTATACAAATAACTCTTGGTGCCAGAGAAATGACTGAGAAACAGATCAGAGAACATTCATTTGGTAATTTTGAAGTTTGTTTCATCTGACAAAGTGAGATATTTTAATTCCTATAACTGACATAAACTGAAAATTCAGACAGATATATATATAAAAACTCCACATCCAGGCTTTTTTTAAAAGAGATCTCTCTTCCTTGAGTTTTGATTGAGATAGTTTTTAATTTTTCTTTATTTTTCTTTAAAATATACAAAATAATTTAAAAGGTGTTTATTATTTGATTCAAAGTAAACTACTTGAATTTTATCAGTGTATTCAAAATAGATTCATATGACTTTTTGATTTGCTAAAGAATATTTTGAAGTTTTCTAAACTTCCCGAGAAATTTGAAGATCCATTACAGCCACTTCCCTAGCTGGGTGCTTCAGACATCAGAGCACTCATCAAAGTGCTATCAATGGGACAAAGAACAGCTTCAACTAAGACACAGGTGATTAGAGAAACAAGCTAGAAACCAGCAGAAAAAGGAGGGACAGATTTACAGCCATTAAAAAATGAAGTACTAATATGGAACACTGATAATCATATAAACTTCTGCATGACTGTCTGAGTATGCACTGGAAAATATTTCTTAATTCTTCTATTCATTTGGTTATTTAAACAAAAAAACAAGACAAAACAAAAACATCAAACAGACAAACAAAGAAAAAAACAAATAGAATACATCATATGCATGTAAAATATGAAGAAAAACAAAACCTGATCCCTGTCTGGAATCCTTAGGTGCTGACATGGTAGTCATAACAACTGTTTCCCTTCTGGTCTTAGAACTCTACTGATCAAATGGAAAGAAGGAACAAAAATTAAGAATATTTACTAGTGATTTTGCTTTTATTATTGATTTTACATCGTCAAACACACTTTTGAATGACAGAACAAATGCTTCAGAAAAGATAATAACAGCTAAAGAAAAACACTAAGTTTGAAGCTATGATTTATACAATTGTCATATTTACCCTGAGATTGGGAATTGTTAAGAAAAGAGAAAGGTTTTATTAAATGTTTTCTGATTTCAAACGCTTGGTATGTTTAGCTCAAAGTTTATGTTGCTCCTGTTATTGTCTTCTGACCTCTTGCCAGTGACTCTTCCCCCCTCCCTCCCCAGCAAATTCATTGGCAATAATCCTGATAAGCTTTATTATTTGATTTTTCAGGGCTATAGATCACCTCTTGGCAAATCAAGCTGTGGTAAGAATTTAAAAAATTGTATCCTGAGCCTTAATTACTTCTGAAAACCTTGACTCACAGCACATGAATCCCAAAATTGATCAAGGTTGACACAAAATGTAAGACTGAAGGCTTGTTGTAAAAAATCCCTTATGATCCCAGAGTAAATATGTACAATTTTACATGGTCATGGTCAGACATCACCTCCATTTAGTCATCTATGCTTTATTCAGCCAGTTTGTACATATACACATTTATGCAAAGAAGTTTTCCAACTGGAGCAAAGGTAAAACTAGATAGATCAACAACTCCTCCCTTCTCACTTCTTCCCCATTCCACAGATCACATCAGAAAATGCTGAAAACATTTTATATTCCTCAGATTGAAAGGAATGTTTTTTTTCTCTGTACTACAAGATGGACTACAAAAAGTGGCAATAGTGGAGTCCTTACTTTACCACTGAATCCTTCTGGAATAGGAGTAAAAGTGAGTCTACAAAGTATTTTATTTCCATTAACTAAATATTTTCCTTTTTTTTCCCCAAGGCTGTGGAAGATGTCAATATAACAAATTTCAAACTACTAAAGAAGTTTTTCTTTGTAGCTGTGGAACTATCCTGCATTTACTTTCTCTGTAGTGTTGTTTTATGCTTTTGAGAACTAGTCTTGCCCAGAGAAGCAACAGCAAATTTATCTTCAGTGTACACAATTTAAGGAAAATGTTATGAGACATTTACCTTACTTAACCTCATAAGTCTAAAAGTTATTTCTTCAAATTATATTCAGTGAGGTTCCTGGGACAAGAGTATTTACCCCAAATAACTGTATATGTTTACAGTGCAGATAGCTGTACTTAAGCTTGTCAATCTACATAGTCTATGAGAACTGGTGGTCTACAATTCATCATCTGAAACAGATAAGTAAAAAAATGAATACCTTAAAGATATCTGAAGTTAGATTAGCTGAATTCCACATTTTATGACCATTTCTTCCCTTTATTTTCCAAGCCATGAATGTTTACTCTTTATCTTTTGTTTTTCTATTCATAATAATATTTTCATACCCAAAATCAAAAGGTTTTCAGAGGCTAGCTGGTGTGCAACTTTGAATTTTTACAAATTGTTCGATATTCCAGGAGGCTGAAATGGGGATAAAAGTGAATATCTGGTTCTGATTCCCCCTTCATTTTCTGAGACATTAATAGTTTTCATTTTATGATGAAGATATTTTTTAAATGGCACATCCACTGTACACATCATTAGAATCAATATTTATTTATATTACTGCTATTGTTTTTTTGTTACTGACAGAGTAGGTGTGCTTGGTTCCATTGAGAAGAGATGATACTCTGGTAGATGGTGGGGATACATGTGACAAGGGACACAGTTTGAAACAGCTATAGGAGTAACTAGATAAAGCAAGTGTTACCCTCTTATTCTTTTGGAGAGCAACCTTGTGAGGGAAGGGAATTAGACCTAAAATTAATTCAAAGAAGTCTATGGTGTACTCAGTTACTTCTTCAGAGCCTCAGTTTCCTTAGTCACATGCAAGCTCTTTTACCATCTTTCCCTCCAGGGTACCTCCACAGTGCAAGTAGGAGATGCAGTTCTGTGTAGACCTGAGCTAAAATTCATCTAGTTCTTGAGAAATGGTCATGTAATGTAGCCTTCCAAGGCTCATGCTGTTGTCCTTAGTACTGCTGGAACACGACAATTAAAAGATTATGAGCCATGGAGTGGAAGTACATTTAACTGTTAGCCCAGTTGGGGTTGGACTAGATGATCTTTCGAGGTCCCTTCCAACCCCTAAGATTCTATGAAAATACAAAATACCATCTTAATCTTTCTTTCTTTATGCTTTAGTGAGAAAAATTGTTGCCAAATAATTTGGGTTGCCTCCATGATGTTTTATTTGCTCACATTGGTATAGGACAATTGACAGAAAAGTGAAGAGATAAATTCTGAGCGTTCGAAGTTCACTTGTAGCAACATCAAGTTAAACAGTGACAAACTCAGAAAACTAAGTCATATTTTGCAAGGTACAATAAAAATTTTAGGATAGACTGAGGAACAGGAAAGGCCTGAGGTGAGCTGTGTCTTCTGAGTCCTCAGTGTACTCTGGGCCTGCTTATGGCCATGTTTGGCTGGAAAGTACTAATTAGATTAGATATACATGACTAGAAGGCAGAAAGCTTAAAACATTAACTTTTTAAACATGTGCATACATTTGGAGTATAACATATTCTGCTTTTTGGAGGTATGTTCTGAGTAAATATCTTGCCAGTATGATGTTATCCTATAATTTCTTAAATGGAAATATGTTGTTTCAGAGCAAAACCTTGCTCTTGTGCACAGGCACAGTGCTCTTACAGTGTTCAGAGAAGAACATGGATACAAAAAATACCATAATTTCATTCTTTTTTTGTTGTTGTTATTATATTCCTAGAAATGCTACAAAGTATAAAAATTCTGGAGTTGTTATTTTATTATTTTTTTTAGTTCATTTGTTTTTTATGCTGAGAGCAGGGCTAAATAAGCAAACTTGCTCATCAGTAGGGATGACTCAGAATTTTCAGTGTGAGCAAGCCTGAATTTTGTTATCATTGGTGGAGACAATAAGTAAATACATGATCCAAGAGCAACCTACTTTTTATAGTTTTCCTCTTATCTACTTTTGTGCTGGTTTGGTTTGGCAGGTTTTTTGGTATTGGGGGAGAGGCCCCACAGGTGGCTCCTGTAAGAAGCTGAAGTGCCACCCCAGCTCCAAAACCAGGGAGCCAAGGATCCATTAGACAGATAATATGTGCACCTCTGTGATTAACATATGAAAGCACTGAGATAAGACCTGAGCAGAGCAAGTAGTTGGAAAGAAAGAGCGGGGCTGGAGGGGCAGGGCGGTGCTGGTCGTTAATGAGGAAGCAGGGGAAGAAGGTGCCCAAGCAGAAGTTTCCCTGCAACCCACAGTGAGATGGCAACTGTCCCCCTGCATTCATGAAGGAACATGATGGAACATTCCCTGGGTGTGCCAGGAGGGGTGAACTTGGATTTGCTCCGGTGTACTTGAATTATGCAGTTCTGAAAGACTTAGCAGCAGGAGAGGTGACTGTTCCCAAAGCAGCCCATGACTCTATGGGAAGCTCAGGCTGGAGCAGCTCTGGACCTCGTGGGAAGGGCTCATGAAGGAGAGGTTCGTGGAGAATTCTCTCCCATGGGAGGGACCCTGTGGGGAAGCAGGGAAGGACTGTAAGGAATCCTTCTTCCTGAGGAGGAAGGAGCGGCAGGAACCACCAGCCTGGGAACTGACTCTAAACCCCATCCCCCTGTGCTGCTGGGGGGAAGGAGGGAGAGAAACTGGGAACAAAGTGTGATTTGGGCCCAGCAAGAAGGGAGGGGTGAGGGTGACATATGCAAGCCCTGCTCTGTGTGTTGTCTGTGTCCTGCATGTATTTGATTAGTGTTACATTAAATTATTATTTTTCCCAAAGGTGAGTCTGTTTTGCCCAGGACCTTAATAGGTGAAGAACCCTCCTTGTCCTTTGTCTCAACCCATGAGCTTCTAGTCGGCCGTTGTCCTCCCCATCCCAGTGCATGTGTGTGTGTCCAGGGGGGAGTTCAGTGAGTGGCCATGGGGCTGTTTCTCTGTTATCATGTTAGGCCCAAATCGCAAAAACTTTATTCTTTGCTGGGGCACACAAGACCATTGCCCAAACATAAAGGGTCACAGAAAAATGAACAGTCACAATATCTTCTCTTTGGGAATTTCATAAACTTGGAGAAGTTCTACTAATGTCAGTAAAAATTTCCATGGGAAAGAACTGAGGGTGATGTTAGGTCAAGGAAGCCTGTGAGGTAATAACTTACACACTGGGGAATCAAAATGAACTAATTTTGCACTGTTCAAAAGGTGAACAGACAGAACATTTTTCCACCCTTGAAAGTAAAATACTTTCTCTTGGTCTACTCATGGAATTCAGTGGTCTGGATGAACTTGTGAGGGCAGAAGGAAGAAAGTCCAGCTTGTTATTTGAAACCACGTAATAAATACCTCCTTGATATTCACAGTATGACCTTAGGAGATCTGTATTTATGCAATGCAACAACCTACTCTATATATTTTCTGTTCCACTGCCACCCAAAGTTTGGAATTATGTCATTAGATTTTATTTCTACACTGTGGATATTCCTGAAAATAAAATTCACAAAACAACAGAATTTGAACCGTCACTGGGGACTTGTGACCTTGGGCTTCAATCAGAGATGGAAGCAGTCTAAATCTCAGCTGCAGAGTGATGTATCTTTTTTTTTTCTCAGGCATTTTTAATTTCAAGAGATTTTCAGCTCTCAGAAAAGGTCCTAACTAAAAATTTAGAAGCATTTTTTTAACCTGTTCACCTCGTAGACATTGGATGTAATTCTTCTATGCACTTTCAGATATTTTCTATAGTACAAAACAAATCAAGCTCTTGAAGTGTCAACAGGTAATTTTTTCCATTTTCTGTAAGGAGAAAGTAGGATACCTGGTTAAATCAGGTGACTCCTACCCCCACTGACTGGGACAAGCAGTTAGATCAATAGAATTGCCTATTCCATGAATCCTGGATCTAGTTTGTAAGTGCATCTAAGTTCATTTCATCTACCTGAGCTTCGTTGGAATGAGACAGATCAAAATCTTCACATGGTATTTAGAGTTTAGATGGGCCTCCCTGCTCTCTGGAGAATAAATTTCCATACTTACTGAACAGAAGGCATTGAGAAGACTTATCATATCTTGGAATCATATGATAGAATGGTTTGGGTTAGAAGGGACCTTAAATATCATAAAGGTCTCAAAGACTTAGCAAAGAGAAATTTGGTGTGGAATTTGGTCATCTTCAGTTCTGTCTACATAAGTTTGGAAGCCAAAAGTCCTTAAACCCTAGGCAGTGACAGAGTTTATTTTTCAGAACTGCCTAATTCTAAGTGTTTTGAAATGCCTTCCTTCTCCACTAGAAGTTCAGATTTGCTTTATATATCCATACATAGCTGGAAATGTCTTTTTTGGAGACACACATCATAATCTAGACTTAAGCAGAACACTGTCTGAATGTTACTCAAGTCTCTGAAAATATGGGACAAAGACACAAAGTGATCTACCAGCTAGATTGTGCTGTGAAAATTATATTTTCTGCCTTTTAAACAGTATTGACATTCATCTTACCCAAGTGTGAATCCCTCAAGGGTCCTGTCTCCAGGTCTAAGTCAGTATAGGACTCCTTGAAGATTCTTGTATAAGAGGCACATGCATTTTGAAGAGTTCTGTCAGAACTGTGGCCACTTCTCAACTGAATGCTCGAACTCCCAGCCTGACTTAGTCTTCCTCTAAACTTTTTAGTATATAGCTCAATGAATTCTGTATTCTCTTCTCCTTGGAGCCTGAGAGAAGGTACTGCACAGCCTGGCAATTAAACTACTCACAGCCTGAAAGACACAAGTTTAATTCACCTCAGGATACTTAGCACCTGGAATTCAGATCTCCCACTGCACCATTGCAGAAATAGGAGGTAATAATACTTGCATAACTTAAAGGAGATTAGTTGAGTTGCATCCCAAAACATGCAACATTTCATATTGATTCTTTATACTCTTGGCAGAAGAAAGTCAGGCTAGATTGCCCTGTAAATGTGCCTCATCAGTAAGAAGAGAGAAGCATTAAAATAAAGCAAACCAGATCTATCTTTTCAGAAGTGCTACAGAGAATGTAGGTGGTTATTTAAAACGTACTGAACCATCACAGACCAAATGCCTAAAACATCAGTGTCGAAGGTTGGACCTAAACCAGGTGACAGGATTCCACCTGCTGACATTTAGAGGCTTAAATTTCAACAAAGCGACAACCAGAGGATTTCTACTAAAGTCCACTCCAGCTCTTAGTCAGTCTGTTACCTAGTTCCTGTTTTTAAAATGTGAGTATTGATGCAGAGGTTATGAGACCATATCTATTGAGGACAATAAAGCATCCATATGCTGTGGTGATGATTACCATTGAAAGACTCAGTAAAGGAGTGGCCTCGATAAATTGCTAAACAAACTTACTCCTGACAGGTATGTGAGATCAAACCCTTAAGCCAAGATATCAGAGAAGTCTTGGCAAACAAATCAGATATGTTGTGCCTCAGAAATTATCCTTTTCTCCAAAAGATAGGGCTTCTCTCTTGAGAAGCACTTGCAGCACTGAAAAGCTTCTGGTGATTGGAACACGGTCACCTTGGGGCTCTCTAAATTACACAAGAGGTGCAAAGGTAGCAAGACAGATGTCTTTTTCTTTGCCCCAGCTCTGTGCTGTGCTTTCTTTGCTGTCCCTTGTACATTGAGTTTCACAGAGCAACATGCATTGAGCTGTGTTTACCTAGGGACAAAGACACAATTCAGGCTTACCAAAAAGAGATTTAAACAAAAAAACAATATAGGCTCTGGAATGTTCCTGAGGAAAAGTTTCTCAGCCTTAAAAGGATACATAACCCTGGACTGTCACAGTTTGCATAGTGCTGTGTACACATTTTTAATGAATATTGAAGCCAGAAGGCTTTCCTATTATATTTGTGTAGTTGGCATTACCTTTCCATGGTTCTAGGTGAAGTGGTAGTACAATACCCACAATTCCATCAGCTTCCCTACCCGCTGCAGCTTCAGCTATAGTAGCTGACAATGTAATACTCATTCAGCAGCTGATTATAATTAAAAATATCAGAATAATTAAAGTCCTCAGCTTGACAAGCAGAGCCATAACTTTGCCTTCAGACATTCCTCTCTAATTAGTTAATTAATCCTAATGCAAATTATAAGCAATAATTAGTCAGCCAAGCTTGACATAAAAGTCTGCTGACTTTCAGCTAAAAGGCTTTTCTCGTTGTTGCTTTGTAGCTTCTTAAGGTGTCTTTTGTCCACTCAGTTTCTGTGTCTCCGGTTCTGTTAACTTGCTGCTGATATATAGATATGCAAACTAGTTTTCAGAGAGAGAGAAAACACAGCTCTAAAAATTTGCACTACCATAGGCACTACTTGATTTGTTTTATAAACTGGATAGCCATGATGTGTATAGAATATAAATAAAACATTACATATGCATTCTAATACAGCATAAATGTATGATTTTATACAATTACATACATTTAAGAACAGTCAAGTTCCCAGGTTTAGCAGGATATATCTGCCTGTAGATAGTCCGAACGGTTCTGGACAGTGACATAATGTAAAACCCAATGTGATTCGAAGATTAAGCTAGATTCTGATCTGCCATATCATAAATGAAATCAAATTCTTTTGTACCAGGACAACTGGTATCAGATTTATGTTTTTCCATAGGTTTTTAACAGATCAGGATTCTGTTAAAGTGGGATAATTTGAATTATCATCAGATAGATCAAAAGTGTGACTATTGCATTTCACATGGCAATGTGGCGAACACTGCTGTGTTGCATCCCACAAAGCCACGGTGCTGACATATCACAGCCATACTCACTATTGACTTGGAACACTCATGGATGTTTACATATATTTATTCTTTTAAAGCAATTTGTCTGAAAGCATTCCTATTTACATTTAAAAAAAAAAAAAAAGTTACTGTGCTTAAAATGTGGAAGGTAAAAATGGAAAAAATTATTCAGAATGCATAAATACTTTGTGTTGAGAATCCTTTTTCCAGCTGAATTATAATAAGGACATTATCTATACTATACTGTACCTCTCATATAGTTAAAGTTCAGTGGGATCAGAAGACCATAAGATACCTGCCCACCTAGTATTATACACATGCTTTTCTGGTGGCAGCTTAATAATGTCAAATATTGTGCTTATGAAGAATGAAAAGTAGAATCATATGTTTAACCTGCACTTTTCTGAGCCAATACATTTACATTCCCTGTGTTAATAACAGAACACGGAAAGCAGGAATACAAAAAGCTGGCGTCAGGATAAAAACACATTAACTTACCTCAATTTGCTTGAATGTATAACCTTCTGATGAAACTTAGAATTTTAAACTTCATTAATTTAACTTCAGCAAAACCATAGTCAAGATCCATTCTTGTTTGTTAATTTTCTTGCTGTTCATCTCACCTGATTTTACCTGTCTGAACTATAGTGATTAAGACCCAAATAGAAGTCTCCTACAGTTAGGGAGGGAAAGGAGTGATCCAAAATGTGTGGTGGAGTGATCTATTTATAGTGTTACCCTGCTTCCTCTCTATTCACTTGGAGAACACAATAAATCAGAACTAGGGCTATTATTCAGTAAATCACAATTATTTTTTTTCAAAAAAGCTCTTTTCAAGCATTTTAATCTTCAAACGTGTAGGCTGCTCAGAGACACTCAGATCGCTCAGGAATGAGCAGGTAAATTTTCATGCACTTTGGAAAGAGTCTGGCAACCTGCAATGACCACATCAGATTATCACAGAGTATCATGTTCAGGTGTCAAATAATGGCAAAACGTTGCAAATTGCAGGGGAATAAAACTTGTGTTGATACATGAAAGAAAAATAAAGTATTTATGTGTGTGGAAAAATACTTCACAGACACCACGATAGCTCCCAGGAGTTGGTGGTTAGTCTGGATTTGTACCAGCTTTTTGAGATCAGTTAGGATTGGAGGCTTGCACCTAGTTCACTGCATATATCTCAATTCAGGCAAAGAATCGTGTCTTAAAATGGTGATTACAGACCTGTTTTTACGTCTTATAATAGTGATTACTGCTCCAGTACCTTCCCTTGACACTTTCAGCAGGTGTCAAGAAATTTAAGGGATTAATGACAGGAATTTCTGACCCTCAAGGAAACTGCAAGTTGATAATCTACATTTAACTATTGCATGTATGAGTTCTGAAATTTAGCAAGACTTGCTTCCCCACCATAACCTCTAACTTGGCTTTCATTTATGCACCACTTCATATATATAAATTATTTTTCCACTAATGAGAAGTGCAGTGGTTTTGGGTGCTGATGGAAAGTAGTAGGAAATTAATGAAAGATGGAAAATAAGGGTAGATTGATTTATTTATTTATTTTCAGTATGCTTCTGTATGAATGGGAGTTGCTCTGGTGTATCAGGGGGTGAATAGATTAAGCATTTTGGAATGCACAACCCAAGAGGGATAGTTAATCCTGTTTTTGACAGTCACAAATGTAATATGTACAAATGAGGGGAAGCATTATGCATGATTTTCCTCATTTTACATACAGCACAATACATTATTTTCCAGCTTTTAATTCATGTCTTCATTAAGTGAAACTGCTCTAAGTCTAACTGGAGCAGGCTGTAGATTTGGGAAAGAATTAAGGTCTCAAAACTGATGCATTAAGTTTTCCTTTCTCTTTCAAATGATTTAGGACATGAGCTTTTTATTAGCAGAGAAAAAACTATGAAAAAAAAAATGTGGCACCCAGGCTTACTTTGCTTGGCTGCTATTGACTGATCTGTGGTGGTTGCGCAGGCCACCAGCTGTAGCTGTCAATGTCACGTCCAGGCAGTATAGATATCAGCTCTTTTCCAGGAAACTGGTGGTTGAAGAAGACCCTTATGCTTCTAATGCACATTTGAAGGCTGAAATTCTGTTGTGTGATTTATTTCCCTCACCTTCCTGTCCTTCATGCCTGTGCTGGCACTCCACATAACCCAGACTTCTCTCCTAAGAAGACTAGACCCTACCCATGGCCATGGCCAGCAACTTTATGCTGTGATACCCATTAGGAACAACTTTAGCTCTTCTTAAAGCCTTTGATTTGAAGAGTGAGATGAAACACCTCCGTGTAATTTATACTAGCTACTACTTCAAAATTGCTTTAAATCTTTGTGGGAGATCAGTTTGTATCTTGGCCAAACCCAGCATGTTGTAACCTTGCCCACTAGTGCTGACTTCACATCAGGGAAGATGTCCTTAGGCTCCAAAGAAGGAAAAACAGAATTTCTTTATTTCTTCACATAAGAGTGTCATGATTTTAACCCTTTACCCTTTATTTAACAAGTAATTAAAATTGTCAAAGTAAACATGTTCCTATTTTGAAAACAACTGCAGTTGTTTCAGGTTAATTATTGTGAAGATTGGTACAAGATAAAGGTAGTTATTAAGCATTAGCTGGAGAGATGTTTAAGAGTGAGATTCTCCATTTTAAAAAAATAAATTAAAAATGAAGTTTTCTTTTCTAAAATTACTAAATACTAAATGGGTCCTTATAAGCCACTCACTAAACTGTTACATAATTGTCTTACGGGTATTGAACACTGGAATATCCAGAAGACCAAACCGTATTTCTTCTCAAGAGTAAACACAGGATGATTTTTAATTTTTTTTCCATTTGTAGCAGTAATAAGTAGAAAATTTTAACTGATTTGAATTAGATATCATTACTATTGGATTTATTATGCTTGTTTTTAGTTATCTGTTGGCATCTGGTTTAAGTCAGTTGTCAAGGTTCCCTCTGCAGAGAGTTACTGGGATGAGCTGTTCTTTAAAGATGTCTTATTCTGTTGAGTAACAAGGAAGCTGAATCCCATACTGATTTCCAGTATTGCCATAGTGACTGTGCTACACCAAGATAACAGCCAAAATCAAGGAAATGCCTTCAAAGGTTAGAGCAAAACAACATAAGAATATGTGTTCTAGATAAAAGAGCTTAAAAGTGAATAGAAGGAAAAATCCTTGTCCAAAGGTTGGAATCAATGGGCTGCCTTTATGGTAGCTAAAGGATGTCTTTGAGCTGAGAAACACATGTTCTCTTACATTTTGAAACCTCTCATTTATTACCAGTATATAGAAGTCAATATAAAAACTCGTAATTCCATCAGGGATTCGAACAGATTTCTAGATATTGTCAGGAAAGTGGCAATGCAAGTAAATAATTTCATGTTCAGTGTTTATATTAAAATTATAGTCATCTATGTCTTCTGTGATTGTTATCTTCAAGACATGAGAGTTGATCTTGGGAAGACTGAGTTAAAACAAAAGCCAGCTTCCAAATATTTGAGATCCTGATTTAGCAGTTTCACTGAGAGATTAGAATAATGATTCCTACTTGCATTAAGATTCTAAATATCCCATATGTTCTGTTGGAACAACATTTTATTAGAAAATAAAGACATGCTGTTAAAATCAAGTGTAGATTTAGACTGCACATAAGGAAGGAATGTTAGGCAGTGAGGGTGGTGAGACACAGGAATCAGTTGCCCAAAGAAGTGGTGGATGACCCATCACTGGAAGTGTCCAAGGTCAGCTTGAATGTGGCTTTGAACAACCTGATCTAGTAAAAGATCTCCTTGCCTGTGGCAAGGTAGTCAGACTAGATGATTTTCAGAAGTCCCTTCCAACCCAAACAATTCTATTATTCTATAATTTATATTGCAAAAGTTCAGGTTCTTACAAACTAAATTATTAAAATTACTTAAATTACTATCATAACTTTGGAAATTCCTTAAAGTATCACACTTCATACAACTTGGATAGTATTCCAAGATTCCTTACTCTTCTGTGGAAGCTTCTCTGGTGTAAATCCAGCCAATACTAAGAGCTGGTGCATGACCATTATTTGGTCTCAACTAATTTCATCAACTCTTTGAGGAAAGTGATCAGATGTCTGTTTGATAAGAAACCTTTCTTCAAAACAAAAAGGAAGAACTAAGGTTGTCTAAATAGAAGATAATTTCCTGATAGAAAGTGATGGGCCAGGCTGTAAGGTGTCTGCCCAAGAACAACTAGGTTTCATGAGAAGAAGTTCACGTTTCTGGAATGTCCACCACCCACAGTATTCATCCTTCATGCCAAAGAAAATGGTTGAGAACTAGTTAGCTACTGGCCTATATAGCTGTCTCAAGACCTAGCCTGGAGATCTGCATTCCTATAAGAACAAGCCTGAAAGTATTGCAGAAGAACTCTGTTTCATAACATCAGTGACAGCTGAGGTAATGAGGAGATATTGCTTGTCTGTTGTTTTTTGTTTTTCCTGTGGCATATAGAAGCTTAATGTCCAAATACCTCAACCATAGATTCATCAAATGGTTAGGGTTGCAAGGGACCTTAAAGATTATTTAGTTCCAAATGCCCCTGCCATGGACAGGGACACCTTCCACTAGACCAAGTTGCTTTTCCAGGCAAACTGGGCCAGTGTCTCTCCACCCTCACAGGAAAGAATTTCTTCCCCATATATCCTCTAAATGTCCCCTATTTCAGTTTGAAATTTTTACCCCTTGTCCTGTCATTCAATGCCCTTGTAAAAAGCTCCTCTCCAGCTTTTCTGTAACCCCCTTCAGGTACCAGAAGGTGCTGTTAAGTCTCCCCAGAGCCTTCTCTTATCCAGGTTTAACAACCTCAACTCTCTCAGCCCGTCTCTGGAGCAGAGGTTCTCCAGCCCTCTGATCATCTTCTTGGTACTCCTCTGGACTCACTCCAACAACTCCATGTCCTTCTTATCTTGGGTGCTCCCATGATGTCTTGTTTCATGTCCTGCCTTCTAGCAGTGAGGAGGCTTCTGAGAGAAGACTCCAGGAGCTACACCCATTTCAAACAGACACAGCTTCAGTCAGTTCAATGCACATGCCCATATCTGAGCTAGTGATCTCAGCTTCAGTCAATAGTGTGGAGGAAGAGGCACTTTCAGTGCACAATTCATTGAGATGGAAGAGTAGGCCTCACTCCCACTTCACTGTTGAAATCTTGCCATATGAACCCAATAAGTCTGCTAAAATTAAGCATCTAGTCCAACAAAGCCATCTAACCTCCCTCTATAAATCATTCATAGTCCATTCACCTTGTCCCAAACTAGGCACCCAATAGAGGTGAATCACCTTCTGAAGGATCCAGTCTTTCTCCATTACCTGTCAAAAGATCATGGATGACCAATTTAGTCTCACCTTCTTTATGTTTTCAAGTTAGGTGAGAGGAATTCCACTTCAGAGATCAAAATCTAAGGACTTTTAGCTGACATCATATCAATACTATGCTGATCACCTTATCCTGAAAAGGCACAGTTATCCATTCTTTATTTTCATTATTATTGTTACATTCTGTTGAAAGAACCAACCCAGTAGGTTCCCTGGTATGACTAAGATTTCCATAAGTGTGTGAGGAGCCTTGGAAACAATCCAATCCAAGTATCCGCTTTCTGTGTATGGCTCTGAAAATACCAGTTTCTATTTTTAAACTGAAATTGGAACCTACAAATAACCGGGTTCCTATGCTACATTAATATACTTAATCAGACACACTCACTTCTCCTACTAGAAATCTTGCACCCATTCAGATAGGTGGTCAGATCTGGGAAGGAAATAGGTTTTATATTTTATTTGAATGTAATTTTTAAAAAATAAAAATAAAAATAAAACATTTTTTATGACAGGGAGATGGGCTCTTATGTAGAGATATATATGTATATTTAGTAACACTGCAGGGCTACAGTTAAACTTAGAATGAACTTTTATTTAATTACAAGCTTTTCAAAACAGAAATTCAGAGCATCTAATCTCAAAAATATTGAAATAGTGTATTCTGAGTTTACCAGGACATTCCATTCTTTTTTTGTATGTTTTGGGTAGACTACAATGATTTGAAATCAGAGTGTTTCCACCACACATTGTATGCTCAACAACTCAGCATTTTCAGAAGGCAAAAATGTTTGCACTGGAAATTTTCCAGACTGTTTTCACTTGATTTTCTAAGTTGATTCTTTCATTCCTTAGACTTCTGGACAGAACCTCTCAGCATGGTGTCATGATCCAAACTGCTCATGAACCACCCTCCAATTCCACACAGTGTAACTTCAGATAATTTCCTAATCTAGCATTATTCCTGTGCTCATGTCGAGTGTACCTGTGGCTTTTTTTCAATAAGCTCATTTGCTTCTACGAAATCAGAAAAGCCCCAAAGCAGATTTGGAACCTGCAAGAATTGCATTGTACCTGCTTTTACAGCACTCTTTGCTGACAAAAGTCCACAGCACAGGTGGGAGCGTGAGTCTAAGGAGTGTAGGATGCCACGAGCTTCCCTGATGTGTCATAATTAAACACCTGTGCTAAATAACTCTTTGCCGAGCCACTGTGAAAATCCATGGAGTGCTCAACAGTCCTGAACATTTTCCATCTCTCACTTGGGCAGGTGGTCTCACATTGGAACTCTGCTGTTCAAATAACACCAAAGATAAAGATGCTATTTCAAGACCTCTTCAAGGTTTTTGTTTTGTTTTGTTACTGCTGTTATTTTTAATGTTAAATAGCAATCCTGAACTTCCTTATTTAGCATTCCTGAAGTATCTTTATGTTCTGAGCATTTACAGTCATGTATATAGTTGGCACAACTATAGAGATGGCTATATGTATTAAGAGCCTAGAAAAGTTATAGACCACAAAATTAGTTCATGTTAGCAAAAGGAAATTACTTAAATAAACGTATCTCTGGGAATGCAAGCTAGTAATAGAATTTCCTGTGGTCTTAGAGCCTGTCTCCAGAGTCTTTTCGTAAACATGGAGTTCTTCAAGACCTCATAGCTCTCTGTTGGGAACAAAGGCTATGTCTATACCAACAAACAAATCAAAGCCAGAGTGTGTTCTCAACCTCCATTCCCCAGTTATCCAGAATATGTAATTGTTCTCATACTTCCTGTACAGTTTGACTTGCACTGGCTAGAACTCTCCTAGACTGTACCTAGACATCGCCCCTGGGATTTGCACTTGCTATGCACTACTCCCAGCAGGTAGTTTGGACACTGCCATCCTGTCTGAAGAGAAAGAATCTAGATGATCTCTAGAGGTCCCTTCCAACCCCTAACATTCTGTGATTCTATGATCCTATGATGGCTTAAAACAGAAGGCCAGATCATGTGGTAAGGGGGTGTGACCATCACCTCTGCCACAGCCTGAGACATATCTCAGGGAAGGCTTCTCTGGCCTGAGTGCTAAGGTGGGAGGCAAACAGAAAGCCAGGGGACCACTACTTCACTCTTCATAAAAGATCCACCTCTAAGGCTACTGACCCAACCTTCTGTGCAGATAATCTCTTTGTTCTTGGAGAGGACCATAATAATGGACAGAATAGCTGGTAGCTGTTATGTCACTAGCTCTTAGGATTCCTTCAGCCAATTACACTGTATTTAAAAACTTAGAATCTATTTTTGTTTCATCCTAAATACTTGTTCCAGAATGCTCTTCAGACCTTTTCTAGAAAGACCAGCCAAGGGAAATTTTTACTTAAAAGCAGTGTGGAATTGAAGCGTATGTGAGGTATCTTATTAGCTTTGAGTTTATTCTCAATTCAGTCACAGGAAATATCCATTTTCCTGAAGAAGCAGCAGTTGTCATATTTTGCTGCTGTAGTGTGTGTAATATCAATCTCATGTTTATTTATGCATGTTAAGATTTTATTATTTACATTTAAATATTTATAACATTTTTGCATAAGCAGCCAAAAAAAGTTCATCTCTGCCCTTTAGGAACTAAGCAATTTCATTTTACTAGGTAGACTTTTTCTTTATATAAATAATTGACACATTGATTTCTCCCTCTGTCTTTATGCTATTGATATTATTTCTTAAATGCAAGAGGGTTATAGAACTAACAGACTGACTGGTCTGTTTTTATTGCCTATCAAATCCAAACAGACTAATATATCACATGAAGGATCTGAAAAAGAGAGTGCTGATAAAACACTAAAAAATAGGAATGAATTCATTAGAATTCAGACATGGAAGCCTATGCTAATTACATTGCTACATTGAAAATTTGTTTGTTTCTTCTTGAAAATAAGTTTATGTAATTTTTTTTTTTTTCTCAGATTAGCTGGACTTCCTGGCTGTATAGTAGTAGGAATAATTATTCTTCTTTCTTTCAGCAGTGCTATCTTTAACATGATTTTATAAAAATGAAGGAATATTAACAGGACTCCATAAAACCTTGATAGTTATGTGGAAGGCTGTACTGGGAACAGATTTTCTGTCTGCTAAATAACTTAGACCTGTTATGTCTGTTTGTGAGGATGAGGAGAGCAGCTTTTTAATTCTCTCCTTCCTCCTTCACTAGCTACTCTGGACAAGGTGGCTTCAAAATTCTGTCTTCATGAGTGCTACTGAAAAAAAACAAACCCTGACACCTATCATAAGAAGGAGAGGAATAAAATCTGCACCCAAGGACATTTAAAAACAAAACAAACAAACAAACAAACAAACAAAAACATAGAAGGTGAAAGTAGATGCACAATTTGTGGAAGAAAGAAAAGAAAGAAGAGAGCAGGTAAAAATCCTCTCTTATTTAATACTACCTTAACACAATCATTCAATGACCTGTAGAATTAACATTTTTGTTTGTTTGTTTTTTAACTTTCACTGAAGTAAATGTAATCTCAGTCAAACTGAAAATAAATTGGTCTTCAAGAATTCAATTCTGCCACCCAACAGACCGAATGGCATCAGAGTTATGTTAGGCATTTTTACCAGTTGCACCTTTGTGCAAGACTGGGGTCAAAGAAATAGAAAACGTCTCCATCAATTGTGCTTGCAACCTCAGCAGTCAAGACAGGTGAAAAGATAACAGGATAACCAAGTGGCTTAACCAAGGGGCCAGGTAAGTTGCAAATCCAAGTACAACATCCAGGCTCTGTGCTCTGAATCAATTAGCTCTTCTCAAGTCCATCCTGTTCCATTAAGCCACTATTAAACAAAAGGAAAACACAGTAGTCTTTCTTTTAGTCATCATTCATAGTTTATCTTCCTTTGGCTGCTTCTCACACTTTTTCCTATTGTGTATTTTTCCCACGTGGAAGCAAAGGACAAGATTGTCTGTCCTTGCTTCTGAGCTAGGAACACAATCCTTAAAATCACACCCAATACACCACATAATCTACTTCATAAATTTCCTTTACAGGTGTTCGAGCAACAGGGCCTGGGGGTAGGTTTCCATTGTTTCTCCTGGATCTATTAAAATCATTTCACAGAATTTAAGTTCCTTATTTTAATTTTCAAGGTTTCATTCTGTTTTCTTACAGGTTTAGGGATTAAGAGTATCCTTTTACTTAATTTCAAAATCAGAATTTTATGTGGAATTTCGAACTCTGCTGCCATGTGAATGTTGCCAGTTTTGCAACTTGCTTAAGTAACCCAAGGGAAAAAGGAGCAGAGGAAAATAAAGGGGAAAGGCATAGCTAATAGTTTAAATTGTAACTTTGAAAGAAGCTATTTTGAAATAGCTTTATTAAGGATGAAAGTCAGGCATGAGTGCTGGATAACTTCTGTTAAAATGTGGATGTTTCCATTGTTTGTTTTATCATCCCTGATCACCCTGACACACAAAGAGTCAGTTTTGAAATTTATAACATTTATTTTGAAATTCAGAGTAAACTGTATCCATTATTATTGGGATCCATCTCACCTACTTTAAGCATCTGGTGGATAGATGCCTACATCTAGAGTAGTTAGACCAGGCTTCCTTTTTTTTTTTTTGTGGAGAGCAAGAGGCATTTTCAGACAATGTTTCTTCTCCTTCTGGCGTCTAAAAGATTGGAAAAGAATCTGGCTTTGGAGGCATGTATTGTTTTCTATTGACCATCAAAGGAAGTTACCACATCACCCAGTTCTGGACTCAGACGACTAGCTTAAAGATCTCAGATGGCAGGTGAGATAAACCTTGGTTTCTGTGACTTGTATGTATTACAATTATTGCACAACATGAGGGAACGGTTTCTCCTGAATGTGGCAGAAGTTAGATTTTTAAAGATTATAGGTAGTTCCAGGTTTTTTCCAGTTTTAGGTTTCAGAATACAAGACTTACAGGGCTTCTGATACTAGCATTTTCAGACTGTTCTTTCTCTTTCAAACCATAGTATCAAATTCAAATATATGAACTAACTAGACTATAAACTCCTACAAAAAATCACTGAAAATTCTAGATATATAGCTGATGATTTCCATCGTCATCAGTAGGTCTCTCTCTGCTAGAATAAATTCCACCTAATAAATAAATATTTTGGTGGAGGGTGGGGGATCACATCAATTCAAATTTTCAACAGAACAAAAAATAGTACAAATGGGAAAGGCTTGGAAATATCAAAAGACACTGTAGACAGGTTATTTAAGGAATTTAAGTGATTTAACACCATTGAAAGCTGGAAAGGTTAGGTGTTTTCTTAAAGAACAGAACTGCACTATAGATCCTCACTTTCAATTTATTGTATGCAACTGATGTCAACATTCATAACACTGTTAGCCCCAAGGAAATGTCCTTACTAGTAGGTTCACTTGCAAGAACTGTGAGACTGATGCTGTGAGTGGCTTGCATTAATACCATGGGACCTGCATCTGAAAAGGAGGGAGAAACATTCATTAGTTAAGAAATAGCTTGGCTTCTTTTTCATTTTTTTCATCTCTTACCACTGCTCTGCTTTTGGTCTATATAATCAGCTAATGAGATTTCCACTTCTTCAGGCAATGGGGCAAGTTGTGCTTGAAGAAAAGTTGTGCCTAGATTCATTGCAATGCATTCATATACTATTAAGAAATATTTTACAGAGCAGCACATTTAAACAAATATTAAATTCACACAATTGTTAATCAGTGTGCCATCTGGAAACATTTGAAAGTTTAGACTCCTAATTGCCTGAATCTCATAAATGTTCAAAATTGTTGCATACTACAGGCTATATTGCATTTAGGACTTTTTTGCTGTATAAATACATGTAATTAAAACGTGAGATAGGAACACTTTCCAGCAGCTGTTGTGAGAGCTGTAACCATCTTCCCTATTAATCTTCAGGGATTTGAAATATGTGTTGCTGAGCACCAGGGTCAACGACATGCCGTTACATTTGAATCCCACCATTTGACAAAGCATTGCATTCTGTTTCTAAATTCTTTCATGTGACTGACAGCTACATCCATTTCTTCCCGAGGCCACTCTTTAAATTCCTTTGTACTTGTAGAAGCAAGTTTGCTGGCTCAAGAATTTTGTCTTAACTCTGCCTCTAAGACTTGTCAACGGCAAATTAGGACAAGAAATTCTAATTTATGTTTCAAAGGCACCTATGGTAGTAACAGAAACTATTTTTATTTATATTTTTTCCTCAAAAGTGTCAAATCAAAGGCTCTATAATTACTATATATTTTCAGGAGATGTCATTATATTGACTTCAGGGGCAAGTGGTAGATAGGGTTAATCTGAATAAAGTCAGTGAAATGTACAAAGGATTTCTGTTTGTAACAAATGTTACTTAGAGAATTTATTATCTGAGTAAGAAAACAGAAATATTTAGGCTATCAACTGTTCTAGTCCAAGATATTTGAACACAGAGATAGAAGACACATCTAGGGTAGGACAACTTTTTTGTGCCTGTAGGTCAACAGAAAAGTGTCTCTTGCAATGCGCTCTTAATGGTTTTGACCAAGGTAGTGAAAAGATTTTCAGTGGTGGTACATCTACTATTTTTCAGCAGACAAGTTCAACAATCTGACATTAATAGGTAGTTTTAATAACATTGCTCTCTTTGCTTTCTCAGGAATACCTCCATGTCTGTTTCCTGTGGACTCATGTTCTCCATCATGAGTTACAGATGCTGCTTACTTAGAAAGCCCAAAGGCAAGCAGCACTGACTTTGTTTATATCCACATTTGTCTTCAAGCTATGGCTATCAACCACCAGCACTTCTTACATACAGCCAAACAGCCAACAACATTTGTGACAGAGGATCCATTGTGTTGTTTCCAGGTACTAAAACATGTTACTAAAATGTTTTTCTGATATTGCTTATAAATAACTGTCATTATGACCTTGGGGAAGATGTGTCATTGTGAAAAGACAGGAGTGGTTCATAGAATCATAAAATAATTGAATGGTTGGGAGGGACCTTAAATATTATCTAGTCCCAACCCACCTGCCATGGGCAGGGACACCTTCCACTAAATTGTATTGCTTCAGGTCCCATGTAACCTGGCCTTCAACACTTCCAGGATGAGGGCAGCCAGAGCTTCTCTGGACAACATGTGCCAGTGTCTCACCGCTCCCACAGGAAAGAATTTACACCAAATATCTCATCTAAATCCACCCTCTTTCAGTTTGAAACCATTCCCTCTTGCCCTATCACTCCATGCCCTTGTAAAAAGTCCCTCTCCAGCTTTCCTGTAGGAAAGCCATCAACTTTCAGTCAGTTCATGTGGTCTTGAGACAAATGACCTGTGTTGGTGTATGTGCAACAGAGGATGATCAAGTTGGTAGCTGATGAGAATGATTCTCTATCCTAATATTAAGCAGGAATTCTTTATTTTGTATAGGGTGGCCAGAAGATCCAAGAAACAAATTAATGACTGAATGTCCTTGCCCTTAATCCCACTTCTAAGAGGATCTCCACTAGGGCAAAGGAAAACCATGTTTGGGAACACAAACCCTACATGTTGGGGAGCTACATGGTAGGCAAAGCACTACTCTTATATGAGAAAGTTATAATTTGTCCTCAACCTTTTAAATAAGAATTAGCATGTATTGAACCAAATATTTATTATTTTGTTTATATATATTTCCCTGATCTTATATCCCTGGCCTAAGAATTTAACTATAAGCTGGCTTGACTAATATTTATCTTGCTGTGTCCTCTAGTATTTTTCAGTGGTAAATCCCAGAAGAACCTCCACATAGATATCTCCAATAAAAAACCCTTTCCCCACTGAGTACATGGAGAATACAGCTAAATGGGACACTGGTGGACTTGCAGAATTGACTGTTGTTACTGTGTTTTCATCCTGACAACTCTGATGGGACCCCTCCCCTTAATCTTTTTTTTTACCCTCCTGCAGGTAGGAGGGATGTAGCAACTACCTCTTTTGCAAAAAGAAAGAAAATACTGCTATTCCAAACCATGTTCCCACAGAATAAGTGTAAACTGAGAGCTTCTGCATTTCTTCATTATCACAATCATTGTTAAAGAGAGGAGGCCTGAACGGTTTCTTTTTTTTCTTTTCCCTCTTTTTTTCTTCAGCGTATCTACTCTTGAAGAAGCATGTGTTTTCTTGAGAAGAGGAAAATTCATACATGGGAGGGCACCTGTAACAGTTCTTATCCAGACATTGTTTAAAACACGCAGAAGAGGGAAAAATAGAGCTTTAAATCAGTATTTTTGTGGCACAGCTGACAGAGCATAATGCAAGTAGGGCTTCCATACCTTTGGGTTATGAAATGAGAGACTCAGGGCCTAAGCTATTAGTGTTAAAGAGAAACAAAAGTGCTTTTTTAGCAGAAATGAAAAATTCCCACCAGTTGGCTCATGCAATCATTTTTATGAGTGCAGAACAAAATCCTCAAATGCAGAATAAAAAAAGCAAATATATTTAAATAGCTAGAAGGGAGAGGGGGGCTACTGTCCTTCAGACACAGATATATCATACTTACATTTCATAGGGCTTTGGAATTCAAAGGTTCCAGGTTTCTATTTTTAGACACTAACCCTAGATGTCTTTGTTGTTATCATCAAGGAGCTGATTTCATTCTTTCTTTCTTAATTTGAAAATATATGTGTGTCCCTAATTCAAGGTCTGACCTATTGTTCAAAGTAATTGCCTTCTATCACTCTGCCATTTAAAAAAAATAATGTTCTCATCTGCCTTACCTTGGCTTTGGGTTCAGAAATATTTATTTTTACTGATTGCTCCTGCTTTCCTATGTGACACTGGGCAAATGATTTCACCTTTTGATCAGTATTCTTGTTTCCTTCTTACAATGGTAAACTAACAGGATTCATTTATCTGATGCATTTCAACTGTGAGCTCTTTGGCCCATTTACTTCTGTAAGACGAAGACTAATAATGCTACTAAAATTTTCTGAAAAATGAAGAAATTGGAAACAATGAAGGTGGCATGAGACAAAATGTAACAAAATCCCTTGCTCCGTATGCAGTAGGACAAGGGAAGCTGGGCTAGTGTTGGGTTTGTGTTTCTATCTGGGTCATACCCAGCAAGGTGCAAGCTCTGATTCAGGCTTGTGAATGATTACAAAATTCAGTTTCTCTTTCTTGCATTTATTGTCTGGTATTGTTAGTGAGTGAGACTGCATTGAGCTTACTTTATCAAGGAGATATGTCTTTCCTCTGTCTGCCCACTTAATTTCATAAAACCCAAAGGATGTAACAACCTTGCAATCTTTACCTCATCTGTAAATTTTTGGCTCATACTGGCCAACAGATATTTTGCAATGCTACTGCTTCTCTCCAGTTCCACTACATTCCTCCCCCAACATGCTACTTTGACACACTCACCCAACACTGTGGCATGCAAAAAAAGATAAGAAGGCAAGGCATTTAAAAGCCCTCTTCATGTCTTGTAAAAAATCCATTCCTGGGTATCAACATCTATATCCCTCAGATGAAAGCATGACTTGTTCTGGACAGAAGGGAAATCTGTTGAGGATTTGAACAGCCTGAAAGGGTGTAGTATGTAAACATACAGGTAGAAAAGTGAAAATTAGTTGTTACAGGACTATGCAGGAAGACAGCTGAAAAGATGGAAAGGGAATTTAAGTTTTTTCTGTCACTTTATTTGTCTATTCTGAACTTCACAGCCTCACATTGTCAATCAATCACATTATCTCCAAGATGGCCTCAGTCTCCCATCTTGTGAAGTCCAGGATGCCAAACTCAAAATTTCCCGATGGTCTTCCTCTTAAGACCTGAAAGTTTTCTTGCTGCTCATGATGCAATTCTAGTACTACAGACTATACAGGTTGGATTATGCATATGCAGTTGTAGCATTATAAATTATTTGGATTGGATTATTGAATCTGTTCATTTAAGAATAAAGTATCATAAAACTATAGAATCATGGTTTGGGTCAGAAGGGACCTTTAAAGATCAGCTAATCCAATCCCCCTGCTATGGGCAAGGATATCCTTTATTAGATTAGGTTGCTCAAAGCCTCATCCAATATGGCCTTGAACACTTCTCATAATGGAGCATCTACGAGTTTTCTGGGCAATCTGTTTCTGTGTCTCACCACCCTCTGTAAAATATTTATTTCATATGTTCAATCTAAATCTACTGATTCCTTGTTAAAATCTTTCATCTGGTCCTGCCACTCCAGGCTCACACACAGAGAAATAACTATCATATGGAAGTAGACCCATTAATTCTTTGTTTGGATTCCACAAGCCTGATGTTGGTTGGCTTAATATTCACTATTTGATCTTTTGTTTCTTACTGCTTCCCCTAATATTTTCCTTTTAAAGCAAAATAGATACATTAACTTCTACTTCCCCTAAATCTCTAACACACAACCTGCTGAATCTCTAGATTAAAGCAACATAAGAATGAGAGAAATCTTTCCTCTTTAACAAATTGGCTGAAGAAAGGGTTAAAAATACTTTCTGCACCTGGACATTTTTTCAACAGTAGCAGAGATAAGCAGTCAGGCAGCAGCCTTTGATCTTTCCATGCTGTGTCACAGCTTGTGCACAAAAAGTATTTCACGTGAGGTTTGGGAGAGTCTTCCATCTGACTATGAAAAGTGGGGAATGCCATGATAAAGAACATTAAGGAAAGACACACTCTGAGGCCTTGTTTCCTCAGACAAGGAATATCCCTTTTCCTTTCAAGCTACAGTCACAGCTGGACAGTCACACAGCTGGAGGCAGTCCTTCTTTCAAGGTCCACCTTGCAAGGTCTTTCCTGCTTAAATTTTAGATAGACACAGATGGAGAATTACTTTTTGCAGTGACATCAAGTTCTGATTCTCACTCCTCCTACATGAACGGAGGTCCAGATTTATCCTGTCTGACTTAAGTTACCTGAGCTACTGTGAGACTATTACATAGTCAGGAAAGAGAGAGGTATTTCAGGAAAATTACCTGGCCTACTTAATATCTAAGTCATCCCCTGAATACACTTATCTCCTTCTCCATATTGATTCTAGAAGCAGTCTCTGTTGCCACAGAGATCTTAAGGACTGCAAGTTGGGTGGGATGAATACAGGCCTGTTGACCCAAATTATGATTGGAAAACAAGATCAATAACATCTTGCAAAGTAAGATGTCACTTCAGAGTTGACCATGATAAATCTGAACTACTTCTGATCTCAGTATGTTTTCCATAAAATGATGTGACTTCACGTGAATAATAACTTCAGAATATTTCTGTTTGTTCATGCATGTAATGTAGCTGATCTGATTTTCTTTTAGGACAAGCATATAAGTATAATTAATGTCTGTTGCACAGAGTTTAAGACATGGAAGTATATTAAATGCAAACATTTTTATGAAAATTGCAGAGGAAGAGACCATATTATCTCCATGTTTTTCTTAATTTTTTTTTTTAATTTCAGGCTGCATTTGATAAGCCAGGAGAGAAAGATGTGAAAAAGCAAGACATTGCTTATATCTCCACCACCATTTTATTTACACAGTCTGTAGCAGATAGAGCTGAATGGGATTGCATGAGGTCCTCTACTTTAGTCCTTAAGAAATCAAGATGCAAGATCAACTATATCTAAGCTCTTTTGAGAGCTACTTACCTACTCTGCTCACAAAAACCTTCAGTGGTGGGTATTCCAGCACCTGTTTCACAAGTAATATATTCCAATACTTGACTAAACTTCATGTTTTTTACAACAATAAAATATTAAGAATATGTCACATGAATATTATGGGGATAGTAAGCAAAGAAATAGAAAAAAAAAGATTCTTCTTTTTTCCATTTAAATCAATCAGTATTAGTTTTTATAATGCATTTCATTTTACATCCTTGCACTGGAAGCACGTGTCATGGTTACTTGTATTTATTGAGTGGAGAACACAGAAGAAGCAAAACTGGGCCAAGGACAGATTTTTGAAACCATAAAAATAGCCTAACTTTTAAATTTAATATACTGGATTCTTCATGGATTAGAAACAACTGCAGAGGACCTCTGGAAATAAAAGTGACTCTCTCCTTCCTTGCCCTGCAGGGCTGAGGGATAATTGATTGTAAAGATTTTGGCATGTTTAGGACTGTTTCAGGACTCAATTTTGCTTTCCAAGGGCTTGAGCTGAGGAGAAAATCCACATATAGGAGGGAGAAAAGATTTTCATGTCGTTAGATTTTTTTTTATAAGTAATAAATGGTAAGAAGTAAAACAAGGATTTGGAGAACTGCAATAAACCCATGGAGGCAGAGAAGAGAAATGTTTTTTAGGGCATGGTAGGAAGAAATGGTGATACGTAAAAGAGCAGCAATACAGCTTTTCATGTATCCTGTTGTATTGCCATCTAAACACCCCATATTTATACCCACAAGCATATGTGGCCTGACATATAAATGTGTAGATGCACAACAAATGAAGTGTGGGTACAGATATCAGCTGTGTGTATGTGTGTAAACACTTATGTGACTTTATATTCATATATCTAAAAAATGTATTATGTTACTTTGAATGCCTATCCTTTTTAAACCAATGGCATTTTTAAACATAGTTTCAGTTATTTTATATTATTCTTATTGTTATTATTTTATATTATTTTTTTATTGTTGTTACTATTGTTGTTGTTGTTATTTAAAATACTTCAGTTATATTAATAATTCCTGACAATATTTTTTTTTTTCTTCCCTTTCAAACTTTACCTGAACAGTAATTACTGAAATTCTTGGTATATATTTGTATGACAAGATCTGGATGGAACTGTGATCTGCTTGGAGCATAGACAGAGGGGATGATTTAAATAGCTGTTGGTCACTTGTAACAGGGTCAGAAGTTTCTGCAGCACTAGTGGACCCAAGTTCCCTCATTTTTATTTTTATTTTTTATCTCAAATTGATTGAAATACACAAGCATTTTACTGCTCTCACCTCTAGAGCTGAGCACTCTGAGTCTTGCTGAGGAAGCAGTAGTAATTGTAACATCAATAAGCTTTGCCAAAGAATAATTGATATAAATTGGTCAAGCTTCCCAAATTCCCATAATACAAATGAGATAGGATCAAGGGTAAAATCAGAGGATCTCCCAGCCTTTCTACAGCCACTGATCTTGTCCTCATTTTTAAGGAAATTGTAGTAGTTTAAATAAAGGGAATCCTTGCAATCATTTATTCTTGCTTTCCTTTCACAGCTTTCACAGTTAATAAACACTTAACATTTTCAAAATTAATTGCAGTGGAATTTTCTGCACTATTTAGAGAGCCTTGAAAAAAGGAGTTGTCAAACAGACCCAATATGTCTCAAACTCGACAACCATATGACTTAGCCTTGTGTTTTAGCCATACGGATGAGGAAGGCAACTGTGATTACTCCTCGTGAAAGGGGGGGAAGTGAGACAAGATTGCTAATGTCAGCCGGGGTTGTCAAGTGTAACCAAGACTGTGGAATTGCTGAGCTGTGTACCCAAGAGTGTGTCAAGGCTGGATAACTTCCATAAAATAGGACAGTCCATCACGTGGTACTTTGAGCCAGTTAAAGAGTATGCATGCCTACAGCAGATGTGTCGTGTTAAAGATAGTACCCAAACATGGTCAGGTGCCAGCATAACAAGTTTGTGAGCAGATCCTCCCAGCAGGAGCCAATTTCAGTGAAACAAGCTGGAAAGGCAACACACTTGTCATGGATGCAAATGCCAGATTTGGCATCTGCAGGTTTGTGGTACAGAGGAGAGGGGGGAAGATCCAACTTTCCACCACCAACTGGTGCCAGGGTTTCAAAGAAGAAATCATTCAGATGTTGACTCAGATGAAAATGTTGACTTGCTTCTTTAAAAAAAATAATAAGAATTAAAATAATAAGAAAAACAAAACCAAACAACACAAAACAAGAAGGAAAAACAACAACAGCAACAAAAAACTAAAATCCCCAGCAGTAGCTACTCTGTAGTCTGGCGATCTCCTTTGCTGAGCTGTTAAAAAAACAAGTGGGTGTCCTGGTTTCTCTGAATTCAAATTCTCATCATGACATCACTGCATGCTTATATGAAAATATTCACAGCCCAGACAAACCTGGAAAACGGTGGGTAAAATGTGAGGGCCCATATTGGGCAGTTCTTTGTAGCCATTTTGCACATTAAAGATAATTAGACTTTGTTTAAATAATCACAGAAACCCTCTGCTGCCAAGTTAATTTCTCTTTATTCTTTCATGGGAGTTTAAACAATTGCTTTAAGTCTGAGAGTTTCCCATCAGACAGTTGTAACAGAAAATTATGGACAAATCTCTATTGAGAACTTCACTGAATCTAGGTGTCACTTTGGACAGAAGGCACAGTGAGACATGTTTCAGAATTCAAGAAAATGAATGGCTCAATGTCCAAATGGAAGCAGGTGACAAGTGGTGTCCCTCAGGGATCAGTATTGGGGCCAGTGCTGTTTAACATCTTTGTTGGAGATATGGACAGTGGGATTGAGTGTATCCTCAGCAAGTTTGCTGATGGTACCAAGCTGTGTGGTGGGACTGACACCCAAGAGGGAAGGGACACCATCCAGAGGGACCTTGACAGGCTGGAGAGGTGGGCCAGTGCCAACCTCATCAAGTTCAATAAGGCCTAGTGCAGGGTCCTGCACTTACTGGGGGAAGAATGGCTGGAGAGCAGTCCTAAGGAGAAGGACTTGGGGATGGTAGTAGATGAGAAGCTCGACATGAGCTACCAGTGTGTGCTGGAGCCCAGAGAGCCAGTTGTGTCCTGGGCTGCATCAAAAGAAGTGTGGCCAGCAGGGCCAGGGAGGGGATTCTGCCCCTCTCTGGTGAGATCACACCTGGAATACTGTGTATAGTTCTGGGCCACTCAGCACAAGAAAGATATAGACCCTGGAAAAGGTTGAGAGAATAGCCACCAAGGCCTGGAGCACCTCTGCTATGAAGTCAAGCTGAGAGAGTTGGGGCTGTTCAGCCTAGAGAAAAGAAGGATCCAGGGAGAATTTAGAGCACCTTCCAGTGCTTGAAAGGGGCTACAGGAAAGCTGGGGAGGGGCTTTTCATCAGAGAAGATAGTGGTAGGACAAGAGCTAATGGTTTTAAATGGAGAGTGGAGATTTAGGTTAGATGTTAGGAAGAAATTCTTCACTATAAATGGTGGTGAGGAACTGGAATTGGTTGCCCAGGGAGGTTGTTGATGCCCCATCCCTGGAGGTTTTTAAGGCCAGGTTGGACAAGGTTTTGTGCAACCTGATCTAGCGGTGGGTTCCCTGCTTATGGCCAGGAGGGTTGGAACTTGATCTTCAAGGTCCCTTCCAACCCTAGTGATTATATGATTCTATGAAAACTGATTAAGGCAGGATTTTAAGGATTGTCTCCTCCTTCCAAGGTTTTGAAATATCTGTAACCGTAGAATATTTGTGTTTCTAACTTCTGTTCTGTGCAATCTACAAGTATGACTGGAGAAAACTTGCACCTTACATCCAGATGGAGCATCTCCTCTGAAGACTAAGTAAATGTCTACTGGTTACCATCACTGAAGATGTTGTACAGGGTTCAGAGTCACACCAGAGACAGATGGCTTATAGTTTCAGTTACCCTTTTATTTGGTGGTAGGTCCAAACGGCTTGTAGAACAGACTTACCAGTTTTACAGAAACAATGCCAAACCAGCTGTTTTTCTATTGCTTGAAACTCTGCTTTACTCAGTTTCAGGAAAACAAATGGTGGCTTAATTTCCAGAACAACATCAATTTACTACTGTACATTTCTTGTCAAGGCAGTGGTATCTTTTCCTCCAATTTCAGTAAGTAGAAGCTGTCCAAGGTCATCTGTGACATTTTTTTATTAGGAATCTGATTGATCAGGATGACTTGGATCTCCTACACAGGCTACTCTAGCCATGTTTTGCCAGTTGTCATGTCCATCCTTCAGTTTGGATCTAAGCTGGTGAACAAAAACCACACTTATGAAAAGAAAATTGTACAAAAATATGGCAGATATGAATTTTAAACTCAGATGAGAGAAAGAAGAGAGAAAAATTCTGGAGTTATACTGACAACTTTGTCTATCCGTTGAAAAACTGGACAAGGGAGAGCAGATATAGCAAAGCCTTGCTGGTGAACAAAAACCACACTTATGAAAAGAAAATTGTACAAAAATATGGCAGATATGAATTTTAAACTCAGATGAGAGAAAGAAGAGAGAAAAATTCTGGAGTTATACTGACAACTTTGTCTATCCGTTGAAAAACTGGACAAGGGAGAGCAGATATAGCAAAGCCTTCCTTCCTTCCTTCCTTCCTTCCTTCCTTCCTTCCTTCCTTCCTTCCTTCCTTCCTTCCTTCCTTCCTTCCTTCCTTCCTTCCTTCCTTCCTTCCTTCCTTCCCTCCTTCCTTCCCTCCTTCCTTCCCTCCTTCCTTCCCTCCTTCCTTCCGATTACCTTCTCTGTTTCTCTTCCAAATCTATCAGTCCACTGATAGCAACATGCCTTGGTCTTTGTTTCCAACATTAGACCAAATGTATAACTTATAGAATCATAGAATCATAGAATCATAGAATCTTAGGGGCTGGAAGGGACCTCGAGAGATCATCTAGTCCAACCCCCCTGCCAGAGCAGGGTCACCTAGAGTACATCACACAGGAACTCATCCAGGTGGGTTTTGAATGTCTCCAGTGAGGGAGACTCCACAACCTCCCTGGGCAGTCTGTTCCAGTGCTCTGTCACTCTTACAGTAAAAAAATTTTTTCGGATATTCACCTTGAACTTCCTATGCTCCAATTTACACCCATTACCCCTTGTCCTATCACTGGTCATCACTGAGAAAAGCCTAACTCCGTCCCCCTGACACTCACCCCTTACATATTTGTAAACATTGATGAGGTCACCCCTCAGTCTCCTTTTCTCCAAGCTAAAGAGACCCAGCTCCCTCAGCCTTTCCTCATAAGGGAGATGTTCCACTCCCCTAATCATCTTCGTAGCTCTGCGCTGGACTCTTTCGAGCAGTTCCCTGTCCTTTTTGAACTGAGGGGCCCAGAACTGGACACAATACTCCAGATGTGGCCTCACCAATGCAGAATAGAGGGGGAGGAGAACCTCTCTTGACCTACTAACCACACCCTTTCTAATGCACCCCAGGATGCCATTGGCCTTCTTGGCCACAAGGGCACATTGCTGGCTCATGGTCATCCTCCTGTCTACCAGGACCCCCAGGTCTCTTTCACCTACACTACTCTCCAGCAGTTCAGCCCCCAACCTGTACTGGGACATGGTGTTGTTCTTCCCCAAATGTAAAACTCTGCACTTCCCCTTGTTGAATTTCATCATGTTTCTCCCCGCCCAACTCTCCAACCTATCTAAGTCTCTCTGAATGGCAGCACAGCCTTCTGGTGTGTCAGCCACTCCTCCCAGCTTAGTGTCATCAGCAAACTTGCTGAGGGTACATTCTATACCCTCATCCAGGTCGTTGATGAAGATGTTGAACAACACCGGTCCCAGTACCGACCCCTGTGGGACTCCACTAGTCACACACCTCCAACCAGATTCTGCCCCATTGACTACAACTCTCTGACTCCTTCCTTTCAACCAGTTCCTAATCCACCTCACTTCCTGATCACCAAACCCATACCTGATCAACTTTTCTACAAGGATGCTGTGGGAGACGGTGTCAAATGCTTTACTGAAATCAAGATAAACCACATCTACCGCTCTACCATCATCTATCCACCTAGTAATTTCCTCATAGAAGGCTATGAGGTTAGTCAAACATGATTTACCCTTGATAAAACCATGTTGACTGCTCTTGATGACCCCCATGTCCTTGATGTGCCTGGAGATAGTGACAAGAACAAGTTGTTCCATCACCTTTCCAGGGATGGAGGTGAGGCTGACCGGTCTATAGTTACCCGGGTCCTCCTTCTTGCCCTTCTTGTAGACTGGAGTGACATTTGCTATCCTCCAGTCCTCAGGCACCTCACCTGTTGCCCATGATTTACTGAAGATGATGGAGAGTGGCCTAGCAATGACCTCCGCCAGCTCCCTCAGCACCCTTGGGTGCATTCCATCTGGACCCATTGATTTATGGATGTCCAGATTACTCAACTGATCCCTAACCCAATCCTCATCTACCATGTCAAACTCTTCCTCTATCTTGACTTCTTCTGGGGCTATATGAATCTGGGGCTCATAGGGAGACCCTGCAGGAGTGAAGACAGAGGCAAAGAAGGCATTCAGCACCTCTGCCTTCTTTATATCCTCTGTCACCAGGGCTCCCACCTCATTCCTCAATGGGCCAATATTGCCTCTATTGCTAGTTTTGCTAGCTATGTACTTGAAAAAGCCCTTTCTATTATCCTTAACCTGACTTGCAAGGTTAAGTTCCAAGGAGGCCTTAGCTTTCCTAATTGCCTCCCTACATCCTCTGACAACAGTCCTATATTCCTCCCACGTGACCAGCCCCTCCTTCCATGATCTGTAGATTTTCCTTTTCCACTTAAGTTTGCCCAGTAGTTCCTTCTTTAACCATGCAGGTCTCCTAGCACCCTTACTAGATTTCCTAACCATTGGGACGCTCTGATCCTGTGCTTGCAAGAAGTGGTCCTTGAATGTTGACCAGCTATCTTGAGCTCCTTTATTTTCTAGCACCCTGTCCCATGGGATTTCCCTTAATAGATGATTGAGGAGACCAAAGTTTGCCCTGTGGAAGTCCAGGGTTCTGGTCCTGCTGGGTATTTTGTTCCTTCCACACAGGATCCTGAACTCCACCATCTCATGATCACTGCAGCCAAGGCTGCGATTGACCACCACTGCTTCAACAAGGCCCTCCTTGCTGGTTAGTACAAGATCCAGCAGCGCTCCTCTTCTAGTCGGCTTGTCCACCATTTGCATTAAGAAGTTATCATCAATGCACTGGAGGAACCTCCTAGACTGTGAAAGGCTGGCTGTGTGAGTCTTCCAGCAGATATCAGGGTAGTTGAAATCTCCCATGAGGACCAGGGACTGTAGTTGTGAGGCTGCTTTCAGTTGCTAACCCTAACCCCGCTTCCTCCCTTCCTCCCTTCCTCCCTTACCTCAATTGTCCTTCCATCAAACTCCTGACATTAGTCCCTACATTTCTTACATTTTGTAATGCTTAGGTTATGCACCTTGTTGTTTCATGTACACAAAGGGGAAAATAATTGGGAATGGCTCCTGAAATGGCCAGGTAGGGAAACCCAGTGGGCAGGGGTGTAGCTGCCCTTGGAGTGCTCTTCACATCATGCCCCCGGCCATGGGCCATGGAAGGGGAGGACTGCAGGACTCTTGCAGAAAGGCAGATCCTCTCCCCTGCCCATTTAATTCTTGGCCTCTGTTGTGTCTGTTGCAGGCAGTACCAGGTAGTGCCAGAAATGACAGAATATGACAGCATTTCAGTGCCTGTGTCACCTGTCCTGCTAGCACTCACACAGAGCAGCTCTATTTCTCTGCTGCTGCTAAATCCCCATGAGCACACGACATAATTGGAGAAAGCCCATCCCTCTGCTTTGCCAAAGCTGCTTTGCAAGCTGCAGAGCTGCCAAAAAGCTGCACTGCTGCCCTGTTTTTTAGAGCCTGCATCTGCTCACAGCCCAATATGGGTAGTGCAACAGCCTCACCAGCATTGGCTGATGTGTTGGAATGCCCAGTGTTGCAAAAGAAGACACAAATCCACATTTTTTGCAAGCACAAATACACATAAATCCCAGCAAGGCTACCTTGCTCATCCCGTTGTGCTAATTTCAACATTTTCCTGTCCCTCCTCAGGCTGAGCAGGAGTCACTTCTCTGTCTCAAAGAAATAATCAGCGCATAAACTGATGCCAAAATAAACAAAAAGGTGAGTTAAAGCTGGGGGTGGGGTTCCTTATGTGGAGAATTATTGCAGAATGAAGGCAAAATAATCAATTTTGGTCAAGATAATTTGCTGAGGACCTTAGTTATATTGGGTTTTGCGACTTAGAGAATCAAGTCCCATACAGTGGCTGTGCCTATATGAAAATATTGTTGTACAATCCAGAACAAGGAGACTAAAGATCACCGGTCATCTCTCCAGAAGCTTCTTCTTGCGAGGTGTGTCCTAGTGTGCTTAAATTGAAGATCAAAGATGGTGAGAGGCCTGGAGCACCTCTCCTATGAAGAGAGGCTGAGAAAGTTGGACTTGTTCAGCTCGGAGAAGAGAAGGCTCCAGGAGACCTTAGAGCACTTTCCAGTTCCTGAAGGGTCTACAGAAAATCTGGGGAGGGACTCTTTACAAGAGCTTCTTTCAATAGAATGAGGGGGAATGGCTTCAAGGTTAAGAGGGAAGAGTATTTTTCCAAGAGGCTTCAACCAAAATTCCTTTTAAAATTGACAACTACATGTAAAAGAGTATATTAAAAACTGATTGAAGAATGAATTTGTAAGCCTGGCCTACTGCACCTAACTTTGAAATGTTTTTTGTGTTTTATTTTATGGTATTCCATTAGTGGTTGTGTTCAGTTATGGTAGATCCCGGGGAGACACAATTGTGAATATGGTCTTAGGTGATATGAAAACAGAAGTGAGTTTGAAATGTTATTACATTCATGTTAATTTTAAAGATATTCATCAATGTTGGGACAATTGATTACAGAGCCCATATTTCATTTTAATAAAGCTGCTGTGATAATCATATAATCCCTTCCTAATGAAATAAATTATTTCCAACATTTTAAGGCTTCTGATTTTGTATAATTTCTGCCAAAACTGATATTTGTCTTACTTTTTTCTTTCAGATTCAATTTATATTTTTTTACCAAAGGAAAATTGCACTGTGAAGGACTATTTCTTCTCTCTCTTTTTTTATATTTTTTTTTTCCCTCAGCTGGGCTATCTGGCTTTCATGAACAATACTTCAAGAGACACTAAGATGAAAAAGAGACAAAATGTACAGTTGTATCATCCATTGCACTGTAAGTTTACTTCAGGAAGAGTGGAACTGGGAAAAGTAATGTTTTTATATCCATGTCTCACAAACTCTTTCTTACATACAAACCACACAAAAAAATATTAATAACTTTGGAAATGAGCACATTGCATTCTCCTTGGCTACAGTTTAGGGTTATCCCTCTGCATATCTGCAGAAAATTGTTGGAAATATGTCCCACAATACTTCCAGAACTCAAACTGTGAGCCTTTACAACTGTACTGTGTTCACAAAGGTTTTTTATTACCTGAAAAGGAGAAGAAACTGATTTATGCCTATTCTGTTCTATTCCACATGCACAAGCATAAGTGCCTATCCATGCTTGAACACAAACATTAAAAGAGCATTATAAAAGCCACTGAAGCACTCCAAGGCCAAGAAATGCTAGATTTTGCCACCTGTGCAGATACACCGTCTTTCTCTGTCACATACATTTTTGCATGAAAGCTTTAGCTCCTTGATTATCTATCCTTTTCCCAAAGATTCCATGCTTTAAGAACAGATGCTGCTCATTTATTTAATCATTAACCAATAATTTATTTTGCCCAAAGTATTCAAAATGGAGTCCAAAGTCTGTTCTGCATTTAAAAATACGGTACAAGTAATTTGTATTTCATATGTGTGCTCATTTGTGTGTGAATTGAGGACAAATAGATATTTGATTTTTTTTTGTTCACCTTTAGCTTCTCTAGTACAAAGAGTGGGTATTCATGCATCCATACAAATTCTACTGACAATGTCTGTGTGCCATTTAGGTTAATTCTGTTACTATGAGGAGTGCATAAGTCTGCTTCATTCTACCAGAAGAAGAATGAATAATATTGCCAAATGGGATGCTGATCTGGTTACTGCAGTTCTTGTGTGTTTGGTCTTTTCTGTGTTGATATAGATTTGTTGGAAAATATGGTTTTCCTTATAATCTGATCTAGGAAATCCTAAAATTCTATCTTCTGGCCAGGAAGCTGTGCAGTCTTTTCATAAGTTGGGCAGTCAACAAAAAGAATCAGATGGGTATTTTGGCAGAATAATCAATAAACAACAAAAAAATTAAATAGGAAAGTGAGCTTGGAGATCTGGTCAGTGTCATCAGAAAAGACTGGTCAGGGTTTCAGCTGACCTGAGAGAAGTGTCTAGTTAAGGATAAACTGAATTTCTTTCCATGTCCTATGGAATTGACTAGATCTCCATTGACTAGAAATTAAGCATAGACATTAGTGTCATGTGCCCACTTGCACTATAGACACTAGAGACACTGAAAAGTACATGCCTTAATTGAGGTCTGAAATCTACCCATCTATTGGCATCATGACTGTAATAGATTTGATTTCATGCCAGGATCATGAAGGTGAATTTACCATATATTTGACCATTTTTTTAATCACTTTGCGCCATGTTATGACTAGTTGGCTGAATATCAGATCCCAGATTGTCTTGTAGCAGGTATTTAGTCATTAGGTAGCAGCTAGGTGAGCAGCCAGAACACCTTACTGCAGGAACAACATTTTCTTCAGGAGTGGTTCAGCTTAATAAAGAAGAGCTTGGATTGGCTTAGCCATTTAGCAAACAATTTGTCTGAATCTTAACTGTATCAAAAAGTTTGGAAAAACAGAGTCCAGTATCCATTGTGCCCCTTTTTTGGCTAAGACTTCTTCCAGATAAGCCACAAAACATTTCTTCAGGTCTACTTTCCTTGTGGCTCTGTAAGTGGTTATCCATGGCCTGTCTTTGAGAGGAAGGGTAGAGGTTCCTTCACTCCACCCTGCATGGCTTAGATATATCTGGCTAAAGCACCCTGCAGGGGTATGGGAAGAGCAGGTGTAAGCCTTTCTCAGGCTAAAACTGGCCTGCAACTCCAGTTCTGGGCTTCCCAGGACAACGTTGCAACCACGGAACCATTATGTAAAAGATGAGTGTTGGCAGCTTCTCTTCTGGCAAGTGAGAAAACACTGTTCTCACTGTCCATGCCCGAAGGTTTGAATTAGGGGCTTAAACCCAAAAGAAATTTTCTTGCCTTGAATACCTATTTCTCTAAATTCCCCAAAAGGAAGGCACAGAGGGTGTTTCAAGCCAACCACTTCCCTAAGCTTTTGTAATGAGTTGGCTCAGAGTTTTTACCACTAAATGGGTGCCTACTTAAGGCACTTAACTTTTCCCAAGTCTTCTCAAGGTAAGCAGAATTAACTCTTGTTCTTCAGGAATTGTAGGCACCACAATCTGCGAGGTGAATTCTGGGGAGACTGATTTTAAGGTTCACTGCTGTTGAACATGTACACCTCAAGCTGCTCTTAGAATTTGGCACATACATCCTATTCAAGGCTTTCTAAACTCAAAAGAAGGATCATCATTGCATGACATAAGTTTGGAGAGAAACACCTGACAGAAATTATGTTTTTCTGTTCTTCTTTGTGCTTTGTGAAGAAGGAGCCCAATATGCTAATCCATGATGGGTCCTGAGAGATCAATTATTAGAAATCCATACATGAAGCAGTATAGTCCAGGTAAACATTCACAGCACAAATCTATCCACCCATCTCCCATTCTACTGTGGTTTTGCATTGAAACTGGATTAGAGGAAGGGACATGACTGGCATTGATCCATGCAGGTAGAAGAAATGAGAATTCTCTAAAACTCAGGGGATGGTCACTGGGGAAGGTCAGTGGAGGAGCATATCCTTACACACAAGACTACTCCCAATTACAACATAATTTACCAGCACAGCGTTACTACCAGCAGTGATTCTCCACACAGAATAAATAAAAATGAAAATAAAATTAAGTAGCAGGGGGTTGTTTGTTTGTTTTATGTAGAGTGCTTTGAAACCTAAAAGCCTATAGGGTTTGGCTGAAGAAATTCCTGGAAGAGAAATTCCTGGAGTTATTAAATATAAAGTTAGAAACCTGGTTTGGCCCAGAGCCAAAGTTCATTAGAGGCTGGGAGAGCATTTTGTGCTCGCTTCTTGCTAACACATTGTTATGCTGTCCTAAAGGTATTCACCTCTAGGCATGGTCAAAGATAACCAATTGGGGTTCGGTTAGACCAACCTTTGTTTCCAACTCAGAAATGACCAATCTTGCATTCCTATACTTAGACAAACTCCATGAGCTTTAAGAAATGAAAATGCATTAAAAGTATATGAAAGGGAGGAAGGGAGGAAGGGAGGAAGGGAGGGAGGGAGGGAGGGAGGCAGGCAGAAAGAGAGAAAGAGAGAAAGAGAGAAAGAGAGAAAGAGAGAAAGAGAGAAAGAAAGAGAGAAAGAGGAAGAAAGGAAGAAAGGAAGAAAGGAAGAAAGGAAGAAAGGAAGAAAGGAAGAAAGGAAGAAAGGAAGAAAGGAAGAAAGGAAGAAAGGAAGAAAGGAAGAAAGGAAGAAAGGAAGAAAGGAAGAAAGGAAGAAAGGAAGAAAGGAAGAAAGGAAGAAAGGAAGAAAGGAAGAAAGGAAGAAAGGAAGAAAGGAAGAAAGGAAGAAAGGAAGAAAGGAAGAAAGGAAGAAAGGAAGAAAGGAAGAAAGGAAGAAAGGAAGAAAGGAAGAAAGGAAGAAAGGAAGAAAGGAAGAAAGGAAGAAAGGAAGAAAGGAAGAAAGGAAGAAAGGAAGAAAGGAAGAAAGGAAGAAAGGAAGAAAGGAAGAAAGGAAGAAAGGAAGAAAGGAAGAAAGGAAGAAAGGAAGAAAGGAAGAAAGGAAGAAAGGAAGAAAGGAAGAAAGGAAGAAAGGAAGAAAGGAAGAAAGGAAGAAAGGAAGAAAGGAAGAAAGGAAGAAAGGAAGAAAGGAAGAAAGGAAGAAAGGAAGAAAGGAAGAAAGGAAGAAAGGAAGAAAGGAAGAAAGAAAGAAAGAAAGAAAGAAAGAAAGAAAGAAAGAAAGAAAGAAAGAAAGAAAGAAAGAAAGAAAGAAAGAAAGAAAGAAAGAAAGAAAGAAAGAAAGAAAGAAAGAAAGAAAGAAAGAAAGAAAGAAAGAAAGAAAGAAAGAAAGAAAGAAAGAAAGAAAGAAAGAAAGAAAGAAAGAAAGAAAGAAAGAAAGAAAGAAAGAAAGAAAGAAAGAAAGAAAGAAAGAAAGAAAGAAAGAAAGAAAGAAAGAAAGAAAGAAAGAAAGAAAGAAAGAAAGAAAGAAAGGAAGAAAGAAAGAAAGAAAGAAAGAAAGCAAGAAAGCAAGAAAGAAAGCAAGAAAGAAAGCAAGAAAGCAAGAAAGCAAGAAAGCAAGAAAGCAAGAAAGCAAGAAAGCAAGAAAGCAAGAAAGCAGAAAGAAAGAAAGAAAGAAAGAAAGAAAGAAAGAAAGAAAGAAAGAAAGAAAGAAAGAAAGAAAGAAAGAAAGAAAGAAAGAAAGAAAGAAAGAAAGAAAGAAAGAAAGAAAAAAAAAGAAAGAAAGAAAGAAAGAAAGAAAGAAAGAAAGAAAGAAAGAAAGAAAGAAAGAAAGAAAGAAAGAAAGAAAGAAAGCACATTTTCTATGTCATCCCTGCCTTAAATCATGCCAAAGAACACAGCAGTTAAGTTATTGATATTCCACCAGTAACTGACACTTAGTCATTGCTCAGAACCAAGATCTGATAAAGGTAGAATAATTCTTTCAGATCCCCAAGACTCAACTCACTAAATGGAAACAGGAAAATTACACAAACTTGTGGCAAGTCTTTCTGTGGCTTTCTTGCTCCAAAATGCCTAAGTACACCTCATCTGGTGGCAAGGCAAAGACATCTTTCCCTGGAAGTGTTCAAGGCCAGGTGGGATGGGGATTTGAGCAACCTAATCTAGTGGGAGTCATCCCTGGCCATGGCAGGGGGGTTGGAACTAGATGATTTTTAAGATCCCTTCCAACCCAAAATATTCTGATTCTATGACCTTTCACAACAATGGGTTTTAAACAACTTAATAGTTTCAGCATCTGTAAAGGTTTTTTTTGGGGAAAAAAAAATAATAGCAACTTGTAAAGTGTCTTCCCTTACTTTATTTTGATATTTGAAAAACAAATATAAAATACCAAGAATTAAAAAGAAAAAAATAATAGTTGCCAAAATATGACAAGATTGTTTTTCAAACCAGTTAGCAACCATCACCTATAGACTGGGCTATTGTTACTTCATCTATAATGAGGTGGTGTGCAGGACAGAAATGTTATCAAGATGATTGTGCACAAGGAACTGTTGCATTTCTTATTCCCTTCTATGAGAAGAGATGGAGGATTGACAGAGCTCAAAACCTCTTCAATTTTCTGATGAGTCTTCATTGCCAGAGAAGAAACAGACAGGGCTTCATCTGAAAAGGCTGCTACCCACTGTCATCCAGTGCAGTCAGCTGAAGAAGTAACCTGATTCAAAGGCAGAACTAAGCAAGAGAGAAAACTCAGAAGTTTTTCATGTCAAAAAGAAAGAAAGGATTGTGTCATAAGAAAGATCAATGTTTCTTTTTGTGCAGTCAATGGAAGAGCTCACATTTCTAGCCTTGATTCAAAGACAAAGCAGACAGATCTGATTAATAGATTCCTATCAAAGGCCCAGAATGTGTCTACACTCACCCAGAATAGGAACAGAATATAGTTCTAAAAGCAGAGAGAGAACCAAAGGGGGTTGCAATGGTCTTCTTTGACTTCAAGGGATTTTATAATGACATAGCAAGTGCTTTACTTCAGGTTGACAGCTTAAATGTGACCCATAGAGGCTAAGCTTTCTTTTCACATGATGTTTATTTGATAACCTAGATGACATAAAATGATTTGTTAGACTCAGTTCCAAGCAGATAAATGGCACATCACTCAGCTGGTATGGACTGATACTCCTGATGACAGTCTTCACACAGTGAACATGGAAGATGAATGAACAGTGTGTGCGTGTGGATATTTTTGCTGTATGGACAGTCCCTCTAGGTCAGGACTGGAAGGCAGTTTCACACATTTCATTTTTTTCTGCCTTCTTCTGTTCATGTGTCACACACAATCCCAACTCCGCTTACCAAGAAAGACTCTTCCTCCCTAAGCAAGGACAGTAAAGCAATAGTGTGTCACTGGAAGAATTTTTAAAAGGGTAAAGAATGGGATTGTGTCACAAGAAGGATTTATACTTTCTTTTTGTGCAGTCAGTGGAAAAGTTTCTACATTAATTCTAAATCCAAAAGACAAAGTAGTAAACTGCAATAGCTAGAATCCAAAGTAAGAGCCAGAGGCATGTGGAACTCAGCTATTTCCAACTTCAGAAACCTGTGCAAACACAGCTTTCATTTTCCATCCTTCTAAAATTCCCTGGTAGTTATCAGCTTCTAATTTGCTCCTAAAATTTCCCAGTAAAACTTAAAGAAACAACACACCTCTTGGTTGTGTGCTCTAACAGGAGCTTTTGCATATTTCTAATGTGAAAATTCACTGCTGCTTTCTGCTGAAGGTGTAACTAGTTGAGTGATTCTGGCTTGATGTCCAGCCATTTGGGGTTGAAGCCTATGAAAAAATATTTTATTTTATTTTATTTTTTATTTTTATTTTATTTTATTACATTGGTAAGCTATTAGAATGGCCACTGACTTATTTTTAGACCAAGGCATCTAGAAATGTCCCAAAGAAATCCCTGCCATCATCAAGGAACTGTCTCATAACACTCTAGTAGGCAGTTTGGTTGCATCCTCATTTTTAGGGGCTAAGAGGATTTAGCTGGACCATGGCAGGGGCCATCAGAGCCAGGGAAAGTACCTAACCCTGTTTCACCTGTCAGCTCAAACAGAGTTAGGAAAAGCAGGGACACAACCACACTGACAGAGTGACATCAAACACAGAAAACCCTGAGCACACCTTAGCTTCAAGTAAATAAGTATTACTTCAGCTACATTATTTCCTGTACTGAACCAAGATGTTTAGTGCAGTATACTATCGCTTCCCAATCCTTGGAGAGCTCATCTGGGGCTCTGTAAGGCAGCACTTCATTGCTCAGCATAGACTAAGTCTACAGGTGGGTTTCTTCTCACATAGCATGAGCCACCTAAAAGTTGACTATGTAAAGCAATATTACTTAAGTTCTGTCATCATTTTAATCTTTCTGGAAGTCTGTTTAAATCCATCATGGTGTTCCAGCTCTCTATCACCTTTTTCTGCTGGCACTAGTGCCCAGAAATCATATCCAAAATCTAATCAGGATAAACACACTGTTTTTTAGGCTCTCATCTAAGGAGACCATGACATGAAGTGTCTGCAGCAGAGTTTGGTCCAGCACAAGACAGGCAGTGGGAACAAAGTTAACATATGATGTTCATTTGGTGAGGATAGTATGGCTTTGCCTGTACTGGTTTTGAAGCATCACAAAAATATAAATAAATAAATAAACAAATATTTTACAAGGAAAAAAAAAATGTATTTGAATAAATTAAATTCTGAAAAGAGATGGCTCAGCTCTTGTTTGTAAATTAATACCAAAAATAATATTTCAGTTATTCTAATCCCCTAAAACTGTGTATTTTCTTCCTTTTTTATTTTTTTTTCTTTGCTGTTTGTTTGTTTCCTACCAATTTGTATGTAGCCCATTCTGTATTCTTGTTTCACTTTGAATCCCCTGCTGATAAATTAACACTACTCACCCTATCAGATAGCTGATTTGCAAAGTGGAATTAAAGTCTGTGCTGAACATCTCTGCAGATGTTGAGGCGCAATATGGATTCAGCAAGGTACGAAGCTTGGGTACTGTTGCAAGTTGCTGTTTTCTGCCCACCCTGAACTTTTTTGTTTCTGCTCTGGGATTATGAAATGGCTAGATGGGCCAGATCAAATGTGAGATGAGGAGGAGAGTACATAAGAAAAGCATGTTCAGCTACTCCAGGAACAAAGTCCAGAGCTCCAGGACCCTCTGGGAAGCCAGTTTCTTCATAATTGTCTTCCAGTTCTTAATATCGTTTTGGGTTGTTTGGATGCTTGGGGGAACTCCTCCCCATTTTTATCCTTTCTGGCTATTTTCCAGGTTTACAGTCATGTTGCTACCTTATGTCAATGGCCTGGATGTGATCCCTCAGCTGCTTTGTGCAATTCCTGCCAAAGAATCAGGAAAACACCATGGAGTTCTCAGGGACTAACAGTGAAAGAACATCTAGCTGAGCCTACTTTTCTTGCACACCAGAGCTTTAACTGCATTTTCAGAACATGCAGTGCCCATAAACATGTCCTTTGATGTCCCACGTGCAGAAATTCCAGACGCTTGGCTGCAACTACTCTGGTGGAAGGGTAAAGTAACACGGAAGTCATCATCACTTCAGCCAACTAGCTGGAATTCAGCCCAAGCTTTCTATACAAGTTGGGGTTGTTTTCTTGATGTGATATAGTAATGCAAAATAAAAAAAATAATAAAAAAATAAAACCAGCATGGCCTTGGCTTTGTTGCTGTTTTCGTCTCAATTCAGCCACAGTTTGCTGGTTATGCCTGCAAAAAAAAAGAGAACATTCCCTTTGTGAAAATATCTGAAGCATTTGGATGCCTGAATTCCACTGAATTTCCATATCTGTTTAACACTAGAAAAAAACAATAATTCTAGAAGAGGTCTGTTTATTAATTACTTTACTCCTATTTAAATGCTTTTAAAAGACAAGAGGAGATAACTGGACAGCACATTAAATGTCTTTGTGTTCCAAAATTAAGGTTTTTTTTCTAAATAGTAAGGTCAACAATTTAGATGCTAGATTAAGAGTCAAGCTTGCTCAAATAATCTTCACTCCAGTGTGAATGGGAAATGTCCTTCTAACATACCTCCTCAAGATTCAGATGTTCTATAGAAGAAGGAATCCTTCTGACCATTTTCTTTCTGGAAAACTGTAGGCTGGAAAGCATGCCTGAAAGTAATCTGGAATTAGTGGGTGAAGTTTCCTTTACATCAGATGTCCTCAGGTGAGAGCACTGGGTGAGGATGAGGGAACTTTGCAGGATGATTACAGCAACCGTGTCATAGCTGTCAATATTTGCTTGATTAGAAACCTGTATTCATTTCTATGTATTAGAATGGCTTATCTGCTGAAACCTGCTCTGCTATCTAATGCATGAATCACCAGAATATGTCCCAGCAGGGGATGAGGAGCCCATCTTCAGAGCCCTCTACTGACACAGCTCTGTATTATTCTGTGGGTTTACGAATAGAGAAACTGAGGCACAGACCTGTGGTTAGAGCAAACTGCAGACTATACACCTCTCATCAGATGTTAGAAACAAAAAGCCTCCAAGTTCTGACTCCATGTGATGGACACACGGGTATCTTTGCCTTTGTTCACTAATGGATTCATCAATAAATCAAAATGAAGAGAAATGGAGAAAAAAAAGTGTAAGAATATGAATGGAAATGGATTTTGTTTCTAGCCAAATGCTATCTGTATGGGTGGAATAAAAAGAGCTTCAAATAGCATAGGAAATATGCACCCATTCCTGTCACCTAGCTATGCAACCCACTGGGGACAGCAAATCCCCATGTAGCTGAGATCCAGAGCTCCTGGGCATGATGCATCTTCTGTAGGCTGGTGTACTCAGCACTGCCAAAGCCAAAATCTTCCCTTTCTTCATCAATTGCTAGAGAAAAAACATAGTATAAAGAAAAAAAAAAAAAAAAAAAAGCGGTTCTTGTAGACCTGTATCAGAGATGCCAATCTAATCATTTTTATTTCTTCTTTTTTTTTTTTCTTTTTCTTTTTTGGACACTGTTTCTGTGGAGGAGGGAAGGGGGAGATTTGCAGTAGTGGGGGCAGCTGAAGAAGGAAAGGCGTGGGGAAGAGAAGAAGAGAAAATATTTCCTTTGGCAATTCTGTTTTGCTTTCGAAAAGGTACTATTTTCCTCACTCCTTATCCCTCCTGACAAGTACAGGCACTTTGGGCCTTAACTGGATGTGAACATTGTCAAAAGAAATTTGGGCTAAAGGGAGGCATCTGCAGCTCTGTTCCTATTGCATTCAGTGCTGGAGCCACTTTTGTGAATGTGGCAGGGTGGCTGGTGGGCAGACACCAGTACAGATGGGAACTTCACATACTGTATGCATCATGACCAACTATAAAAACAGTCACAACGCATCAGTTGTTACCCGGCCGGTCTCCCTGGAACCTTCACTTTCAATTTCAATCTCTCTGACATCCACAGCTTACAGTGAGCTTTTATGTTTAAGCATCAGTACAGTGCTAATGCAGGAGAAAGGGGCTGCTGGGCTACTACAGCAAGGAATAAAACCTCTGATCTCCACCAGCCACTGGAAGGGAGGAGCAATCCAAGGGGACTTGTGTAACTGGACTTTAAGGAAAAGGAGGGAGAAAAAGCAGAGAGTGGGAATTGGGAATTTTTTTTGATGCCTTGAACACACAGAAAGGGGGGTTCTGAAATAGAAACATAGCAAGCAGGCACTTTCCCAAATTGTAGTTTAATGCTTGGAGTAATCCTATTGTGTCAGCTACTCACAATTGAGGATAAATATGACTTAAAAAAAGAAAAAAAAGGTGATGGCAATTTGAACAGTTTAATGTTTCTTCAAAGGCTAAGTGATGGAAAGCAGCGCTGAAGTAAATTGACAACTCGGAATTAACTGGTTGCTGGCACGACTCAGGTAAAGGTTTGATGGTAACATGAGCTTTCCAAAGTGTTTCCAAACTGAAGTATTATGAAAAGGTAAATTATGTTTTGTATTCATAACTGAAAGCATTTTATTTTAAAGCCAGCACTGTCGATGCTGTCAAGGTGGAGATTCTAGCTTTATGTACAGTGCCTCTAGCCTTGCGGTGTGAGTGAGGCAACATGACAGCTTGTAATAAGTAATTTTTATACAGTTGCATTTATCACTCAAGTAGGCTTGGCAATATTAAACACAGACCTTAAAACGCTGCAGAAGAGGAAGGACAGAGGCTGGAGGCCATGTATTGTGTGTGTGTGTGTGTGTGTGTGAGTGTTTGTAACTTCTTTTTTTTTTCTTTCTCCAGGCCCCAGTTCCTGTTAATGTGGCACTTTTTAAGATATGCACCGAAATGCTTCCAAATTGTTAATATATCACTAAAAGGTTACAAATGAAATGACCTCGTTTAGCCCAAAGGATGTTATTTTAGGCTTTAATGATTTAGGCATTGCTACCATTTTCAAGCCAAAATCAATTGCCTCAATTAAGAAATTTGCACGAGTCCAAATATTCACCAAAAATGGCCCAGAAACCACATTCTTTGTTTCTCTTTGTCACTCCCTCTCCTGTTTGTTCATTAACAACTTAATTTCCAGGGACATGTGAGGCATCAGCTCTTTTCTCTGAGCTTGTGAAGGCCTGAGTGTTGACAACTTTCTTATTCTTTAAAGGCTGCTCCTTTCCATTTTAACATGTTTTCTTTCTTCGTCATGAATAATTCAGGACAAGCTAAAAGAGGTGGAGGGTGGCCATTCCTTCTCATGGAAAGAATAAAAGTATAGTCAAGCCTCACCTCCCCATGGATAAAAATTTTACAAAAAGAGAAGACAATATGTTTAATGAAATGGGAATTAGAAGGGAATTTTCTTCTATTCACAGGATTTATAGGAAGTGCAGCTTGATTCTGAACCAAGACCAACCAAAAATTTCCAAGCCAAGTGGCAGACTCTTAAACCTTCTGAAACAAAGCCCTGGTATATGGTTTGGTTTCCACTTCTGTTGCAAGGAATTACAGAACTAGGTGGATGCCATTTAATGTTGAAATAACATCAGATTTAAAGCAATATAAAATAGAAAAAAAAAAAAAAAAAAAGCAGTGTCTGTTATTATTCATATGACCCAGTTGAGAAAATTATGCATTTGCACTGGGAGGTATGTCTAGCTGCAGCATCTCAGCTGCCTCAGGACATGGACTGTATGAGGAGATGAGGACTTGCAGCTCTGTGCAGCAAGGTGTCTGGGCCATCACAGTTGAAAGAAGGAGCTCATCGTTTTGTGTATTCCATTTGCTTATTTCATGCATCTCTGCCATCCATCAATGATGTTACGTGTAATTCTTTTTCCTATCTAACCCACACTGGTGTGAAGAAGACATTCCAGGATCTGTTGGTTATTGGAATTTCCCAGGACAACAATTGAGAGTGGCATTGACTTCTTAATCCTTGCTGAAAGATGAGTCTCCAGCTCTTAGTAGAGGTCTCTAGATAAGAGAGGATGGCACTTATCTTTGCAGCTGTCCTGATTCGTAAGTATCAACTGAATATACAAAGAGAAAACAAAAATAAAACAGTCAATAAAGGCAAGGTGTCAAGATCTGTTATAGGTCTTGCAAACAAGTCCATAAATCAGCAAAATAACTAGATCTTCCATTTAAGTCTCCACAGCCAGTTTGATTCTGAGTTTCCAGGTTTATTTTGTATTATTGAATTATATTAGTAAGATGCTGTAAGAGAAGACTTATGCTTTGTGTTGGGTTTTTTTCCTGGAAAAAATATGGTTCTCATAAGTCTGTTGTAAAATGCTGCTGCTTTTTTTTCCTTTGACTGGGGCTACTACTGTATCTGAGTAAATAAAAAATAAAAAATATATATATTTTTTTTTTCTGCTCCATATTGCAAACATAAGACTAAGCAGTAGAGCTCAGATGCAGCTAGATGTTATGAAAAATCTGCTAGGAAAGCCTGGAGAGGTTGCAGCCTTCAGTATTTCAGATTTTTTAAAAAATATATTACATAAACATGAGTCAGAAATTCCTAAGGTGCACTCGATTTTTCTTGGAAAAGCAATGGAGTCAGTGACCTCATTTGGCAGCCCATGGTCTGAGCTGGGCTTTCAGCAGAGCAGACTTTCAAAAATCTCTGGACATCCCTGGGAAATGAGGCTATTTGTGACATAATTTTGAGAAAACTGAAAAGACCTTGAGGGAAAAGTTAGTTTTATTGAACTTAAGATATTTATAATTACTATGGTCACACCTGATTTAGTTACCTTGGGATGTCTTAGTACACAACAGAGAGAAACAGGTGGTTTTAAGGTAGAATTGTCTGATCTACTGATGTGTTGAGTTTTTTTCCAAATGAATTTTATCATTCTTTTTTCTTTTCCTGTGCTCTCCTTTCCACCCCAGTACACCTTATCCACTGTAATCCAGTGCCTACAATTTTACTAATCTATGGCAATATAATTGCTGCCATTAATGCAATCATGCAGATATACGTGCTGACTGTATGCTGACCATCTAGCTGAGAGTGAAGGCACATTCAATTACCTCTTTACAGAATGAAGATTGTTGTGGGTGGCACTTTCACTCCTTCAAAACTAAGATCTCAGGATAGAAAAGACAGGTAAGAGAAAGGAAAAATAAAGTATGAAGTAAGCTACCATTTTCCATATTAATATTTTTGTAAGTCAAACAGCTGAAAAATTAGAGTATCATAGGTTCATTTTTCAGCCAATCCCTGTTGGCATTGTTGCTTTAGGAAAATAGTTGGTCTACAGTGTATGAGATAAAATAACATAGCCTTGAGTATCCTTCTAGCCTCATTTTTAGATCCTGCTCTGGATGATGTCATAAAAGTGTCTGGAATCCAGAGAATTCTGAAAAACAGAAAGCTACTGCTGCTACTCAATGAATTGCTCCAGAAGGCTAACAACTTTAGGTAGTTAGCAGTGGTTGGCACTGGGACAGGCTTCCCAGGGAGGTGGTGGAGTCAGCATGCTTGGAAGTGTTTAAAATAAATACAGATGTGGTCCTTAGGGATATGATTTAAGCACTGAATGGGTAGATTAAGTTATGGTTGGTGGATTTGGGTTATGGTTGGACTTGATGATCTTCAAGGTCCTTTTGAACCAGGATGATTTGTGATTCTGTGCTTCTGCTTGTGATAAGAATCCATTTTCTTGCCCTAGAATTATAATTTAATATCATCTCACTTCTTCTCTTTTATCTTCAGAGTATCTCAGGCAAAGTATCTCTCATGCAGATTGTTGTGTCATGAAGGTTTATTACACAATGATTGTTCTTGAATGAACCCTTCTTGTTTGCCAAAAGCATCATGCTGGACATCAGTTTTTACATCACAAACATAGAATGAACAGCTTTGCTTTGACTTCATGTAAGGGTACTCTTATTGATTGTGTGTAGTCAAATCTTCCTGTTCAACCAATATCTCCAATGAGGTAATATTACTTAAATAGCCTGTGCAGTTTTTATTCCAAATAAATTCATGCACTTATCCTTGTAGAAGAGTTTGCACACCTGGAGGATGACATCTGCCTAGACAACAAATTCAGCTCTTCAAGTTAACAATACCTTTTCATTTCAATAAATGAATTATGAAAAATATTGTATTCGTAATCAGGTGCACAAAAACCCAGAAGCCAGACACTATATTTTTTTTCTCCTTTTCCTCTCCTTTTATTTACTAGGGTATTGAAGATAGTCAGACCTTGCGTAGGTCTGCAGTCTAGACCTTTACATTTGGAACTATGAATCCAATTCATTCTACTTCATAGCTTTACTAAATTGCATGAAGATTAGATTTATGTAGAGTGAATCATGGTGAAAGAAATCACAGGGATTAAAATTTCTTTTCTGACAGTACACAACATGATGAGGTCCCAAAGATCACACAGCTGGTTTTACCACTAGTGTTTTTGCTGTAACCACCAGACAGTCCTTTTTTTTCTTGTGTTGTCAGCAGGACATTTATTTCTGGTATTGCCTCTGAGCAAAAGTAACTTATAAGTTTTCCAGAAGAAAGCAACTTGTGATATATGACATATGACATGGATCGCTTGATGCTCAATGTGACAGAACTTAAATGGGCTTGATTTCAAAATGGACTAAATACTCCGTCATCTCTCAAAACAGAATTTTTTAGGATGTTATCAAGCATTGAGCAAGAGATGCTTTCTTCATAATCAGAATCCTTAAAAAACTTTGCTTTAAAATACACTATTATGTTATGCAAGAGGTGATGTTGTCATTCAGAACCTAGGATCAGTATTTGGGAAACTGAAATATTTCCCCTGCTACGAACTTGCTGAATTCCAGACTCAGATAATTTAATGGAGGTGTAATGTAGCTGTAAAACTGTGCTACTGTCTGAACTTCCACTCTGGTCAACAGAAATTAAGACTTGAACCAATTGACTGAGGTCTGGTGTCTCTTGTACCTTTTTAGGTACTCTGGTAATAGTCTCAAAGGATCTAGCACAAACAGAAGCTACTGGAGAGTTATAGGAAATACGTCCTTGGGCATTCCAAGTGACTCTAGGTGTTCAGGGAAGTGAATCAGGCCCCAGCCTACACAGTGAATGGAGTCTAATGGAGATATTAGTTCTGCTTTAAGTAGAAACCTACACTTGGTCAACTGAAGAGTTCTAGGTGCCCTAGGAAATCTGCAACATCTCCACTGGGCTGGCAGATATGCAGAGGTTTTTGCTGTCCTTCTGAGCTAGCAGTCAAGTGGCCAGATGTAACACCACTGGACACCTCAAAAGACATCTCTGTTTAGGCAACAAAAATATGCCAAAAGAATGGGCTTTACTTGTCTATGCATAGGGATCTAGTATCCTTGTAGGTGCTTTGGAGTATACTACTCAGCTGTGGAAGCTTGCATGCGTCTTGTCAGCCCTCATGTGTATCTGGTAGACTGTTCTACACATCCTTAATGCAACAAGACTTCAAATGGTATTGGACACATGGGTACCACATGGTCTTAGGTGCAGGTATCAATAGAAAGCAAGATAGCTCCTTGCTTTTGCTGGTGAGACCCTCAAGCACTGTGCATTGGTGCCAGTTACTACAAATGAACTTGCAGTGAAAAATACTATGAAATCTTAAGAGGTATTTTTTTACTACAGAGCTGGATATACAACGATCAAGAATAAGAGAAAGAAAGTTATATATATATATATATAATCTAGACTCAGGGAACACCTGTATGTGCCACATGTGCAGCTTATACATTCACGTTTAAGTAATTTTACTGAGAGAACAAAGGATGTTCCTGGACGTTCCCATTACATTACAAAGCTGGTCTTCCAAGAATAATATGCCTGAGAATAAAACAATAATTATAAAACCACAAATGAAATCAAAGTAAAGCTGCCGAAAGCCTTAAGCACTGAAGGTTTACAAGGCATGTAAATATAGCAGCTTGACTAAAGGTGTAAACTGCACTGCACCCATTATAATCTCACATTTCAAAAGCCAGTGGAAATCCATTGCACTGAAAATTTGGATAGATAAACACTGAATCTCTGGTAAAAAAATGTTATTCTTTTTCTTGCAAAGCTCTGTGAATACATGCAAGCTCAAATTAAGGAGAGCAGATTACCAACTGCGTGTTAGAGATGAGCAGGCTGCTTAAAGCTACCACATAAGCTGAGAAGCTTTAAAAAATAATAAAACAGCCCGAGGCCTTTTTTCCTTCTTCCTCTAAAATGTGACATCATTGTATATGACACAACACCTTGGAAGGAACCATATGGGGAAATGCAGACATGTTGCTAACTAAATGTGAGCTCCTTCGCAATGAAAAAATCTCATCGCTGGCCAAGCCCTGGATGGTCTCATAAAAAGCACAGTTTATATAGTGGAAGTGACAGTTCTACTTCAAGGATAATTTTCATGTCTAATACTCTTTTCGTACAGTATTTAGAAAGGCATACCAGGAATATAATGTTATTTTTCATTCAAATCTAATCAGAAAGGGTTAATTCAAACTCATCGCCTTAAAATACATGAGATGTTCTGACGTAGGTTTTTGTTTGACTTTTTACAGGGCTGATCTTTAGATGTCATTAGTCAGTGTTAATTATTCCACTGATTTAAGGAATAGATGCATCTTTCCTTTGTCTTACAATGTCTCTAGGTTGGTCTTTGTTTGTCTTTGTCTTTCTTGCACTTATTTTCTGTTTTGCTAAATGTTGACTTTAACACAGTGTTGGAGTAGAAGTTTGATCTAAATTTCCATTTTATATATTTTCATTATAATAATTATCAGTAGCAGTAACAGCAGTAGTACTAACAGTATCAGCAGGAGCAGTAATAATAATATTAGAAGTAGTAGTAGTAGTAATGATGCATTAATTTGAATACACTTAAATGGCCCTCTGACTTTTTCAGGATTACTCAGAATGTTTAATGGTTGTATCTGATGACATTAATTTCTACAAAGCAAAAAATAAAACCTCTTAACTTTAACACTGAGTCTTCATGATGAGTATCCACACTTGCTTACACAGCAACTGGTTCCAAAGCTAAGGCAGTTTCAGCAGAAAAGGAGATCCTGACAGATTTAGATTATGAGTGCTGAAAAGGCAAAATTAAAATGAGGAATCTGTCTGAACAAGCATGTATTTGTGCATTAAAAATTATGAGAACCTAGTTAAAGTTAAAAGAACTTCCCATGGAACACATAATTTGCATTTCTGTGAGCAGTAATGGGATGGGAATCAGGAATTTCTCAGAGTTCCACTATATGATATGCCCTCTCTTTGTTAGTCTCTAAACTGAAAAAGAGGTTGGATCTCAATTCAATAAGCATTCACATTCAGCTGGGCTAAAATACCACTGATGCCCATGTATATCATTGGAACTACTTAGATAAAACTAGACATTTTATTATTTTACCATCATTACAGTCTAAAATCTGTGCTTCATTTTAATGATCCATCACATGAAAATGACTCACGAAAGCACTTAATCTTGTTCTTGATTTTCATTTAAGTCTGTGATTAAATTCCATAGAAATTAGTAAAATTTAAGCATGCCTTTAGGTTTAAGTACGAGCTTAAACATATTCTCAGGTACATTGTTCTGAATGGATTTTGATGGGCTTTGATGGTTTGGGATCTAGATAACAAGATATTGTTATTTCACTTCATAATTTGATCATGAACCAAGACACAAAAAACAAGGAAACAAAGAGAAATCAACTGAAGACATATGAGACTAGAGATTATGTGGGTTCTATAAACATCTGGCATGGTCCAGATTATTGTGTTTTGAGCAGAATATTTTTTTCTCTGTTTATTTAGCCTTTTGCATGCTACTTTTGTATACACTCCCTCATGTAAGTCTGATGGTTGCAGACTAACACTGCTTTAGCAACTGTAGGCTAACTACATCTCTGGGGTAAATGCGTTGCCTGGAGGGATATATTTGATTCATAATGGCTCCAGATGAATTATAGTGAGTGCTAGAGTGTTATTTATGTTACATCTGAAAGTTCATTGAAATTATTTAGATCCAGCTCCCTCAAAGGATATAAGTACAGCACAGGTTAGATTTATGTGGCTAAGTCCAAGTGACTGATCCACAAGCTCTGCCTTAAAACACAGGTCCCTCAACTTCTATCAGTTTCTGTGGATGTTCAAAGACATTGTCTGGAGCCAGTATAAGGAATTTACTCTGTAAACCATTCACCTTTAACTGGCCTTAGCATCTAAACATATTTTAGATGTACAAACTGAGTAACTGCAGATCTATAACTCCAATGTCATGGGCAAGCTATTTGCAAACTGATTAGAGCACTTCACCAGGATGTGAAAAACCTGACTTAGTTAAAATTAATTTATTACATTTCCTGAAAGTGTGACATTACCTATAGACACTCTTGGGCTCTCATTCAATGCACTATGTGGATGGAAAGGGGTCAGGGAGTTGAGAAGACAGAAGGGAAAAGAATTATAAGAGATTTGTGATCTTCCATGCCATTTATTTTTTATGCAGCTACTAAGAAGAGGTTGCAAAACTTTTGAGGCAAGGAGGAAAAAAATTAAATTGATCCTAATTTAGGAGTTTAGCCTACACAGAAAAATCTCATCTTCTGTTCAGGTAAATGTAATTGCATAATCTAAGAGAAAACAGTGACTAAATGAGTTAACAACAATTTGGAAACCCTGCAAAAAATTAATTATAGAGACAGAAAACTTTCTTTTTGTTAAAAGTATTACTAAATAAAATTATTTTTTAAAATGAATATTTTTTTCTTCAGAAAAACATCTGAACTATTTTTTTTTGTTTAAATTTTATCTTCTTTTATGCTTCTTTAATTTCCATATGTATTTTCTTCTATAGCTGTTAAAACGTATATCCCAATTAAAAGCCTATACCCTAAGATGAATTTGGAAATGAAGCTTTACAAGTCATTAATTAGTATTCTTCCTTCCCTGCCATGTCTCCTATGAACAAACAAATGTTTCTATTATTGGTATTTTATTATCTTAACCCAGAGGATTTCTGAATTGATAAAATAAGAAGTTGTCCAGTTTCCACCAGTCTATCAGGCTGCAAGATGAAATCTGAAGCTCTAATCTATCCACCATTAGGGTAGTCATTACCATCACAACATAAAGTTAGAAACTGGGATTACATTGGGCTTAATTTTACTCTCATTAACTGTGGGAGTTTAAAAATGAAAAGACAAGAAAACTGTTAGAAAGAAAATTGGAGCTACAGAGCAGTGAAATTACTCAGTTGATATTACTTCATTTTGAATATGTCAGATATAATACATTTACAAAGAATATAGCAGATAGATATCCATACTATATTGTGAGATAATGAGTCTTTGAAGAGGAAGAGTTCCCAAAGTGGAAGTTGAAACTGAGATTCCTATATTTTTACTAAACTGTTCATTAGACCTGTTTGACTTTCATAGGATGACAGACCTGAGTTGGATCCCACTGCCAGTAAACAGCCCTGGCCTCCTGCTCTGGCACTATATCACACCATCCAACACCTTTTATAAACACTTCAATATAAGATTTCCTGCCTCTTTTACTGGAGGAAAGTTGTTCTAGAATTTCATTCCTCTGCTACTTAGAAACCTACTGCTGATTCCCAGTCTACCTGTATTCGTAAGACTAAGAGTTAAGCACATAATTTTTCACATTAAAATCCCAAAAAGCTGTTGAAAGGCTGTTTTTAAGAGAAAAAAAGACCACATTTAGAGACTGACATAAGAAACTGAAGCCTCAGGGGTATATTTTCAAAATGGTTAAATGCATACCTCTCCTGAAGGGTGAGGGACATCTGACAAGCTGGAGAAGAGCGAAATGTATTGTGGTGACTTAATAGCTCTAATTTGCTTTGACTTGGAAGTTTTTGTATTGTGCTCCAATGCATAAAGCAGATGCAGTTTAGTACATTTCCAGATGTGTGAAATACTGACACACTTAGCCACATACTAGCATGGCACGAGCTCTACCCAAAAGTGTGGTCAGAATCAACATAAAATATGTTTAGTTATACATAGAAGTGCCTGTGCCTCTGTTAATACATCCTGCTCGGTACAAATGTTGCTACAAGTCTACAGTTTGGGGAAGAGGTTGTGAAGTTTAGTCTGAGTTTCCAGCTAATCTAGTCATCTTGAGCCACACGCATGACAAATACCTGTTTTTCATGATTAATGCTGGACTTGTAATATAAAATGCTATTTCAAAACACAAATTAGAATATCATTTCATTTTAATTAACTGAAAAATCTTCACTCTAAATCATGGTCTTTGAAAAAATCCCATAGTCTTGACTTCTAACTGCTGCTTCCTCACTTCTACTTGCAAAGAGCTGCCAAGCAAAATAGCAGAATGTGTCACATGAACTAATCCTAACTACTTGTCTTTCAGAGGGTTAATGTTACTTCCTTTTTTCTTCCTTGCTTTTACCCGTGCTGACTAAAAAGAACACCCAGGTTCAATGAGTGACAAATCATTACAGACCGTACAGTGTAATTAAAAAGCACAGCCATTGATCAGCTATGAGCTAAACCTGAGACAAAAAAGTGAGAGACCCAGAATAGCTGGCAAAACTTCTCATTGAATCTGTCTGAAATGGAAGATGTTCTCCCTGGAGGCATGGAGCGTGGCCCATTGTGCATTTCCATTAGAGATACATACTGACTCAGAGCATGCCATTGATGTTGGCCTATTTATGAAAGGCTGTTGAAAGAGGTTTCAGAGTTAATTGAAAAGAGCTGTTTCTGAAGTAAAGTAACTTCAAACAACACAGCTCTGAAATGTGTTTTAATGGACTGGAAATCAGTGAATTTTCCATAGTGCACATGAAATAGAAATGGATGGCATGAACTGAAAGCTGCATTGCCTTTTGGTGAGGCTTCTACTACTACTAGCTTGTTATTATTATTATTATTATTATTATTATTATTATTATTGTTATTATTATTATTTATTATTATTATTATTATCATCATCACTATCACTATCACTATCTCTACTAACAACTATTTTTACTATGGTTGCTCAATGGACAGTGATAATTCAACCTCACACTTGATTGATTAGAGGATCTTCTAGGGTTTGTCAAAATTTTCGTCACCTGTCTTAATTTCATACATTTATAACACAGACTGCCTGCAGAAACTGTCAAACTTGTGTCATTGCACACAAAAGGAAAAGCTCTTTCAGTTGTCAGGTGGAAGTAGGTTCCAAGACCCTCTTTTACCCAGGTATATTGTGTTTTAAATGTGCTTATGCTTAACGATATTTCCATTTTAAAATTAAAGCATATGCCTGAATTCAGGCATGTGTTTATTCAGGCATTTGTTTAGTCTCTCAGACTTGAGCTGAGGTCTTGCACATAAGTTTGTATTTAAGTTCATGCTTAAATAAAAGCCTTTTCAGCAAAATACGCACCTGAATTTCATAAATATAAATAGTAGCTGAGTATATGTTTCAATCTCAGCTTGTGATTAAATACCTTTCTCAGCTGAAAACAACATACTTTTTTTTTTTTTTTTTGTTAAAGCTTGGCAGTGTTTAATAAGAACAAGAATAATGGAGCTGAATTTATTCCTTCATTTACATTATTTTACAGGAATTTAGAGTTAGCAAGGAGTAAGGTAACTCCTTGCCCTTGGACTAAGTGAATGTAGACAACTATATGGTTGGTATTCAGGTAGAAAGGAACAAAATCAGATTGTGACATCCTTCCTCAGGCTGATTAATACCCTGTATCTTGAGAAAGCTCACAAATTCCAGTGAATTTCAAAGGAAAGGTGAGAGTAAGGTAACCCAGCACACAGTACAACACAAGCAATAATCAAACAATTTCTGACATAGAGCTTGAGTGATAATGAGTATTTTACACTTCCATTCTGCTCTTAATGCTCTAAGTAACTCACAAGTTCTATTGAAAACTTCCCATGTTCCATTAAAAGACATGACCTCACAAACATTAACTAACTCAGTCTCACAAAACTCATTTGAAGTAAGGAAGAGCTATTGTCCTCATTCTTAAATAAGGAATGAAATACAAGGATGATAATAACTTCATACAAAACTTACCAAAATCAGCAGAAATATTTAAATCACAGTGTTACTCAGTACTATCTTCATTCACCATTTTCTCTTCTGGTAGTCCTGATCTTCTCAAAGCTTCATCTCCCCAGACCAACACCTTACCTAAAAATGTCAACATTGTTTTATTTCTTTAACATTATCTTTAAAGTTTTATGCTGCTGGGTAAAAATAAAAAATACATAACAATAAGAAATAAACAGAACAAGGACAAACCAGAAAAATTATTTCAAACAAATAGAAATCTCCTTTTTTAGGGTTGTCATGACATTTTGGCATCTACACTGATTTTTGCAAATTTGTGGCTGATAATCATGGATTAACATGTGCTTAACTTATTTTTGAAGTTACTGGAGGCAGTTATATACACAGATTAAGAATGTACTACTTGTTTTCCAGAAGTAAGAACAGACCATCAAAAAAAGAAAAGTGATGAAGTCTATGGTTAGAAGTTGAACTCCATGACAACATTGCTTCTTACTTAGGTAGCTCAATTAAGTCTAAATTTTCTGAAGAGTTAAACATGGGTAGAGAGATTTAATTTTTCTGACACTCCAACACCTATACCTGGAATGGAAAGAACTAGACACTGAAACTGGGATGACTAAAAGCTGATGTGCATACATAATATAGACAAACAAAAGAGGAGATAACGGAAGAAAGAGGAAAACCAAAAGAGACGGCATGAATTTCTGCGCTCAGGACACATATTTTAGAATTGGGGCTAAATCCCAGTGGGCAAGTAGGGTTCAGAGCCTGAGAATTTCTCTTCATATGTAGACAAATATATTCATTTAAGAAGAGGTGACATTTGGGACCTCCAGATGCGGAGTTTGAACCTGCACTTCCCCTCTTTGGGAGAAGATGGGATTGCTTCTTTGCTCAGTGTTGAGCATCCATGCTCTGCTGATGCTGAATATCTGATATTCAACTTCCTTAGATTTCTGAAGAAGAGATTTTGATTGAGCCCCTCTGAGAATAAAGTCTTCACCATAGAAGACTGTCTAACATAGCTATAAATCTATTCCACTGAGATAGTGTTGGCACAGAATTTTGATTTCACAGTTTTCATCCTTTTGTGGAGACTGAATGTTAGTGCAACGTGATGCTTGTGCTATAAGCAAAAAGAAAAAAAAACAAAAACAAACACACCAGATCTTAGCATCATATGACAATAGTTGCTGTACTTTTCTGTAATAACTTTTGCAAATGGTTTGATTGGTTTATCTTAGAATTAAGCACTTATAAGCAGCTCAGACATAATTAAGGTAAACATACAAACATCATCCTTGGGAAATAACACTTGTCACATATTTCATAGAATCATAGAATCTTAGAATGGTTAAGGTTGGAAGGCACCTTCGAGATCATCATGTTCCAACCTCCCTGCTATGAGCAGGGGCACCTCAAACTAGACCAGGCTGTACAAAACCTCATCCAACCTGGCTTTAAAGACTTCCAGGGAGGGTCTTCCACAACCTCCATAGGCAACTTATTCCAGCACCTTACTACCCTCATGGTGAAGAATTACTTCTTTATGTCTAACCTAAACCTACTCTTTTTCTGTTTAAAACCATTATCCCTTGTCCCTGGGGACTTCTTATCCCCTCTCACTGCCTTCTCTGATGAAGAGCCCCTTCCCAGCTTTCCTATAGCCCCTTCAGGTATTGTAAGGTGCTACAAGGTCTCTCCAGAGCCTTTCCTTCTCTAGGCTGAATAGCCCAAACTCCCTCTGCCTGTCTTCATAGCAGAGGTTATTATATCGTACTATATAATATTATATATTATTAAATATTTAGTAAATAAGGGGATGATAGAATGAGATTTGGGGAATGTCACCCTGTAAGCTCCCAAAGAACTGTTTAGGGGAATGACAGTCTCAAGGTGAGAAATCTAGATGACCAGCTTTT
>NW_009954539.1:769794-773358 GCF_000747805.2 Chaetura pelagica
AGATAACAGTAATCTGAAGTGAGGTATGATTTCTCAGAGTTTAACTTTGGGAAAAAATTCAGACTGAATGTCACCTAGTCATTTAATTGAATCAGAAATTAATTCCCTAGGGTCAGCTGAGATCGAAACATAAACCTGGCTATAATCAGCATAACAATGTTACCTGAAATTATGCCTCTGAATGATAGCACCTAATAGAAGTCTAGGGCAAAGTTTCCCTAAAGAGATGTTAGAAAAATGTGCTGCCTTTTCTATAGCCTTTGATATTGGGCAAGATGTTGTTTGCATATTTCAAAGTGAACTGTAAGACCATTGGATTTTCTTATAAGTAGCTGCCTATAACCTTCAGATTTCATTATCTTTTTTGAGCAAACCAAAAATAGAAACAATAACAAAATTTAAAACATATATGGAATCACGTATACACTGTTTCTCCTTAGTATGGAAATGTATGTCCTTACATTTGTCTTCAAAGATGGTAGGTTTATTACCATACAGCAGAGAGAGGTTGTATTATAATATTTGCATAATCATATTGTTTTCTACCCTCTCTTGGAACTTCTGGCCATGGTCAGACAGAGCACAAGACAGGGTATGCTAGCAGTCTGCTCATCTCTCAGAAACAGAATCTTCTGTTTTACTAGAGTTGATTTGTAAATAAAATCAATAGGATAATAAACAGTAAAGTTTTAAGACCATCCAACTTGGAAAGATTGTGTGGAAGAGGGTGTGGGTACCTCAATAAAGCACTATAATACTCTAAAAAGGATTGTTGTAAGCATCCTGGTCTAGATATAAAACTAGAAAAATCACATTTAATATAAACTGGTGTGTTTTTAGGTGTGTTCTAGGTCCGGCACATAAAGAGGAGAGAAGAAGAAGAAAGAAATACCTATCAATTAATCAACATGGTAGGATAAAAACTTAGTTTTCAGTTTCTCAGTAGTAATAACACTATAGAACTGGTCAAACAAAATAATTTTAGACAAATAATTAATAACGAACTGTTGAAAAACTTTCTAACAAGATAATCTATCAAAAAAGACACTTTATTGGACACCGATTTTATAGGCTTTCATAAAATCCACACAGCAATAGCTGACACTTCACAAGACCTGTGAGAGACACATGCTTTTCTACCTATTTTCGGGGACAGCAGCATATCTGAAGGTATCTCAGCATTTGATACCTACATTTAGGAAACATAATGTAGTGACATGATTTAATTCTTTTCTCCCCTAAATTATTCTGATGAGATTTTTCACAACATTAAGAAAAAATAATGTTTAAATTCCTATCTTTGGAAAAGCAACTACAGAGTTTTTTCTTGACTATGGTTAAATTTGAAACTTTGAGATATAGACTCTAGTCTGTACTAGTAGCTAGTAACCAGCAACTGTACTTTCAGGAATTTGGTTTTTCACAAAATCACAGAATCTTAGGGGTTGGAAAGGACCACCTGGTCCAACTCCCCTGCTAGAGCAGAATCACCCAGAGCACATCACACAGGAACATGTCCAGGAGGGTTTTGAATGTCTCCAGCGAAGGAGACTCCAAAATCTCTCTGAGCAGCCTGTCCCAGGGCTCTGTCACACTCACAATAAAGAAATTTTTTCTGATGTTTACGTGGAACTTCCAATGTTCCCATTTGTGCCTGTTGCCCCTTGTCCTATCTCTAGATATCACTGAAAAGAGCCTGGCTCTGTCCTCCTGACACTCACCCTTTGTAAACATGGATGAGGTCACCCCTCAGTCTCCTCTTCACCAACCTAAAGAGACCAAACTCCCTCAGCATTTCCTCATAAGGGAGATGTTCCACTCCCTTTATCATCTTTGTGGCTCTGTGCTGGACTCTTTCAAGCAGTTCTCTGTCCTTCTTGAATTGAGGGGCCCAGAACTGGACACAATATTCCAGCTGTGGCAGAATAGAGGGGGAGGAGAAATCAGATCCTACTGCATTATAAATTTAAAAACTATAAAGAAATAAATTTGTAAATGCATTCATCAGTAAATACTAAATACATATTTATAAATATATTATAAATAAATATAGTAAAGACATATTATAAACATACGAATATAGTAGTATAGCAGTTCATAGCAAATGTGGTTCATGCAAGCTAGTTTGTTGGGTTTTTTTACTTTCTCTTTTAAATAAAGATCATAACATTTGTCCTAAGTAAGAATAAAGACACGTACATGTAAAGACATGTGCTTAGTATGTATAGATGTTATGTTAGGGCATAAACTCATTTTTTAAATGATGTGTCATTCTCCATCTGTTTTCTGAAGAAAAGAAAGACCATATGCAAAGCATAATTTTCTCTTGGTGAAAAGGCAGAAAAGGTAGACTTCTGTGCTTCTCAGAAACATCAGAGTCTGGCTCAAAACTAGTATTGAAGAGTCTTTCTTCCTTTGAGACAAGGCTGTCAGATGTCTTGGCTGGGACTCTCCTTTACCAGACATTTCCAATTCTGATGACATTTTAGATGTTTCACTTGAGATAAACTCTGCTTTGCTGGTGCCTGTTTTTCCCTATTGACAACAGAGGTGATTGAGGTGTTTAGTTTAGGCTAGAATCCTAACTGTCTTGCAGTACTCTAGACATATATTCAAGCTGGGTCCTTGGATCACTGTCCAGTACTCTTTTGTGGTGAAATCATATGAATTTTGCGTATGTAATAAGGTACATTTTATTCTCCAGGAGACGACATGAGCAACCTGATTGAACAGGCTCTGCTCTGAGCAGGTTGGGATAGATGGCTTGCACAAACCACTTCTGATCAAAACAATGTTATGATTATATGTGATAGATGAATTAGTTTAACCCTGAAGATCACTTCTTTGATTATTTTTCTTTGTTGTTTCATATTCTGTTGGATAGATATATTAACATGAAACATTAAATATTAACATCAGATAGACTGTCCAGTTTTATTTCAGAGACATGAGCATTCACACCAGCAATAAGACTTTTGAAAAACAATCACCTATTCAGAAACCAGAAATGCTGTAAATTGAGAAATATACCTGAAATAGGAAAGAGAACAAATTTAAATACCTGCTATAAATTAATCCACATAAGTCAAAACAAAAGCTCTTCTGTTATTGCAATAAATACATATTGTTAACTATCACTGGATTTGTGAGAAAAAGTGCAAAATGTTGAAGACAACTTTCTAAACACCAGAGAAGGGTAAAATGTATATAAATCAGCTTCATAAATAATGCTTGCTTTTTATGCATATATATGCCCTTATGTATCAATTCACTGGACCATATCACATTACACAAATAGAAATACTAATGAGAATGTGTTTGTCTCTGGCTGGCTAAAGTTTTCCTTCAGCTGTTGAATTTCTGTGAAATTACCCATTGCTTTATCCTCTAGCCTGAAGTATTAATCACAGAACAACTGTCAAATTTATCAGTGCTTCTGTTTCCAAGCAGTAGGTAAGCAATATATTATTCTCCTTCTCCATCCATCAAGCCAACTCGTTTTGAAGTCAAAGTGGGAAAGTTAGTTAAATTGAATAAGAACAATATGTTAAATGTAGCTTTTTT
>NW_009954539.1:773480-797432 GCF_000747805.2 Chaetura pelagica
TACAAGCTGACTTTTAGAAATACAACCTAACTACTGTTTTCTTTTATTTATGACATAAAACCTGAAACAAGACAGTTCAGGCACAGCAAACTATAGACAAATTCTTCATTTTTAATATTTTTCTTTTTATTACTTTAACACTGATAACTGTCTTTATGGAAAGCTTCTATATATAACCAGGGAGAAAAGAGCAATTAAGGAGAGACAGAAAGTTCTCATTTAGTGTAAATTGGCCTAATTCCACGTATCTTGCCAGAAATCATTTCTTTTCTTCTTCATGTAATTTAATCTATATCTGCAGTTAATGCAAAAATTCAAAATGTATTTAAGGTGCTTGAGAGCTCAGGTACATCTCACTGGCAGTTCAGAGACAGAATTGTTATAAGAAATGAAATGAGCAAGATATAATGACAAAAAAAAATATATCTATTTTCATCTATAATAAGATCCATATATAGAGTAAATTTCGGAGTGAAAAAAAAGTACATATTCCCACCAAATTTCTGTGTCTCAGTCTATTCTGAGAAAAGTTTTCACATGAGCGCTTCTGAGACATACAGACAAAAGAATGTACAACTCAAAATCCAATTATACAGGGCACTCAAGATCACATTGGATTTCTCAGCTTGAATGCTCTCAGTGACATGGTCAGACAATAGTGTGCAGGCTTTGTCTTGCTTGGTAAATGGGAAGTTCAAATGAAGACTAGGTTAGGTGTCTTAATAGTGTAACTCAAGCCTGCTTAAACTTCAACATAACTCGTTCAAACAAGAATTATGCTAGGACTGGGACACAAGAGATTTCCATGTAACTTGTGGCTTTGCCACAGGCCTTTTGCAGGACTTTTAAGCAGTCACCTCTCCACAGGGCTAACTCTCTGTGGGGTGTCCTAAAGCCAAACTGAAACTCTGATTCTCAGTCCTGAGTGATGCTGTGCCTGAAAACCTTTTATCCCGCAATTGAAAAACAACACGTCCTTTGCAGTGTAAGAAGTCCTAAAGTTCTGATTCACTTGCTTACCTCCAGCACTTTACAGGAGTACACAAATGGAATTAAGAGTCCAGTCTAGCAGATCCATGTCATCCCTTTCATCAACATGTCCCGTTACGGAAACAGGGAGATTTTTTCGTCATATTTTCATCTCAGGAATTCCAGAATCTGTTCTTCCCAAATGATTAGTAACTTTGTTCTCGTTACCAATCTACATTTAGTGTAGCTGATACCCTCTATTAAACTCTCTATATCTAGAAAGATTGGACCAGAGGATCCTTGAGATCCCTTACAACCTGGTATTCTATTATTCTATGCTTCTATGAAATTCACGTCTTAATTACAGATTAAATCCTTTGCTTTGCATTTATGCCCTTAATGCATTTACAGATACCCACCATATATTCATATTCATGTTGAAACTTCAGTGCTGAAATACAAGCTTTTCAGACTTAGTGCTCTACATAATCAGTGCAGAGAAACAGACACCTCCAAAAATTCATGCATTTCACCTGAGATGGAATTTCCAGGTGAGACATTGTGTTACTGTCTAGAGATAACTTTCTCAAAAAAACTGTAACAGTAGGTTTGACAGATTAGGTCAGGTTCTTGGACATCTAAAAATAGATTAATATCAGTCTGTGCTTTTTTGCAAGGTTTATGCAGTGAAATATAAGGCTGGCTGAATCACCAGTGCTAGAAGAATAGTAACGATAAGTACCTAGGTCTGTGTTCTCTTTGTTCCTTTATGTACACTTTGGCCAGCACAATTCATTGTGAACTTACCTCCAGGTCAGATTCTGTGAAACACAGTACAAGCAGAGACAGTTATTCAGGGTGCCTGTGGATTTATGAAAGCAATGAAATGCCATTAGGAATCTTCAGCCACTCAGAAAAACTCTCTCAACTGCCAAAGTTTTCTCCAACTCTCAATTTAACCAGTGACATTTGTTTCTATCCTGATTATGGTGGTATCAACTCTTGGATAACCTCTTCCATATGCACAGGGAACTATTATTTTATGCCTGGAAGTTGTAGAGAATGAGCTGGTTTTTAACCTAAAAATGTATGGAAAGTGAATTTTAACAAAGCTGAAGCCGAGTTAAATGTTCTGGATGCCTAAGCACAGCCTGTCCTGCTGCCTCTGAGACAACACCACAGCCTATTTCAGGCATGTATTCCTATGTTCTAAAATAACTTGACAATCTTGAAGGACATTTCCAAGAACACAAGGACCTTCATTACAAACTAAAAATGCTAGTAGGCAGGAGATGTGTTTTCTGGAGGAGTTAACTGGCACCTTCATTATATTTCCTGACAATCTGACCTTAAACTGAAAAGGACTTGAATTCATATTTAGGAAAAGCTATTGAAAAACCAGAAGAAACGAACTTACATCTTGTTCATAATAATAAGAGCATCTAGCTCCTATGCAATGTTTTTTGGCATTTCATCTGAAAGCTTTTTATTGACATAACTAGTGCCTTCCCTCCACTTCACAAAAGCAGAACTTAATCAAGCATGGGAAAAAGCAAGATAAGGAAACACGAGATGCCCAAGGATACTCAGCAAGTAAGTAGCAGAATCAGGATGTGGTGGGTTGACCTTGGCTAGATTCCAGGTGCCCACCAGGGCACTCTATGACTCCTCCATCAACAGGACAGAGGGAGGAAATACGGCAGAAAAACTTGTGGACCAAGATAAAAACAGGGAGAACACTCACCAAGCACGTTCACAGGTAAATCAGACTTGTCTTGGGGAAGATTAATTTACTTTATGACACAGTTAATGACACAGTAGTACTGACACAGTACTTTATGACACAGTTAAAGACACAGTAGTACTGACAAACTAAACAAACCTTTCACCCACCCCTCCCTTCTTCCGAGGCTTAACTTTGCTCCTGACTCTTCTACCTCGTCCCTCTGATCAGCGCAGAGGGACAGGGAAGGGGGTTTGTGTTCAGTTCATGATGCTTTTTCTTTGTAGTTCCTTTCTCCTCACATTCTAGCCCTGCTCCAGTGTGGAGTCCCTCCCATGAGATATTGGTTTTCATTAACTTCTCCAATGTGTGTCATTCCCAAGGTCTGCAGTTCTTAAGGGACCATTCCAGCATGGGTCCTTTTCCACAGATTGCTTCAGAATGGGTCTCCTACAAGCCACAGCTCCTGCCAGAAAACCTGCTACTGCGTAGGTTCCTCTCCACAGGCAGCAGTTCCTGCCAGGTAGCTGTTCTGGCATGGGTTCCTCATGGGCTGCAGTCTCTTTCAGGCCACAACCACCTGGTCCAACATAGAGTCCTCTATGGGCTGCAGGTGGATATCTGCTCCACCATGGATGTCCAGGGGCTGCAGGGGGACAGCCTGTCCAACCATGGTCTTCACCAAAGTCTGCAGGGTAATCTCTCCTCCAGCACCTGGAGCTCCTCCTCCATTTCCTCCTTCATTGACCTTGGTGTCTGCAGGGCCTTTTCTCCCACATTTTTCTCATTCATGTCTCACAGCTGTTGCACAGCATTTTATTAATCCTTAAATCACTGTGGCACTACCAATGCCTCTGATTGGCTCAGGTTTGGGCAGTGGAAGCTCCATCTTGGAGCCCACTGTAACTGTTTCCCTCTGACATGGGGACAGTTCATGGTGTCAGAGAAGTAACCCCACAGCACTTCCTTTGCCCAGCCCTGCCATCAAAACCTTGTCAGGTAAAGGGTCCTCCAGGCTGGATCTGACTGAAAAGAAGAATTACATATACATGAATTCTTGCAACAGCTGTATTTTGGGTATGAGTTCAAGATAAAATACAGTATTTTTTACATAAATTTGGTTTATCAGGGATTACAGTCTTGTCTGCAGGTAGAAACTACTTCAAAATAAGTTGGACAAGGAGTTCACAGTGACCAAGATACTCATCTCTACCTCCCTCTCGTTAAGTCTATGATGAGGCATGAAAGAAAACTTAAGAGATTGCATGAGAAATCTTTGAGACACTCGCAGTCTTTCTCTCACGTGGTGACATGACCACCATGTTCAGCCCAGCAAATTGCCATTACTGCATTACTTTGCCCTGTTTTGCTGCAAAGCTGCTGCTTTGGCCAGATGTCCCAGGTATACCTTGGAAAGCTAAATCAAAAGCAGCCTATGCTTCAAGTGAAATAATTGTGTTCATTTATAAGCACATGCACCAGGGTTTATCCATTTTGATAAATATGTTTATAAAAACCAATGCACATCTCTGTGTAGTCAGGACCAAAAACTCTAAGAGGTGAAGTTTTTCAGGTGTACCCATTTACTTCTAGATGTTTCAGGTTCATGGTCTTCTCAGGACTGTTGTATTTGAACAAGATCCAGAGTCAGATCAGCAACAGAGCTAAGTTCAGAACATGTTCATTTTCTCTTATCCCTGTTGAAACCACTGGGGCTTGCTGATCTGACTCATTCAAATCCACAGTTCCTCTGTTTAGTCCTTGCACCCTGAGATGACCATTCAGTTTGTTCAACAGCAAGATTTTCATTTTGCTTTTGTCTGGTGATTGAATTTTCTCATGGTGTTCTCCAGTATGTGTGTCACTCACAAAATGACCTGTTCCATCTCAAATTCATTACATTTAACCCACAATAAAATCATTCAGTGTTCTCATTCACTTCTGAACTTTTCACAGCTGGACCTCAAAATCCAGCAGCTGCCTATCACACACCACTCTTACATATTTCCCTTGGTATAATCAATTTCAACTTCTGCCGTGCTGGTTGTTGTAGCAGTAGTCACTTTTTGTCATTTTCTGTAAAGTGCAAATGCTACAGGCCCTTCAGACACTGTCTGCTCTACACACATGGTGAACCCACCTTTAAAAATGTTTCTCATAAATCTTTCCTGTCACTTCTGTTTTGCTAACATTAAATTGAAAAAAGGGGGGAGGGGAAGAAAAACATCCTCTAAAAAGCTATTCTGGGCCTTGCTTCATAACAGTGTATTATTTTTGTTATTATTATTATTATTTTACTCTATTTTATTTTTAAAACTAAGCTATCTTTTTTACATTGAAAAGCCAAGTTATTATTTCCTGGAGGTTTACACTCAAAACCTCAGATTGTCAGTTTATTTAATGTCACTTTACTTTATGCTTCATGCCAGTTTTAAGGCTCAGCAAGAGTCGACAATGCGATCCTTTCACAGCATCAGCTGACTGTAGGGTTTTTTTGACAGCAAGATTTCAAATCAAGGATTTAATAAACTAGTAGCTCTTCCAGTTAGCAGTGAAATATCCTTTCAATTCCACCACTTAAATAACATCAAATAGACCTCAGCAATAAAGCAAAGATGATAGCAAAACCAGAAATGCAGCTTATTTGCATGCACGGAATCACCAGGGTTTGACTGTAAGAGAGGGAAAAGTTGAAGAAATGTAATTTTTCTCAAAGTGAATGTTCATGTGAATGTGTCTGTTTGTCTGTAAGCAGATTATACATACAGAGACATAGAAAGATAGGGCAAGAGACTGGAGATGATGCACACAGTGGTTACATTAGTAATTTGTAGAAGTGTTAAGTAGGTGAAAGGCAGTCTCAGGAAACTTGCAAGCTTCCCCTTGGCTGGGAAAAGGTGTTACGTTCTCTCAGACTGGTGGCATCAACTCCAGACCCTTCAGTGCTGAGGTTAACACTAAATTCCACCAAGCTGCAATCCTTTGTGCCTTTTTCCATTCATTGACTGACCTATCTGGGGTTCCAGCTTCCCACATCACACTTCTGAGTTTGGCTCAGTGTTCACACACCCGGAGGGCAGGAAATGTAAAAAACCTCCACCTGCGAAGCCTGAAGGGACCTTTACAGTACTCTGTGAAAAACATCTTGTTCATGTGCCTTTCTCTCCCTGCAGGGGCATGCGGTTGCAGCTCCACTAAGAAACATAATGAGAAGGAGAAAAAAAGTGATGGAGAAGAGCAGATGCACTTCTGAGCCTCTGGTCAATGAGTCAACACTGCTAACATACCAGTACGGGGGCGCACATCTCCACCTGTTGCAATTAGACTGAGTTGGTGCCCAGGAGAATGGTAGATTTACATAAGATGCTAGAAAGAAAGTCTTTACTGCGAGGGTGGTGAGACACTGGGCCAGGTTGCCCAGGGAAGTTGTGGATGCCCCATCCCTGGAAGTGTTCAAGGCCAGGTTGGATGGAGCTTTGAGCAACCTGGTCTAGTGGAAGGTGTTCCTGCCCATTCAGGGGGTTTGAACTAGATGATCTTTCAGGTACCTTCCAACCAAAAGCATTCTATGATTGTGTGATAAAACATGGGTTGGTCTGAAGAAAGGAAGCCTTATTTGTACCCTCATTTCACAAACTATGTTGTAGCCAGGGGTGTTTTAAAATTCCTGAGTTGAGTTCATAGATCAAATATATTGCCACTAAAAATTCCTAGAAAACAGAGTATTTTTGAGATGTTTGAGGTCTTTCTTCCCTGGGTCCTTATTTCTCTTATGGAAGAACTGGTAATTTTGACTCCTGCACTGAAGTAGCTTTTCCTTTTTCTGGTCTCAGCCATCTGGTACAATACTAAGTAGCATCAAGTCTACTCCTCTCAGAGAGAAATTTTTACACTTCACACCATTACCTCTCCATTTCCGCTCCGTCTTCCAGATTACCTGAGCTGTGTTCATCACACTCAGTTAGGAGGAACATCTTCCTTGGAAGCAAACATCTTAAATGATGGTTCTTAACTGAATCTACAGGCCTATCCACACAACAATGCTCACAAAAATTAATCTGAATTAGCTTTTTTAAGTGGATTAATTAAACTACTTTAAACTCCTATGTGGACACCTTTGTTCAAAATTAAAGAAGCTTCATTCAATTTAGTTGAATTAACTTTCAAAGTAAATTAAGCCAAATTGAATTACAGCCATTCTAGTCCACTCAGGGATTTACATTCATATGTTGAGGGCTCTAGTCACATTGAATGAGCAAAGAGCTGTAATGAGTTGTTGCCATCTCCCAGTTTTTTATTATCATCTCATTACCAGAGGTTACTAGTCCTACCACCAGAACAGAAGTTCTGACTGTATTTATAGACTGAAGTTCAATCAGGTCCCTTTGAAACTTTTCTTCATTAGCAGCTAATACACCAGACTGCAAACTGAGAAGTTGAGATAGCTGGACACACACTCTACCAGCTCTGCTAGAAAGATGACTACATCTGACAAGGGAGCAAGATGGAGAGCCAGAGTGTTACTGTCATAGATCATCCCAACATTTCCCAAAACTAACACATGAGAACCCCTGCCCCCCGCAGAATAAGTGTTCAGAAAGTTCACACATAGAAAAATAACAAGAGGAAGTGACAGAAATACTTCACCTTTTGGTTTTGTAAGTTTGCTTCTCTTTAGGGATGTTTCTTTAGAATTTCCTTATGACTGCAATCTTAATCAAATCAATGGCTATTAAAAATATTTTAAATGAAAACAAAGCAAACAGATGAATTAACCAGTTTGTTTTATATAGCCCATAATTCAAATTCTGAAGACTCTTTTATTTAAACAAGGAGAAGTACATTTATCTATCTTGTTTCCTCTCTTCAGAGAATCCCCCCCTTGCTGGGCCCAGTGAGCTCTTACTGGTGCACATCCATTTCAGAGAAACCGCTTCCAAATTCAAAGTCATCCATCTCCAGCTTTGTCCACAATCAATAACAATAGCTTATCCATCTTCTGAGATAGGAATGTGTGCAGCCAGCACCACACCCAACCAGAAAGCTGCACTGGACTGGAATGTATAGTACTTGTAGAAGAAAGCCAGTTAGATGTGTTTGCAGAGAAATTTTATCTAATCAATAGTCACCTTTTGTAGTTTTAATGACCTGATTTAGATTCCATCTTTCACAGACCAAGTTGTTGGGTAATATTTGGTTTTAAATGGGCCTTTGACTGAAAAACTCTCTTTTTTAGATTGAAGGTCAGTTTCATAGAATCATAGAGGTTACACAAAGCCCTGTCCAATCTGATCTCGAACACTTTTGATTATGAGGTATCCACCACTTCTCTGGGCAACCTGTTCCTGTGCTTGGCCAACTCACAGTACAAGAGGTTTCCTGATGCTCAGAGGGAACCTCCTGTGTTTCAGCATGTGCCCATGGCCTCTGGTCCTGCCACCAGGTGTTGAAAAGAGGTATATACATTGACAAAATAATCCTTGAGCCTTCTCTTCTTTAGACTTGGCTCAAAGCCTTTACAGGGAGTATGCTAATATGTAAACACCCTGAGCAACAGTGGGTCAGACAAGTTCTTGAGTTTGAACTGAGTCATTCCAGATGTAGCTACTGAAATCACTGAAACTATTGTTAGAAAAATATCTTTGGTAGTTAAAGGAGAGGTTACAGAGGTTTATTTCTGTGTGGAATTAGTTCTTTTTATCTTTGCTGTCAAAAAACAATGTGTAGGCCAACAGATCTAGATCAATACCTCCAGAAAGCTGCTGACCCCATCATAAAAGAAAAGTCCATGATAGATGATACCCTTCCCTTTCTCCTGATATAGAGCACACCTAAGCATAAAGCTTAGGTTAGACTCATAACTTCTCCTTGGTTAGTACTACATAGAAGCCAAGAAGGAGGGAATTATTTGATTTCTCAGTTCACATTGAGTTGATGTTCCAAACAATTACTACAAGGAACTGGAAGAATAAAAAATCTTGTAGTTTGGACTCCTTGCTGTAAATGGATACAACTCCATTTATTTATTATTATTTTTAACATCTTAGACTCCTATGTTAGAAAATTACCTATCAACATCTTGAAAAGTACTCTTTTTAATGACATTTGGCTGGCATCCATAACATAAACTGTAAGTACCACAGCAAATGTATAATTCAAATGCCATGTGATTGGAGCTCATTATATATCGTGCAGTGTTGTTTCTGTGTCCTGTCTGAGTCAATTATGTACATTAACCAACAGCTCCCAAGGGGCAGATTTTTGTGATGAGACAGACCATTTCCAAATTCACCAGCCCTGAGTATTAGACCACAGCAGGCTGAAACTCATTTTTGCTGTTTGTCCCAATAAATACCCAAAGATTCGTGTTCTTGTGAAAGAAGGTGCAAAAGGGAAAGGACTGCTTAAGTTAGGCTAAAATTGTCTTTGGAACTCAAATGTATTTTGAAGGGAGAAAGGAGAAAAATGTTTCTTTACAAACACTGATCACAAAGGCATAGGAATTAAAGGCAAGACAAAAAGCAGGTAGATAGAAGTATAATTCTGTTGCCAGTCAAGTTCTTGACAAGTTTCTATTTCCTTCAGTACATAAAACATTGAACAATACTTACTTTTGAGGAAAGAAATTAAGCCTCTTTCTCCTATGCAGTAAATTGGAACTATTTTCTCCTCATCTGTTTGAACTCAGTTTTGTTGCACCACAGGTTGACTTGGGGAGTGATCCAAAACCCATTTATGTCATCGGGTAAGATTTGTATCTCTTAACTTTAGACAAGTAGAAGTTAGACACCTAATCTAAGCTAGTTACCCTAGGCTCCTGTCAGAGTCAATGGAGGGAAGCCTTCTGAGGCAAATTTGTTCTGTTTGTCTTAGGATACATGAATCACCTTAAGAGGAGTTTGTTGCTCTTCACTAGCTATAAATGGAGCCATAGGGTGGCAGATTCAGGTTTAAGCAGATAGCTTGCAGACATCTAACTTAGGGTACATGCATTTCACCCTGGGAATCTTATCTTTCACCTCTCCAAGCTACAGACCTGATCTTATACAACTCCGGTAGCTCAAATTATTCCTTGCAAGGCACTTCAAAACTGGAAACTGAATCCTAGCCATTATATTGAAATGTTTTGCTATCAAACTAATAGCTGTTTACAAGTAAAACATCTTCTATGCCCAATAATTAAGCTTGATTTCCTGAACAGCAGTTTCTATCTCTGTCTACCCTCACCTTGTTTTTCCCACTCACTCGCCTTCCTGTACATGATGTCCTTCTTTCTCCTACTTCTATATGTTTGGGCAAGCTGTTGCATGTGCTGATCAGCCAAGCAGGCTGCTTTCCCCTTGGAGTAAGAAAAGAAGTGATGTAAACTCTCTTTCCCATGGTGAGGGCACTGTTGGTTATCTTTCTTTCCCTCAGCTGTCAGCTTCCGCAAAACTTGTCAGAACTTCAAGTCTCTGAGGCATTTGTTCCTCAAATGTAGTTAAAACCGACCAATGTGCTTGAAAATTATTTGAGGGAGGAAGAAAAGAATGCATACATACTGATTGGCAGGATAAATTCCCTTAAAACTAGAGTAAATATATGCTTTCTTCCCACTAAGAAATCTGGTAAAAGCTCTAGTACAGGCAGACTTACAGAGACAGGAAACCCCTTTGTTTTTTAATATTTTAGTGCAATTCCTCTCTGTGTGTAGATGGTGAGAGCTATGCCAACAAAACAAACAAACAAACAAAAAAACAATGCTAGAAAACATTTATTTTTCTGGGTGTACAGGCAAAATGGGTGTCCTTTTCTAGCCCAGATGTTCCAGTTTTGTCTTCAGTCCTATTTTGTGGGACAGTTATCTTAGAATATTTACTTTTTACCCACCAGGCTTCTCCCCACCCCCCGGGAATGCCTTAGTTTGTTATGCCCTGAAACACAAAGCATTAACAGCCTTTTAGAGAGTGCCAACACATGGTGGAGGTAGCTACCTGCTCTGTTTTCCATAAAATGGGTGTTAATAGGCTCTAGAGGGGTCCCTCGGTAAAGAAACAGAGGAGTTCAAGCATTTATTGACTGGCTTGTATCTGGTAGAAATATTCAAAGTGGAACACAGGAGATGTGGAGAAAAGCCACACAAATGAAAGGCTACTAATGAAGTGTTTTTACAGTTGGAGTTCGATGTGTGAGCTTGTAAAAGCTGATTAACTATTATTGCGTTTTCATCTAACTGGTCTGATAATTTGTTGGTTAAATGGTGCTGCTGAGAAACCAGTGAGTGTCTTTGGAAACATGCTGGTGCAAGAGTTAAAGCCTCAAATGCACACGGAGGGGGCAGGTTTATGTTGTGGATACATGGTACACTTCTCTTGTAATAGGTGAAAGAAAGAAGTAGCTGAAAAGTCATATTTTGCTCTTACAGATTCTCTTTGAGACTGTTCCAGTCATTAAAATTTAAACCCTCTTTAGATTCTTTTCACAATAGAGGCAATTAACAAACTGAGTCTCTTATTTTTCTTTCTTTCTTGAATTTCCCTTTCTTTCTCTCTCTCTCTGTCTCTTTTTCTTCCAACTTAATTAAAGAACTCTGTTTAGGGGAGAATATTCTGGGCTTGATTAACAATTAACTCAGAACAGTTAACTATCACATTAGAGCAGCAACAATATACCTGAAGAGAGCTGAAAGAGCTAACTGGAAAAACTGCAAGCATCACTTTCAAAAGAAAATTACTGGAAATCTGTAGCAGGTGGTGGACAGGAGAAGGAAATGTGGAAGCTTTTTATTATTATGCTTTTGTGTCCTGTTTTTAAAAAAAAAAAATCACTTGTTCCCACTTCTCAATTCAAATCTAGCCACTTTAAGATTGCAAAACCTCTTGGTTAACATAGGAACTGGGAATTTTTTCCCTTACTGCAGATATATGTCTCTAAACCAACAGGTAGGTCCCTGCAAAACCTACTTATTTTAATCTGATGAGGATCCTGACTGTCATTAAAACTGAGTTGTATCTTGGCGGCAAACATTGACTGTGTTTAAATTCTTAATGGACAACTAGTCTGTGTCGGACATTCCCAAAAAACAATTTGTAGGTGGATTGGATGTAAAAAGCTCAGAACAGATCAGATTATTAAAATAAAGGGTGACTGAAAATCCTGATCCAGAAAATATAAGTGTGTAAAAAGTTGGGGATCTTTTCAGAAAAAAAAATAAATATATATATATATATATATATATGTTCTTGTGAAAAAAAAGAAAACTCTCCCACAATAATTTGACTCAGAAAATGCCTGTGGGACCCTGCTGGGAGCTGCAGCTTGTGTTCTTTATATCTTGCTCAGGCATTATTTGGATTTCTCAATCACATTTAAAGTCTCATGGTGCTCTAAGATGCAAGGCCCCAGGACATACCCACTGCTCCCTATTTTGAGAGAAGACCCTGTGTGCCATAGGTCATACAGACCACAAAGGCATCCAAAATCTCATGAAGCATTACAACGTTTCTCAATCAAAATACATTTATTTTCATCCTGCTTTTGACCAATATTCAAAATTACTGCCTTTATTCTTTTTCCATTTTCTAGACAATTCTAATCAGAAAAAAATCCCTGAAAAAGTCACAGTCATAGATCTGTTAAACATGTTGATTTAATTTTTCAGATGTGGCTCATAAAAACAAGCAGTTCAAGCAACAATATTGAAAAAGAAAGTTAAAAACTTGAAAACAACAAAATAATTGAACAATTTAGTTTGGAATGGATCTCTGGAGGACTGTGGTTCAACCTCCTACACAAAGCAGGGTGAACTTCAACATTACATCAGGTTGCTAAAGGTCTTGTCTAGCTTGGTTTGGAGTATCTGTAAGGATAAAGATTCCACAACTTTTTTGGCTCAGTATCTAATAATTTTATCTCTTTTTTTTTTTTTTTTTTTTTTTTTAATATCTAATTATAATTTAATGTATTGTAACTTTAGTCTTTTGTCTTTGTGCATCTCAGCTGAGAGTCTGATTCTGTCATCTCCGCAAAACCATTAGGTAGTTGAAGACAGCAATAAGACTGCTCCTAGTCCTCTTCTCAAGGTGGAACAGTTCTAGTCCCTTCAGCCTTATACAAAATGTGCTTTAGTCTCCAGCTACCTTAAAGACCTCCACTGGACACACTCCAGTTTCACAATACAGGGCTTCCCATAAACCAGACATAGGGGAATAGTCACTTAATTCAATCTGCTGATACATTCTTATTAATGCATCCAGTAAAAAGTTGGCCTCCACCACTGGAAGGCTGCACTGCTCGCTCATCTTTAGCTTGTTGTCTACCAAGCAGCCTTTACCACAGAACTGTTACATAGCCATTAATGAAATTTCATGATATCTCTTTGTCCTGGGTGCAGACTTCTGAGTTTTGTCTTCTCAGTGGCAGTTCTGCCCTTCAGGAGAAAGATTCAATTATGAATTCTCCATACAGAAGAATCACATCCTTTTTTGGTGTACAAGAATGGAAAAACAAACTAAAAAATTAAAGGATCCCAAAGAAAATAATCCTACACACACACACTTTGTGTATTTTGAAGCCCAGAGAAAGTGAGTGAATCAAAGTGTGTGACAACTGAGCCAGCAGACAAAGAAAGAACAAGACTGGCTGTTAAAGACAGACAAATTGAAATAAAAAAGCTGTCATGCTTCTGAGTACTGAAACAAACAACCAAGACAACTGATGGTGTCTCCATTTTTTTATGTCTTTAGATTAAGTCCAATTGTCTCTCAATGTGAACTGCTTTAGCCAAACACAAATTACTGGTCTTGACACAGGGAAGAGTGGATGAAATGCAAGGGCCTGTAGTATTCAGGAGGAGAAACTGAATCATCTAATGGACTCTCCCAGGTTAAAGCTTCTGAATTTATGAATAATGTCTGGGACAAATTTGTTGTTGAAATGATACAGATGTTTATAAATGATCCCTGTGCATTGTTGTGTAGCTGTGGTTCTTGCCAAATGTAACCACATATTTCCAGAAAAATGGGCACTGAGACACATATCATTCCAGGAATGTCTGTTCCAAAAGGACTGATAATATAAACATTGCATTAAATTCTATAACATAAATGTGGACACATGCAGGGTAGATAGAAAGACATCATACTTACACGTTACATCTACTTTTATTTCCTATATATACATATACCATATAAAACACATCTATCTATCTATCTATCTATCTATCTATCTATCTATCTATCTATCTATAAATATATTGCAGATAAACAAAAACAAAAGCTTAAGTAAAATAAAAGCCTCAGAAGTTAACAATTACTTCAACTGGTAATTCCTATGCACCAACGGGAACTCTCTGCCAGCAGACAAGAGAGACACCCATTTTCCAAGGCAGCAACTCAGCCCAATATGTGATCACCATTTCTCACTCTTCTACCATGCATGTCTCTAAAAAAAAGCCTGGCCTGCTATGGACAACAGGTTGTTCTTAGTGGAGCTGCTCCCAGAAAGTCAAAGCACAACATGCAGGGATGCAGAGAGCTAATTCATATCACACAGAAGATTTAAGACGGTCCTTGTTGGATGGCAAGAGATTCCTGCAAGGTTGTTCCTTTGGCTTGTCTAGAGCCCTCTGCTTTCTGGTATATCTACTGTCCTTAGTCTGGTGTCATTTGCAGACCTGCTGAGAGTAAGCTCTGTCTTCTTCACATCACAGATAAACATTCTGGGATGGACTGCTGAGCCTCCAGGTAGGGTACAAACTATTCAGCACCATGCTTCCAACATGATCTCACCAGTTTCTCTCCCATCTAATAATCCATCCATAATATGGTCCAGAACCATACAGCAACTTACAGCAAATTTTCCCATTCAACCCAATGTCAGTGTTTTACCTAAAGTTTAGTTGTAGAGGAATGAAATATAATAGATGTTTAGAGTTCTTGGGCTAATTCCACCTTGTTACTTCATGGTGCAGATTATTTTTCTTAAGTCATCTTTGCATGAAATGTTGTTCTTATTGCAAAAAAAATCTATTTTTACAGTTCAGATGCATTGTTTTATTTTTGGTCTGAACTTCTTCCTAGCAGAAGCTCAAGGATGTAATCCAATATTGCCATAGAGCCTTCAAATTTATCTGGATTATATTAGAGAATTATGGCCCAGTATTATTGTGCTCTACAAAAGAAATTTAGTGCCCTTAAAAAATAGAGGAGCCAGCCACTCATGTTATGTGTTTGTGTGAGGGTTATAAGCTATGCTGTAAATACAATCAAACAAACGTGTAAAACCTTTGATGATTCCTAGTTTTACAGCAATTAATTAAAAAGAAAAGTTCTTGAAACATGCACTGCCACCAGACAATCAAGAGTGAGAAAGAAAGAGAGATGGGGAGAGAGAAATAGCTGGCTCCATGCGGGGCCTTTTTGCTTACAGCTATGAGACAGAACTGCACTTTCTCCTAATAACCTTGACCTGCTTTTCCTGGCTCAGCAGTAGCATCTGTGTCACATCGGCTTAGCATCTGTTTATCAATCTAACAACACAAACCTGATTCCTGCTCCTATTCTCTTTAGTGCTCACGATATCAAAATAACTGAATTAAATCAGCAGAATTCAGGAAGAGCAAGACTTAGGGATGGGAAAAGCTCTGTGGAAAGAAAAGAAAGAAGCAGGGAAGAAGGAAACTGTATGTAAGAGCTCCATTTACTTATTCTGGATGGATTTAAATGAGGAATTTGTAATGAATAATCTCTACTAAAATCTCTTGTGCAGAATTCAGAGCAACAGGCTTTCAAAACAGAGAAGGTAGGAATCATCTTAGACTTTTCCATGGATCTTAAGAAAAGACACGGCAAGTACAATGAGGTAGTAAATTACAATTTGCCTGCAGTTTCTGGATCCAGGTAATAGAGGAAAACATCACTGAATAGGATTTAGTGCAGATCTAATAAGTAGGGTGAAAGATATTGGGAAGTCCCCAGGCTTGTCCCTGTGGTTTACTTTTCCCCTTTTTCTACCACTGCTGTGCTCTTTCCAGTTTTAAGACATTTTTGAGCATAAAGAGAGTTCTGAGTTTGAGGCATGTTTTCATATTTAACACTGGCCTGAGAAGATGTGGATTATGCCAGCACACTCAAACCATTCAGAAGCCCCACAGTGCAGGGCAGTTTCTGCTGCTTGGAAAGGTATAGCTCATTCCCAAATATTCACCCTGTGCAAAACAGCTCCTGACTCCAGAGATGGTTCAGAAGAAGGACTGCGGTCAGCTGGGGAGTTCAATTGCACAAAGTAGGCACAGGAGGCCAAAACAGAGGTGTCAAATAAGCCACTGTTATTATTTATTGTTTATTACTCCCATGCTCAGACCTGAAAGAAATAAGAGCTCCACTGTACTGTGCATACACAGCTTAGTGTTTAGTTTTGAATCTGCCACCTACACTGAAACTCAGACAACAGGAAAAGGAAAGAAAAAAAAAAAAAAGAACTGGAGAATTTCTTTGATCTGCTGGAAACTGTTTCATGAGTCTGAGGTATGACTTGAGTAAAGCTCTTGTGAGTACCCAGTGTTTCAATCATAAAACAGTTAAACAGACACATCCCAAATTAATAAAAACACACACTGTCTGTCATAGCAGCAAAAACAGCCAGGGCTTTGGGGCTTTGTCTCCTATATATAGTAATTTTTTTCCAGTGTCACAAAGATCATTGAATCCATTAATGCTGCACTGGAAAATTTATTTGGTACTGATTTGGACAAGCTTTACACCCAAAGACACATTGAACATCCACCTACTGAAGCATTTTAAATTATTCTCTAGTGATCTCCCATACTTGCTTGCCCTGAGAACTCTAAGATTAAAGGCCAAAACCTGGCAGTGGTGTGGATGAACACCAGTGGCATGTAAGAGGTCCTTTTACATTAACATATATACAGAAAATTATTTATCCTTCCTTCAAAATGTATTAATGGAGACTTCAGATTACATCTCCAGTAATGAAAGTCAAGCTGCTCCATTAGATTTTGTCCCTACACCCATGATTTGGTGATTGTGAATAAAGGGAGAGTAGAAAGAAGGGACTCATTGCAGTTATACAAACTACCAGCTATCAAAACCATACGACTAGATCTCAGTGTGAGGTAAATACATGATTTACAGGCTAATTCACTGCTCAGGCCACCTCCAGTGAACTTAGATTAGTCAAGAGATGAGTCAGAAAGAGGAAACATATGTAAACAGTTGCCAAACCTCCAAAGAATTTGTTTGGGGTTTTTTTTCCCAAAGAAAGCAGAGGATAAAATTATAGTCTATAGATCTGTGAGAGCAGATAGCTAACTTGCAGTTATTCCAGAGCTCTTCCTAACAGAGCAGTGCACATGGTTTGGCTATGAACTTGAATTCCTAATCCCTTTTACCATTTAGCAGCCTTTTATTCTCTGCATGTCACTTCACCTTTTGTCTGAAAGCAGTGCCAGAAACTTGTAGGAAAGCTCACCTGGTGTCATTGAGGTCGTAGGATTTCACCTGTATTTCACACAGGAAAGCTTTATCAGCCTAAGGTCACTCAGAATCTTTCCCTGACTCATTCAGCTGGGCTTGATTTGCATCAGTAACTGTTCAGACTTCAGCTAAGGTCCCTTATGCCTCAAGCTGAAGGCTGGAAGTGCAGGAAGTGAAAAACAGGCTGGGTTTGAGATCTGGCTTTTATGGAAACCTAAGGTCTATCACTACAGGATTACATTTATACATAACATAGGATAAGGTATTAAGAGCATAATAACCAATCTCAAGACTAGAACTAACTTTTATCCAGGAGGTCTTTTTTGGAGCAGCCAAGAGGTAGCTAAACCACTAGTAAAATCAGCAGAAGATGTGAAAAAGGTAGACTTCAGCTATATGGAGTTTTATTCCACTGTTAACAAACTTAAGAGTATAGACAAAGTGTGTGACAATATAAAAAGCCATTTTATATATATATATATATGCATATTTTTTATGTCTCTACGAGAAATCTAGGTAAGGTGCCAACAGCTCTTACTGCAGCACTGCAATATAACTGAAATTTAGGAGGATTGCTGTAATGATTGGTGTATTAAAGTCTCTGGTTATAACCTGTATATGAATGGATCAAAAATAGTCCGGAGGAGAAGGACTTGGGAGTAATGGTGGACAAGAAGCTCAACGTGAGTCAGCAGTGTGTGCTTGCAGCCCAAAAAACAAACTGTGTTCTGGGCTGCATCAAAAGAAGCATAGTCAGCAGTTCAGGGGATGTTACTCAGCTCTTGTGAGACCCCACCTGGAGTACTGTGTCCAGTTCTGGAGCCCGCAACATAAGAAAGGCATGAAGCTCATGGAGAAAGTCCAGAGAAGGGCCACAAAGATAATCAAGGGCTGGAGAACCTCTCCTATGAAGGCAGGCCGAGAGAGTTGGGGTTGTTCAGTCTGGAGAAGTCTCCAGGGAGACCTTATAGCAGCCTTCTGGTATCTGAAGGGGACCTACAGGAAAGCTGGGGAGGGACTTCTTACAAGGGCTTGTAGTGAGAGGACAAGAGATAATGGATCAAAACTGGAAGAGGGAAGATTTAGGTTAGACATTAGGGGGAAATTCTTTAGTGTGAGGGTGGTGAGACACAGGCACAGGTTGCCCAGGGAAGTTGTGGCTGTCCCATCTCTGAAAGTGTTCAAGACCAGGTTGGATGGGGCTCTGAGCAACCTAATCTAGTGGGAGGTGTCTCTGCCAATGTAGGGGGGTTTGAACTAGATGATCTTTCAGGTCCCTTCCAACTGAAACCATTCTATGATTCTATGATAAGTTACTATGAGTAGGTGGCTTTCTTAGTAAAGACTTTCCTACTTCTAAGTGCATAAGGAGATAAGGTTCACACAACAGTCCCACATGTCTCTTCTGCTCATTAGTCTCCAACTCCACCAATAGCTTACCAAATCCTCAACTAAATTAGATCTGCTTTAATAATCAGGTAGCAAAATATGCTCAGATAAGCCAAATTCAGCAAACACAAAGCAGCTATACATGATGAAGAATAACAAGAAGAAGGTACTGAGGTAGAGCTGGGATTTAAATGTGGGAGGATAGTGTCCTAGGGAGGAACCAGAGGTGTTACCACCAGGCCCCATGGGAGGTGGGACCATGGTCTTGGTGACATAGGCATATAAGGTATGGACTTCATTGATTCTGTTCCATTTTTAAGAGTTTGCTTTAATATTACTGTAAGTTTAAAAATTCAGAATCTCAACTGACTATTGATCATGCAAATGTGTTATGTCTGCATATGTATATCTGCTGTCTCATAAAGTCTGGCTGAGGTATTTGAGAAAGCAGGAGATGTCACAGATCAGTGAATCAAGCAGTCTGAGTTACTCCCTGAGCAACTATCCATAATGAGAAAACCAGAAGAAAATATCTTTTTAATGGGGGACTTCAATTTGGGAGACATATGCAGCCAGCAGTAAACTTCTCTTCAAATTTAAGAAAAATATAAAGATGAATTAATTATGGGCTGGCAGTTGGTGGTAGCCTAGGGACCAACTGTTATTATCAGATTGTACTCCATACAGATAGAGGACAGGAAGAGCCAACAATAAATACAGTTGTCTCTCCCAAATAATTGTCTTCTCAAAACTGGAAAATCAGAATGAGATTTAATATTAAAGGGGAAAAAGGTGTGGGAAATGAGAACGAACATTGAGACATTTTTTTTAGAAGAGTTTATAAAGCTATAAGTCCAGCTTTGAGTAAAACTAAAACTTTGTTCAAAGGCAAAGAAAATGCACTAATTAGAAATAAGTATGCAACGTATGACAAAGGGAAAGAAAGAGACCTTAACACACACAGCAATATAAATTAAACATTATAAAGTGTAGAAAATTGATAAGAGAAGCTAAAGACATCAAAGAAAATCCCATGGTTAGTAGGATTAATGACAATGAACTTAATTTTTAAGAATAATTAGGAATAAACTAATTCCTAAAAATACCAAAAGACCATTTAGTAAAGGAAATTGCAAAACTGTTTAAACCATACAGAGTAGGGTCGAGTGTCCATACATTTCTGTTTATCTAATAAGGCTTGAACAGTTTGCATCCTTAAAGATCTTAAACACTTACAGAGCATTGAAGAGTGTTCTGTATGCTGTAATTTTAAAAGTCATTATTAAATTAGTCTTATGGCAATTTTTCTATTTATTTTTATTCTAGGGTCAACTTCAAAGTAGTCAGTCTCTCCTTCTTGTCAGTTCATTTATCTCTCTTTTTAAAAATACTGATATGACACCAGCTTATTTTCCTTTCTATAATATCTTTGTCACGCCTATATTATTAAGAATTAACATCAGTGATTGACTTTGTGAATATGTGATAAAATTACAGGTCCATTTGATAGACTATGTAGGTAACCCATCTGAAGGCTTTTAAAATTAGAACTACATATTCTAACACCAAAAGAATCCCACTCTGAACTTTAAGGAAGTTCCACTACAAGAAAGCAAGCACTCAATGGAACAAAATATGGAGAATAAATGTTTAAAAAATAAGTTTCATAACACTAAATAAAAGTTGTTTCAGATTAGTTTCATGGGGAAAAAAGATCAACTGCTCTACAATTCCATGGTCTGTAAATACATATAAAAATATTGAAATTTCTTAAAATCAGCATAGAAAGGCAGAAAATTATAGGACCAAACAACCAGAAAAGAGTATCCTAAATATCTTGATAAACTAAGTTCAAAGAAAAGATATGTCTTCTTACTATTGCAAGAAAACATGTGAACAGGGACTGAGGTCACCTCAGTGGTGCCTATGTCCTAGAAAGAAGAGAAAAAGACCTAGAATGGTGCTAAACAGGAAGAAAGGCTTTGGCAAAATGTTGAGGCAAACAGAAAGTTATTTGGCACCACAAAGTGAGAAAAGATTGAATGCAGCAGTCTGTGAAATACCACAGCTTAGTCTGGGTGATCTCATGGACCCTTCTGGCCTCAACTGTGCATGTTGTTGAGACTTATTTCAGCTGAACTGATTTGTCTGTTCCCTGTTAGACATTCCAGGATCTTACTTCTGAATGCAGTGAAATAAGCAATATTCCATAGCTACATGGGTTTTCTCAGCTAATGGGACTACTCCAGCTATTTTGCAGCCTGTGTCCCAAAACACATTGCTGTACTTTCTAAGAAGAACATGGACATGCCATACAAGAAATCTGAATCTGATCTTTGATTGCTAAACAAACAAATTAATCAGAAGCTCATAAATAAAGATTGAATAACTCAAAACATGCTTCCATTCTATGCCTGTTGGGATGGACTGCTGACAACTTTCCAACTCTGTCTATAGGCTAGACTAGCCATACGTAATATAAATTATAATGTAAATTATTCCAGCTTTTCACAACAGATTTTTTGTCAAATTGTTCTTATATTCAATCAAAGCATATTGATCCAGTGCTGAAAAGGGAATATATCAAACTAATTTAGTCCTGTTGTTTTAGTTACTTTTTAGTTTAGTCCAACAAAATTTTAAGTAATTTCTGAAATTTCCCATTAGCATCCAAGTTCCCAATATGTTCAACAGATAGAGGACACTTTTGAAGTCTTGCAAAGGATGACTTTTTTTCCCCCAATGGACATTCAGTGTCACTTGTCACTTGACTCTCTTAGACAGATACAACCACACATACATGCCCACAGATATGCATAGAAAAAGGAACCATTTAGGAAGAATTAAAGGCACAGACCATTGGTTTTGTATTGTTTTCTGAACAGGCATCACATTTTTTAATCTAGATTGCTACAATAAGCAAAACATGAGCTTCCAAGGATAGCTTCAGAGTCCAGAACACTGTCTTTTTTTGTCTAATTTGTGTCTGGTCCAAGGACAGGATAGTTTTAAGAAGCTTTTTCTGACTTCATGTTTGAATAGTCTTAAGTGCCTCATGTCAGCAAGGGCCTGACCTATTTGTGACATAAATTAGAGTATCCCCAAAGCTACTCTATTTTGCACCATTGTGATTGTACAACAAGGAACTTGTTCTAATGACAAGGAAAGTGTGGTTTGAAAGAACGTCCCAGATAACATTATTTTACTTATGCTCTTGACACCAAAGAGTGGTTTATACAGGAACTGCTAAGCTTGCTCTTCAACATCTGGAGATTTACCCATGCAGAAGAATTCCCAAGGGGATGGTTAAACTGGTTTTCCAACTGCAAAACAACCTCAGCAAAGATCAACATCTGGCCAAAGTATCCAGTCAGGGACCTGTGTTCATTGTGCATAATAAACATGGCTCACTATTATTCTTGGTTTATTTTCTTCTGTCACTTGAAATCGTAAGGGGGGAAAAAGCAGTAGATACAGAGAAGAAAAGAAGCAGGAATGATGCATTAAAAAATACAGGTATTATCAGAAGTTGTAAATTTAAAATCGTATAGCCTTCCTTCAGAACACACAACAGCACCATTTCTTAAAATACCTGTGACTTTGTCCTGGAGGCACTAGTTAATGTTCATGATGTTGGTGTGCGAACTCCCTCAATTCCCACAATTTCTGTCCTCCACTGCTCCATCTGATCTATAGTAGATATGGTTTTATCATACTGGTAGTCTACAGTACTTGAGGATCAATGCACAATGAACCCAGCTTGAGCATGTTATGTTTTATGTTTGTATCCTGCCAATTTGACACTCCTAACATCATGAAGAGTGTGGGGGGGTGCTACTTACACATCCCACACTCTGGAAAAGCATTTTTCCTACCATGTCTCTTGATGTGGAAAGATCTGTTCTAATATCTTGCTCCTCGGTGTCTTTTCCAGTCTCCTTTTGATGAACAACTTCTAACTCTTTCCTTCCCACAAAAGGAATTTTCCAGGTAGCTCTTTTCCCATCAGCCTAGGTCACTGTTCATATCATCGGCTGACATATTAATTGGGTCCAAAGCTTACCCATCGACTATTTTTTCTGTTCGCCACTTGATACTTTCCCAGGCCTCCAACATCCTCAGCCATTCTCTGTGTTTTTGGTTAGTGTAAGGATGTCAGCATCTCATTCCTTGTCCATGAACCTACTGCACTGTTTTTGTCCTGGTTCCTCATTCAGATTATTTCTACAGTGTATTACAGGACAAGTGAAAAATCCTATTTGAGTATTGCCCTGACTGTCTTTCGTACCTTCAGTTTCATTTCAGTAAATTTATCAGTCTTCCAACATTCTCTCAACAAAATTCTCTTCATCTTTTCGTCATCAGCCTTTCACTCTGAAAAAATCCTATATGTTTCTAATGTCCAGTGCTATCAGCATCTTCTGTTGTCTCTTTTCAGCCTGATTAGATAGGCTTGTACTTGTGTTTTGTTTTGGTTTTTTTATGATTATTACTGGGTTTTGTTAATTCTAACATGAGAATAACAATTACAAAGCTAGTTTTTGTTCATTTTTTCCATTAAGAACCTCATACTTTGGAAACACTTGAGGTCTTGTTTTTCCTTTAATGGGGTATTTATTCCTCTGAGACACCGGTCAGCTAGGAGAATATTTATGTGGCAATAAAAAAAACTTTAACAGAGAGTTGTTTGGATCTAATAGTCTCAGGTACTTCAACACATCTTTACTTGTCATGTGTCATGCTGAATTACATCGTGGCCTGCGTGTGACAGCAGCCCATAATGTGACCTGTGTAATATAGTTGGAAATGTAATGAATTGTAGTGGGAGAGGGGCTTGAGGAGAAAACACACTCTCTCATGCTGGATAAAAGCTATAGATTCAGAAAAAAAAGCAACTTCACACTGTCAGGGAACTGGAAAGGATTACATGTTAGCTCTGCAAAAAACCCACAGAGAAATCTGCAATAATAGATTGAATGAGATCTGTAACACATTACATTAATATTAATAATTTTCATTAATATTTTTTCTGTTTTACAGCCCTGACCATTTTCTGTTTCATCAAATCACTACTAAATGTTAATTTTTCAATTCACATTTGGCAAATTATAAATGATTTGTAATTAAACTCAAATACAGAAAGGTAAATAAACATTCATGGAGGATAAATGGCTGTCTGGGATACAGGGGCAGAGCCATGGAGAGAAACCAGGTGTCTTGATTCTCAGGACTGAGCCTTATCCTTTTGGTGACATCTCCTTCCACCACTCCTGGACTTACATATCCTCACTTCAGAAAGAAAAGTCTTTCTTCTTTACTGAGTCGTGTGACTGTGTCGGGGTGAAAAGAGAGGATATGGCAGATTTCTATTTGAGGTAAAGGAATGAAAATGTGCTT
>NW_009954539.1:797492-804626 GCF_000747805.2 Chaetura pelagica
GGCGGGGGGGGGGGAAGCAAAACTGTTTCTTTTTTCTGGCAGAAATGGTGACATTTCACTCTTCAGCAATTTGGTGAAAGCTGATAGCTGTGGACACTTCTCAGCCTGGGTAGCATAGCAAAATGCTGCACCATGTGAACTGGCAGATGCAGGGAGAGAACAAAAAAAAAAAAAAAAAAAATTGCACTCTAAAACTGTGTGCCAGGCTGTCCAGCTTGGTTAATCTGCTCTGCAGCCCTCCCTGCTTGCACATGGCTGGTGTAAACTCAGAGAGGAGAGAACTGTGCTCATTTTTGCCAGCTGAGAATCCAGCATATGATAAACGAGATCACTGTGAACCACTGGAGAAAGGGCTGCACTTGGGGAATATGTTCTTTAGCTAACCTGTGCTTAGTCACAGTCTTTCCCTGCATGAAACATGGCCAGGAATCACAACACAGATCTGATCAGCTTGGTCCAAGTAATTTTTAGAGCTGCCAATGGAAGCAGGGCCAAGGCATGGCTTTAAGAGGGGAATACAGGCCAAGCCACAAAGGAGCATGGTGAAGAATCCCAACACAGGACAAAATATGCTTGCTTCCTGGTGCACAAGTCAACACTGGAAAATAAGCTCAATTTTAAAACTGACAAAATTTACAAAGAACAACTTGTCACCAGAAAAGGCCATTGTGTTTAGACTGAGAATCTTTAAGTGAACAATTCACATTAGCCAGGCTTCTTTTCCCTTTGAACGTCATGATGAATTTAAAATTTAATGTTATTAACATTAATTATTACACCATAATTTCTATATGGTGCCATATGCTATTTTCAAAGCAAAGCACGGAATTTGAATTGCTAATACAAAATGGAAATAAACATTGCAGTCTATTATTATTGTTATTATTGCCATTATCATTATTAGTATTATTATATTTCAAATTAAAGTTCAGGGTGGCTTGGCTTTGAAGTCAGAAAAAAATTCCAAGGATTTTTCCTGGCAGAATGGAAATTTTGTTCTCAGTTTTTTTAGAATCTCTACCTTGACCTAGTTTAAGGTCACCATATCACAAAAGGGGTAACCATTTCTCAAATCAGCAATGACTTGTCAGGAGAGGACAAGCCTGCAATGTTCAGTTCATCATCTAGCTCATCTCAGTGTGCACCCCAAAAGGGAGCACTGCTTTCTGCAATGTCCCACAGTGAGAATCTCCCCAGAATGCAAGTGACATGAAGAAAAACAGGATTAGTAATCAGGAATACAATAGCTTCAGATATGAATTAATACTTGAATGTCCATTCAGATGATGTTTGTTCAATAATTAGGAAAACCTTGCCATGGGCAATTCTGTAGGAAGCTATAGAAGTGCCTGGGTACAACACTCATAAGTTTCTGGCACTATTTATGATTTTCCGGGGTACCTAAGACAGCCATGTAAGTCTGGCAGATGTGTCCCAAGATTTCTAGGAGACCAATGACCACCTGGATTGGCAGCTGGAAGCCAGGTGGAAAACCCAGGGTATCTCCAAAGGCACCGAAGACTTAAGTTTAAGAATGTAAGTTTAGCCCCCTGCTTCTCTCCATTGACTATAAAGGGAACTGCAACTAGTTCCAATTTAGACACTTACCAAACTATTCAGTCACTCACATGTAGACATCTTGTGCCATCTGAGACTTGATAGGTTTCCCCCCTGGCCTCCAGCTGCCACTACAGAAGGCTGCTGGTTTCCATCAGTCCTATGTCATATCTGTCAGTGTTGTGCAGATGTCTTAGATACCCAGAAGTATCTCAAACAGCAAGAGAAGCCTGTGTTAATGCAACAAAGTTCTGCTACTATAATAGGATTCAGCTTCAGATTTAGACAAAGCTCCAGATTTACTTATTAAAAACAGGCTTCTAGTGACGTTTGAAAGGCTTCCACATTCCTGAGACATCTGCACAACACTGGCAGATGTGACAGAAGCCTTACAGGAGACCTGCAAGGTCTGGAGCAGAAACTGGAGGCCAAATTAAAACTTTACAGTGCCAGAAGTGGTACAACATGTGTAGGGAACTGCATCTTTTCCCAAGTCAACATAGCCAAGTCTAGTTGACTGTCCAGATGATCAGATAGAGATGTCTACTCCAAGATGAGTTTGCTGCCTTTCCAAGCTCTGTTGGCTGTACTGATAAGATCTCCCTTGATTTAATGAGAACTTCAGTACATAGCTTACATGAAGGCTCTACCTTCACAGATGCTATTCTGAAACTGAATTCTAACTTAATCTTTGTTGGGTGAATCTCACCCTCAGAGTTTAGATAAAGGAGTAACCATCTCTTTTGCTTTAAGGAACAGATTTTTCTGAAGACAGTTTCATCCTAGAATTCCCACTATTTTTCCACCTGTGCCTCAAGCTCTCACACATAAATAATATGGGAAAAAATTACACATTTGCTCAGTTCAGCTTAGGCGTGGACTTCTTCCTAAGACCTTTGTTGCAGATTCAGACAATAATGCTTTAAATGAGGTCTTAAAGTCTTTGAGAGCAATTTAAATCTGCAAGTTTTTAGAGCTCAGCAAAGGTATCTTTTGTAGTAGATTCTACATATCACACTTTATGCTCCTGTAGTTAATATTTGTGCTTGAGTCGAAGTGGAATAGTTCTCTGATGTATCTGCAGTAGTCTGGAGGTGTTGTTTTGAGAAAAGTGGTGTGAAGAGTAGTGTAGATATGACCTATAGCCTGGCAAAATATTGTTCTCCCCAGAAGTTATGGAAATGCCACATTTTGCTGAACATCAGTGCTTTTCAAAGCTTTCTGCCTCTGCTCTTAATATGCAGGATATCTATGTCTATAGTTCTTCAACAGGTAAAGTAGGGGCAGATTTGAGATTCATTTTACTCCATAATCAAATATTCAACTTTAATGAAGTGATTGGTTTAGATTTAAAAAATTATTGCAATGACCTCAAAGATATTCCTGTCTGGCCTCAAATTCTGACTCTGTCCTTTTTGCCTTGTCACCACATTCCATGATAAACGTCAGGAGGCAACGCAACCCATAATAGGAAAGGTCCAGGCACAGCTGGCCATGAAGGCTGATGGGATGTGTAGCCAGGTTGTGTACATAAGAAATTTGGTGTCAAGGAACTGAACTTCTGTAACACACACGGCTAACAACTCCTCTCACTCTGCACACATGTGGCCAAAGAGATTTCCATATTGAATAAAAGAGTCACTTTGAAATTCCACCTACCCTGCCTTTTTCTTCCTTTACAGCATTTCAAGGGTAACACAATAGCCAAGTAATACAATAATAACAAAAATAACTCTAACAAGCTACGCTTGATTCCTCTGCAGAGCAGCCTATAAGAGCAATCTTTTCTTTCTTTTAATAATGCTTTTATTGCACAATTTTAACAGAATTATGCCCTAATTATAGTGGCTTTTTTTTTTTTTTTTTTTTTTTTTGCCACTGGGAGGAAATACAGCAGATGAAGCTGTTTGAGAGTGCATGGTTCATACAGCTGTATTAAATGCTTCCAACTGCTGCCTTTATGGTTGTTAACAAGTCAGGACCAGACACGCATGCATTTTCTGAGTGCCTTTGAGGATGGCATGGATTATACTTGTATTTTTATTAGAGCTGCTCAACTCATTCACAGAGAAATAATGTCCGATCATGCTTTCAGAACTGTCATCAACTCCATGAGAAACAATCGGATCCCTAAAGACAAACAAATCACATTGTGCATAACTTGGGGTCTCAAAGTTAGTTGTCTGGATCCGGTCTAAACCACTTACATTCCCTTTGGAGTCAGCACAGGAAAATAAACAGTTTCTAAAGGGTTTCATTTCTCCCTAGAAAAGATGTGTAGAGTAGGTCACCACATTGACTCCCAGAAGATCTCTATTTCTTTCCATCAATTTTAAAGAGAGCCTGGGGTGAGTATTTCACAGATAGAAATCTAATTTTTAGACATGTACATTTGGGTGAGATGAATCCCACACAAAGAGAGTTTATATTATTTTAGGATATAGACTGAAATTGAGCAAATTCAGTGTGAAGACTTACACGTTCCTTAACAGGCAAAATGAAAAAGAAAAAGACAGTCAAGTCTTCCAACCTCACTAGCTTCTTCAGCTTCCTCCTTCATACATACAGACTGAGTTGTTCATTCCTGTCCTGCTGTAATCAGTGCAAGCACAGTTATACCCACATAGATCAGATTACAAGTTGGCAGCATGGGAGTCTAGATTTGGAATCACTTTGGCCGTGTGATATTTTGGGTGCCAAGTGTGAAACAGGTGCTCAATTTTCATAAAATTATGATCACACTTGCTAACCCACACCAAAGCAAATAAAGTAAAGTTGCTATCCAAAACCAAAGACAGACAAAGTAACTGGTTTTCAAATATAGATTTTCAAAAGCCATAGCTTATATCATCATCTCATGTCATTGGTGTAAATCCGGAATAACTTGAATAGTTCCATTAACAAAACAGGTGTTGGCTCACTGCTGGCAAACCCAATAGGCCAGATTCAGATTACTGGTTACTGAGAAATCTCAATAAAGTTTTAAATATTCAAATGTTTTATCCTAATATCCAGACCATGGCCCAGCAAACAATTTACATTTAGAAGATAATTTAATCTTTTTCCTCATTTTTTACTAGATTGCCCATCAACAGGAGTTTCCACATGATCCTCAGCAAATGTTTGCAGTGCCTCAAGATCATCATAACACAATGCAATCTGGAAGAGACTCCAGCAGGATCAAAATTCCATTTAGAAATTGTCGAATGTTTTTAATTTTCTCCTTAGCTGTGGCTAGTATAACAGGAACAAGAGGTGGATAACATCAGCTAGTTAATATTAGTTTCCAGGTTTGCAGTTTTACCTGGGAAGCTTCTCCTTCTTGTGCACTGAAGAGTGTCCAGCTCTTGAGGGAAGCAAGGTAGATGGCTGTTCACCCAAGGAAGCAGTTTAAAGTAGCAGAGCTTAAAAAAACGGCAGGTATGAATAATTTATTATGTTTGCAATAAGTGAGTTTTTGTTAGAGCTGGCAAATTACCAATAATGATCAATTTTAATTTTTTTTATTAATTATTTTTTTCAAAAACAAATCTGCTGAGGAAATAAGACATTTTCTGGGGACTGAGGAGAATCAGAAGTCCACCTGGCTAATCAGAAGAACAGAATAAAAACACTATTGTACAAAAAAGGGTGCTCACCAATTCCTCAGACAAACCACTTAGACCAAAGAAGAATGTTCTCTTGGGGTTGCATTTATTCTGCAAGCCTTTGACTTCAGTTTCCTTCTCTGCCCTATAATTTCTGTGTGACTTGGTTAAAACATTTACTTTCCCTGTATATTTTTTTTTTCATATTTATGGTGGGAAAATAATAGTTCTTTTCCTCATGAGGGGTTTTATAGTTCATTATTGTTTGACAGGTGTCTTCTGGGGATGTTTTAAGTAGAATCATTTGTCTCTTGAGGCCAAAATGACCTCCCCAGGTCCCTTTTGGCCCAATTTTCTAAGCCTCTGTGATTGCTTTGTAGATGCTGCAGTAATAAGGAGCAAATGATGACCTAGACAGATACTTTTAAATGACTCAACCAACAGAGCATCTGTGGTTACCTCTGGGAGACTCTTTCACAAACTTAAGAAGTTTGTCTAGATATCCAACCTCATTTTCCCTTTGCTCAATTTCATCTCATTGCCCCTAGTTATGAATCTGTGAACCAACCTCAACAATCCCTCTCCCTCCTCACTGCACACATCCTTCAAATGCTCACAGAACTGTGAACATCTTCTCACAACACAGTTGGGGACAGCAGGGAAGAGGAGCGGACGAGCACCTCTCTTGAGCCCCCAAGCACTCAGGAAAAGAGCACACTGCCTGCAGAGATGCCCATGTGGATTGTCTATATTAGAGCAGTGAGCACCTGAGGAGAAACCCACCTGGTGAGTGAGCTTGCTGTCATTTTTTTCAAAAAAAAATCATCAAACAATGTTTGCCTTACGATCTTAATTCAAGCACTTAATTAAAGCCAACAGAGGATTCTAAAAGTAAGGAGAAAAATTAGAGCAACAACTTTTTAATTGTGCTGTAGGCATTTTCTCTCTTACTTATTCTTTCTCCAAAAATCAAACAACTCCTCCTCTAAACACACATTTAGACAAAGATAATGGCACAGTGTTATTATGAGCTAGAGCTTGCTTAGTGATAGCAAGCAAGTACTGGAAGTTGTCTGCCCAGACCTGTGACCTAAATAACATGATCACCCCTCACCAGGGTGGACCTTACCAGAGAGACCCCTGAGTCACTCCTTAATATCCTTTTCCCCAAGTGATGGAAAAGAAGCAGAAGAAGGAAGGGACAGGAGGTAGCTTAAACAGTGGTTCCTTTCAGGAAAAACTGTTTTCCAAGTGGAAAAACTTTCTAGTCATGCAAGAGTGTTACTCTTCCAGTGATATCGCAAGTTTCTACCTGCCTCCAGACAACGGGAGAAATAGACTCCTGCCATCTCTTGGAACAACTCAGCTCCCTCCTGTCAATAGCAAAGAGGTGAACCCCCCATTACCCACTCTTGCTGCAGAGTATTACTAGTTGCATAACAACAAGTTTTGTCTTTACAGACAGCAGGTGATTTTATATTACTTGGGATGGACAGAGTAATACTGATGTGAACATGGCCAAGCTTTAAAAGGAGGTCCTAGTCAAGTCAGATGGAAATAGCTTCATTCAGGACTCGTTGTAAAAGAAGGGGCATGTTCTTGTCATATAAATCCATGTAAAAATATCAACAGAGTTACTTCTTTTCTGAGTGTAGTACATCCTGTGATTTTATCAGTCCTGCCTGCTTAAAGGCATCTTGTGTCAGTCTTCAAAAGGAGACAGAAGATACAATCCTCCTTCTAGAAAAAGTTTTACTTAGCAAAACTATGGTTTGTGCTGAGCTTCATTCAGGAGGACACATTTATTCAAGACTGTAGAACTCACTAGGGTAAGTCATAGTGAATCGTGTTCACAGTTGTATCAAAAAAAAAACATGTTGAAGAACTGGGGTATTAGGAAAGTGAACCTTACACCAAATGGAACAGCTTAAACATCAGTTCAGGACAGTCCACACAAAATTCATAATCAAATTTCAAACAGCCTTCTTCC
>NW_009954539.1:804837-811570 GCF_000747805.2 Chaetura pelagica
ACACTCACTCTACCATTTGTTGCTGGAATGACCAGTTCCTCAGATGGTGCTTTCTTTTTTCTCCTTTTGGTCTAGAATGAAAGGAAGAAAAATGACAACTGAAAAGGTGAAGATCTAGAATATTGCTGCAAGTTGCCCAGAGTCAGTTACACAGGTCTAAAAAGAGATCAGAGGAAGTCTTCCTAAAGGTGAGGGAAGAGTTTGTGGTCAGGATCACCGAACTGGATCTAATTGCACAGTTGGCATTCATTTACAAGAACATTGTCTTTGTGTGAACAAGGCCAGATGTCTCACGTCTCAGCCTTTCTAGGACAACAGGAGATATTTCCCAGGGTGCAAACCCCATCATACATTGTTATAACAGGGAGACAAATCAGCCAAAATCTTTTTTGAGGTTAGACATAATTTTTCATAATCATTTTCTGACAAAGATGAGACAATAAAGCCGAGATGGAAAATCAGTCATATTCTGCTTCATGCTAATCTTTGGAGTGTCAAATGATGGAATAAAACCAATTCTATTTGGCTGAAGAGCAGGATTTTGAGTTGTCAGGAAATCATAGTGTTCTTTAAATATAATGTAAATGTCTAAATTGGCCTGAAACAAAACCATAGTAATACTTTACATCAATGAGAAACCTCCCGGGGATCAGAGAAACTGAAATTATTTCAGTGTCACTGCTGAAAGTAAGAACCCTGAATTAACAAGACTGTCCTCTTTGTGGGAGATATAAAAGCAGCTTCCAGTACCCCAAAAAGCCTCTGGGTTTATCTTAGCTCTTCCTAGGGTAAAGTCATAGTCCTAGAGCAAAAAAACTAGTTTTGATAACTATGTCTCCAGCCAGACTCCTCTGGGTATTTACACTTCTTGATGCAGAGACAGGACTTGACCCAGACAGATTAAACATTTGTAAAGCTTTGAAACTCTTAATTTCATAACAGAAATCTGTAAAGCTAGGAAGGGGTGGAGTACTGTGTCCTGTTCTGGAGCCCCCAACACAGAAAGGTCATGGAGCTGTTGGAGAGAGTCCAGAGGCAGCCATGAAGATGGTCAGAGGGCTGGAGCAGCTCTGCTCTGGAGACAGGCTGAGAGGTGGGGGTGTTAAGCCTGGAAAAGAGAAGGCTCTGGGGAGACATTACAGAGGAATTCCAGTACCTGAAGGGGCTATGGGAAAACTAAGGAGAGACTTTTCACAAGAGCAATACAATGATAGGACAAAGGAAAATGGTTTTTAAGTGGAAGAGGGTAGATCTGGGTTGGATATTAGGAAGAAATTATTTCATGTGAGGGTCATGAGACACTGACCCAGGTTACCTATGGAGGTTGTGAATGCCTCACTCCTGGAAATATTCAAGACCAGGTTGGGTAGGGCTTGAAGTAACCTGGTCTAGTAGAAGGTAATCCTGCCTATGCAGGGAGGTTGGAACTAGATTATTTTTAAGGTTCCTTGAAACTCAAACTTTATTTAACTTCTTTACCTTTTCACTGTGTTTATGGAGAAGGCACAGGAGATGGGATAAATTGTTTTCTACCTTGTTGCAATATGCTCTGGAGAGACTGACTACATGGATCTTATCCTGCAACTTCAATATCTTCAACTGGCTATTAGCTGCTTTGTCATTAGTTTGTAATTAATTTGTCATTAATTAATAAAATCCTGAACAGTTGCCTTTCTTTTTCATGATCTTTCTAATTAAAATGATGAATATGTTGCATCTATCAAGATAGCATGGCAATCTGCATTTTTTAATGTGAGAAATGTGTTGAGAACAAGGAAACAGTGCATAAAATGCCCAGCCTAGCTCTTAAAAATTGGCAGAAGACTTCTGAGAAATTTGAAAAATATCATTTTTGTAATGTTAATATCAAAAATAATTTCATGGCATGAAGCCATCCCCAGAGTTGACATATAAGACAGGGACTAGTTTTATCTTGTGGATGTGATTCATGTTAATATCTGAGATTGATATAATTTAATGCTCAGTCAAACCAACGGTAAAAATCTCAGTCGAAAAAGGATAATACTGAATATTTTTTAAACTTCCATTTAATGCTTTGAACGTGCTCTTCACACACCAGCCTACATAGCTGCTGCCTGTGTGGGCCCAATTACTACCTGGCAGTAGCCATTAATGGATTTATTCTCTCAATAAGCTTGTGGCTATGGAAGAAAATATTTTTCCTGTTTTACACAGTCACACCAGAACTAAAGAAAGGTATAAAACTGTCTGCCTTTGAGAGTAAGGTCCTTTTTTAATCACAGAACATGGGAAGGAACTATAATCATCTTTCCCACATCATCCCAAACATTATACTTATATCCTGGTGCTTAAGATCAAAGAATATCTCTATTCTTTGCCCTCATATCCTCATTCAGTCTCACTCTGTACATGGGTGTGCCAGAAAGGGCCTCTTAGATTCCCAGTCGTAGGGATTATTTTTGTCATTTCAACATTTGTCCAGAAGATACTAAACTGAGAATGTTTATTTAGTCCATGCACGCAAGTTAGACATCACCCTCCCCCAATCTGATTTTTTAAATTATTTTCAGTAAATAAATTATAGAGAGCTTTGCAATAAGATTAACTTGGGAACACCTCTTCAAAAAAGAACATATCTTTTCCCGCTAAACCTTATCTGGACAACAATCATAATGGTTTGGGAAGTGAAAAGGTAGGATTACCAATACTGAAAAGTAAGAAAGTGCCTGTCGCACTAATCTGAAAGTATTTGGATTCTTATGTGGATTACTTCTGTAAACTTGTGTACACTGAGCTGGCAATGGTGCTGCACATTTATACCCGAGGCAAATGAATATAATCACAGGCATAAGTAAGCATGCAAAGTGCTGTAGGAAGCTCAAGGTGAATTGGTTCAGTAAGAATCAAAGAAGTACCTTTGCACAGTAAAAAAATTGACTCTTAGTAGCTCAACAGCTTTAAACACACAAAACAGATAAATAGGGAAGTACATCTCCAAATGGAAAACTAAAGACCATGAGACTGATCTTCCTGTGTCTTGTGCTGATGCTATTTATGGAGAGATGCTGTTGGACTGAAAAACCTCTGAATCTCACAGCACAGGTGAAGTCTCAATATTTCCCCTTTTGTGCTGGAAATTGTGTGGAAATTTATGTTTGGCCAAGGCTTGAGCTGTAATATTCAGGGAAAAAAATGTGGATTAAAATTTCCTTTTATATCCTTTAGAAAAAAAAGGTATCTACATCACAAGCTATGGACAATGGACATTTGATTCTCCTGAATTTATGAGCTTAAACCAGGCTTTAACCATACATAAGTTTTTTTGTGTTTTGGTTTTTTTTCCAGTTATCTTTGCTATGTTATCAATAAACCTTTATTTCTTGCTTTTTCTCACCTCTGATAATCCCATGTTCTATTTCCCTCTCACTTCATTGTTTTCTCTTACATGAAGTAATTTCGTATAGTATCTCCAGCCACTCTTTCTTTCTTCTGCTGCAAGATGAACTTCTCCCTCCCTCTGGAAAGAACTGGCACATGGGGATACTGCTGTCCCATGGTTGTTCTGCTGTGTCTTTCAGCAATCCTCAGTGACTTCCCTGCTTCACCTGTGTGTTTTCAATCACTTCACAAATACATTCCAAATCACTCTTGCTAATACCCTCCTGTTCCCTGCAGTTTTTTCACAGCTGTCCCCAGGAAGCAACAAAACAAACAAAAAAGGAAAGTAAATTTCCGGCCTGATTTAACTTTACCTCTAGGATTTCCCAAAACTGATAAACTCAGAAAAGACATTCAAAGGCATTTCACCTACTTTTTGTTGTCTACATCGCACTTTCAGATCTGCTGCTGTAGATTCCCTTTCCTTTCAATGGGAGAAAACAGTTTTAGGAGTGTGATTCATCTGACCCACTTCCTAAGGATGAACAAACTCCCACACCAGAGTGGTGTCTTTCTCTCTGCTGCTATCAGGAAAGGTCTAAACAACCAACCCAAACATAGACATTTGTATTATAGACATCTACATTGTAGATATCTACACCTACTCAGATGAATGCCAGATTAAACTTGACAAGCATGAGCCATTGATACATTCAAATGTCCTAACCAACTAATGGGGTAAATTCCCCTTTGGTTTACACTTCAAGCCAAATCCATGACTCTTAGCAAGACAAATTCTTATTTTCAAAGACTGACATCATGCTAAAAAATTAAAGGCCAAGATTTACTGAGACATTTAGAAACTTGACATAGTTTTTTTCGTATTTTAACCTTATTGCTTTGACTCCACCCACACTGAACAGATTACAAACTACTGCATTTAACTGAAGGTTAAGACAATAGTATAAAGGTGTAAAGCAGAATCAGAAAATCCCTCTCCTTTATCTGATTTTTAACTGGAGAAGATCAAATGCTCAGTGTTCCCAAATGTAACCTCAGAGTGTTCATGGGCTTCAGCAATAAATTCTGAGCCAGCTGTGAGAGGACTTCCATTGAACACAACCAGTCCAAATGTATTTGCCTTCATCTATCTTTTTCATCTCTTCTTTACACTTCAGCTTTGACTATTTTTTCCTTTCCTGAGAATAGTCTGGAGTTCTAGTAACATCCTTGGAGAAACACCTTGCCTGAAAGAAACATTTGGTTAAAATTACAAAGGAAAACAAACAATGCTAGCTGCTGCCATGTTCCCCTGAAATCCTTCTTGTGGTATTAAGCGAGAAACTCAGTTCAGTAAAGAAAGGGAAAATTGGAATTTTTGTTAGTTATGTGGGGGTTTTATCATTATTGTTATTTATATTCGTTTTATATCTCCAGAAGTAGCCAGACTAATAGCTTCACTGTCCCACCACTTTGTGGAGAAGGCATAGAGCGTGACACAGTCAATCTACGTTGGTCAATTTATTTGATGTTGCCTTGACAGTATTTTATATGTTGGTGCTCTGCATCAACACTTTTCCCCTGAACTACTGAAACTCTGACATGCAATTGCATCCTTTGGCAGCTCTGTTGTCTCTATTGTTTTCTTGCTTGAATCACATTTTCAAGTTTACCACCTTTCTTGAGTTTAAACTGCCTACTTGCATGCCTTAGCTCTGTGACTAGATACCAGATTTTGGATTCATCTTACCAAAACTAGCAAGAATTTTAGTCACCCAGGTTCTTTTAATAGAATCATAGAATCACAGAAAGGTTTGGGTGGGAAGGGACCTTTAAAGGTCATCTAGTCCAACCCCCCTGTAGTGATCAGGCATATCTTCAACTAGATCAGGTTGCTCAGAACTCTGTCTAACCTGAACTTGAATGTTTCCAAGAATGGAGCGTCTACCATGTCTCTGAACAACCTGTGCCAGTGTTTCACCATGCTTGTAAAAAATGTCTTCCTTATATCTAGTCTAAATCCCCCTTCTTTTAGTTTAAAACCATCTCCTTTTGTCCTGTTGCTACTAACCTTATTAAAAAGCCCATCCCCACCTTTCTTATAAGCCTCCTTTAAGTACTGAATTGCTGCAATAAGGTCTCCCTGGAGTCTTCAGCAAGCTAAACAGTCTCAACTCTCTCAGCCTTCACTCCTAGGAAAGGTGTTCTGTTCCTTTGATCATTATTGTGGCCTCCTCTGAACCTGCTCCAACAGGTCTTTGCTGTGTTGGGGACCCTAGAACTGGACACACCACTGCAGGTGGGGTCCCACCAGAGTGGGAGAATCACCTCCCTTGACCTGCTGGTCATGTTTCTTTTGATTGAACCCAAGACATGGTTGTCTGCAAGCACACACAGAGCTGCAAGCACACATTGCTGGCTCACGTTGTCTTTCACTGCTGCACTCAAGCCCTTCATCCCCCAGCCTGTAATGATACCAGGGGCTGCCCCAACCCAGGTGCAGGACAATAGGGTGTTGCAATGTAGAAAAAGCTATTCTAAGGCACGGTTCTTTTTGCCTTGGTGATCGGCTGTGAAGAGAATTTAGGACAACTGGTTCAGAGATGAGCAACTACATTGCAAAGGTAAGTGAGATTAATTCCACTCCTAGTATCCAGTTCTCCAATCTGCCTGTCAGCAAGACTGTATTTACTTTTTCCATCTCCCTGTGCTGTTTCCCAGGAAGTCTCCTGGGTACCAAATGACAATTAAGTATTTCTCCATCAAACTATCTTCACTCACCCACCTAGACAACCTCTTATTTCATGGTTTTAAAACACAACAATTGATTCATCGAGGACTTGAACCAACTTGTTTTCTGTTTTGCATAATTCAGACACAGTCCTTATTGAAAAGTGGTCTAGTTGGGGGTTTTTGTTTATCTTTTTAAATAAGAAAAAACAATATTCACAAGGGGGAAAAGGTGTGTGTGATAACATCCAGAAATTAAAATAATAATAATTTTTTTTAAAAAAAAAAATCAGAAAGCAAATATTCTTATCCTAGCAAGTAAAAATGAAAGTCAGAATTGGTGAGCCTATTTTACAGCAAGAGAAGAGTGCTCATTAAAAATTGAACTGCACAGACAGATTGCTTCTAAACTAATTCTTAATACTGTGGGGGGACAGAGGAGGTAATGAAAGAGTGATACAGTCAGTGTGGTTTGAACTGAAGTACTGATTGTAAAGTTCATCCTGAACCTCCTGAAATCTATAGTAACATGAACATCATTATCACATACCAAAGTGGATGAGTTTCCTGTAGGAATAAATGTTTTCAAAAAGTGAAGGTCTCTAATGACTGAGCTGCAGGGTCACCTTTCTCTCTTCTTCAG
>NW_009954539.1:811592-862052 GCF_000747805.2 Chaetura pelagica
CAAGATAAATTGCAGTGCAGTCAGGCCTGAGCTCTTATAGCATTGCATGGACTAGAAGCAAAATAGCTATTTAAACTCAATGTCAAACCTGAGTTACGAAGCTCTATTTGGAGGATCAGGGTTAGCTTAATATCACATTAATATGTCTAGACTGCATCCAGATCTAGGACTGCTTGTTGAACTACAGTGTTGAACTCCCAGCCATTCTGGGTCTGAGCTTACCTGGGCAGAACCAAAAGCAGGTTTTTCTGATTATGACAGAAGAAATATATGAAGTCAGATTGATCTCACCCAAATTTCCTCATCAAAAAATTAGATGTTTAATCATATTTTTTTCTCTAATCAATGCAGAAAACAGTTTTCATCCTGTTTTCTGGAAATATACTCTGTTGACTAAAGCAGGAACCTAGATTCCTGGTTAGACAGGAAACCTGTCCCTTGCTAAGGTTGCAAGGACATGACAAAGATGTTGAATGTGCCATGTGAAGCTGCAGGACATGACATGAGAAATTGCTGCCTGTGACAGGTAGCAGTGTGAGAAGCTGAGAAAAGTTACAGGGTTGGGACCTTTGTGAGTGATGGCTGGAGTTCACAGGTGGTTAAGGGATGTTATGTGAGAAGCATCACATCACATCAACTGGAGGGGATTATTGGACAATTCTTGGTTCACTCAGAACAGACCTTTTGTCTAACCATACCAAGAGCCAAACCTACTTCTGCAGTCAAGAGTACCAGAAGGATGGATGGCATGGCATGGCAAGGCATGTGACAGGCCAAGCAGAGTGCTTCCTTTCCCTGGGATGATACAGACCAAGCATTCTTAAACCAAAAAACCCCATCATGGGTTGTCTCTCTTTGCCCATCACAGTCAATAAAAATTATTATATACATAAAGGAGCACAGCTTAAGCTGAGAGAACAGCTGGATCCATTCTCAAACATAAACTACCACTCCATGATTAGGCTGAAAGACTAAAATACCGCTCTTTCATAAATGGACAGAAAGACTGAGCCTAAATATCCTAACTCACCCACAAAGTTCACAGTGAACTAAATAATCTCAGTTCTTGCCTTCTGGCCAATTGTATGATCTTCCATATTTTCATATTACAGATGGCGGTATCTAGCTTACTTTTAGGAAAAGTTTCAGGGTCACCAGAGAACATACACCGTGCCTGGGACTTGTTTAAATAGTGCTAATTGCCCCTGAACAGAACCGTTCTAGGGACCATCATGAGTCGTGGTGCCTTGATGCTGCTTAATTTTCTACAAAAGATATCATCAAATAAATGAGCCCCCAGTTTTGTTTAAAGAAATGCAACCTGATAAATTCATTTTAATACAGTCCAAAACTTTTTTTCATTTTTGGCCTTAGACAAATTCCCCTTTGACCTGCAGTCAATATAAAAAGAACAGAAAAAATTAAAGAGACAACTTGCTTTAACCACAGTAGTTATCAGGATTTGAAGAAAATAAGCATGACCAGGGAAGGCAGGAGGGCTCCAGCTGCCTTTTGGCTTGTTTTATGCCAAGGTCATCATACTGAATCAGTTAATAACATAATTTTTATAATGCTTCATATTTAATCCCTAATTACTACTCATTTTCTCTGATCTGACTGAAATAAAACCTGAAACAATTGGCTTCAGCAGGGCAAAGCCTGGTAGGAAGAGTACACTATAAATACAGTCTAGAAAGATATAGTTATTGCCTTTATTTGACAACCTAACTGTTCCCCAAGCACTCATCCACCAGCCTTATAAAAGGAAATGTAGTTACTGAGGTCCGAATTCACCGTTGGCTTAAGTGTGTGCAATTCCACTGAAGTCAACACAATTGTATCCGTTTACTTTCTCAGTGAATTGGGACCCAGACCTTTACCGAAGTAATAAAAGGTCAGTCAAACACACAGGCAACAGACCAACTTCTTGTTTAAATGAAAGCTGTGGCTTTGCTCAAAGTTCTTGACATAGGTGATAGTATCAGTTAACAAATGAGCTGAACAGGCAGTGAAAGAGAAAGCATTGGGCAATATGAGTAAGTTGCAAAGGTTTATGAGCATGTTATGTTAACTGAGTCATGATAAATCATTATTTTTTTTCCCCCTTCTGTAAATTCAAAGAAATATGTCTTAGCTTATCTCATGCTGGAACAGAAATAAGGTAATAAAACTGAGGTTGGATACCTTTAAGATAACATGCAATATTTGTCATTAAAGACAAAATTAATCTGATACAAATGAGTCTCTCATACACTTACATATAATTCCCTCTGAAGATATTAGATTTTGTTAGTAGAACTGAAAGCCTAAACTGTCTCATGAAAACAACATAATCTGTCTTGCAGTCGCTCAGTTGTGTATGGAAAGCTCATGCAGTATCCACAGCTTTGTCTCACCAATCACATCTAAGGTAGCAGGAGTCATAGTACATAGATAGGTAAAAGGATGAGTCCCACTAGCTGGATATAACTTGGTCTCATGGTTATAGGGTCTCATTTACTCATATTATTATACTGCTTGGGAGCACAACATGACATCAACTGGGATTCACATTGTCCAAGTTGAACATACAGTTAGGACACTAGGTTTAAACCTATGTTCTCTCTAGTCAGTAGAGACTGTATAATTAGTCAAAGTTATTACTGTTCTGATAGCAATTCTCCACAAAAAGAGATGTGTGTTGCCAGCAGCACAAATGAAAGAAGATACGCATCCAGGAGGACTTTGGAGGGCAATACAGGAGGTGACTCACAGCGTCAAGAGAAGGTCACCAATGACCAATAGCAGTGATGATAAATACGTCACAAAACAATCTTACAGCAGTGAACCCACAATACAGTTATTCAGGATCTTATCCACATTTCTGGATCTCAGCCTAAGACACCAGAAGGTGCTACATGATGCAAATGCCAATCGTGTAATGCAAGAAAGTAAGAAGGATACAAACAAAACTGCAGTGATAATGAAATTTTCAGAATATACCTAATAATGTCTACTTAGCAATTAAAAAAAAAAAAAAAAAGTGCCAAGGCTGAATAAAGCAAATTGTATTTTTTTAAAAGTTAGGTGGCTAGAGATGCAAGTTTGCAATGAGTAGTAAGCCTACCAATGCCATTTACTATGACCATATAATAGTAATGATGAGAGCAGACTTTGATAACATCTCAGCATCCTTTACAAAGATGACTTTCTTCTTTGCAAATAAGACACTTTCAGTTAGTAGAATTGACACAGAAGTGATGGGTCTCTCTGCATGGGGAAGAAATCTGTTATTCAGTGTCTCAGGTTAGTGCTTCAGCCACTAGACCATATAATTTATTTATTCTCAACTATTTCCATTAACTGTGTTACTGATACAGAATTAGCTTGATACACAGAGTTAAGTATTCATGTTTCATGGTTTAGACTGTTGGCTTTACCTTTTATCTTCTTGAACAAGTACATCATCATCTCCAGAAACAAATAAAAGGGGACAGGAACAGCTATCTACCTGGAAGCCAGCTGGCTTGTATCCATGGCTAAACTCTCTTACATCCAAACAGGTTGCTGCATGCAACCTGTCTGTTGGGAACAGCCTCTGGACTACCCTTGACCTATGCCTAGGAACTCTCTGGAGAAACACCAATTGGCCTAAGCTTTGAACCGTGCAAGCAATTTAACAGTATGGTTGGCCTAATTGCATGGTCTGGACCCATATTCTAGCCTTGATTAATTTGTTGTTGGTCTTAATTAATTTGCTGCACAAAGATGCACCTTATATATTAAAGCAGACAGGAAAGCATTTTAGTATTAGGCATGAAAATCTTTCATTTTAGTGCTTTAAGATAGAGGCTGCTCCTGAGAGGCAAAGATTTGCTATTTTATTATAGTTTTCATTTGCCAAGATTTAAGTGCAATATGTAAAAATAAGCTGAAAAAAACAGAGCTGGAGAGGACCTCAGAAGATCATTTAGCCCATCTTCCTTCTCCGAGGAGGGATCTTCTATATCAAATTGTTTATGACGTGTTTGTTTAACCTACTCTTAAAACCTCCCAATGATGGAGATTCCACCATCTCCCCAAGCAGATCTAGCCTACACTTAGGAAGTTTACCTAATGACTAACTTAAATCTTCCTTGTTATACTTTAATTCTATTACTTCCCATCTATCCCCAGTGAATATGGAGACCAAGTTATACCTTTCACCTTTGCAGCAACCTTTTCCTTAGCTGCAGCCTGTTGTCCTCTCCCATTTTTCTTTTCTTTGGTCATAAAATTAATAAAAATCCTTAAATAAGAGTAGCAAATATTTAATATATACACTAATTCCACAGACTTTATATTAAAACAGCTATTTGTGAGGGTAAAAAATACATATGTGGGATTTTGCAGCTGTGTGTTTGTTTTAAATGCATTATTTTATTATTTTTTTTCATTTGGGAGAGGGATTGTTTGCATTATCAGGGTTGCTTTTCAAGTATTCAGGTCAACCTGTCTTTTCCTCTAACCCTCCAAGGGTTAAGTCCCTGGCTGATAATTCCCTTTGCAAGTCAGATCCTTCGTTACAAGCAGAATCCTTGCAAGAGGACATATTTCATTTTTTAACTGGAGCATATCTAATGATCCAAGGGAAAGCCCTGTCTCCTAACATTTGATCGAGCCTCAGACAAGAAGAGCAAGGTGGCATCAGCCTCTTCCTATTTAGTCATGAGCCAAGGAACTGCACCAGCATACAAGTGACATGCAGAACACATGCATCAAAGTAGCAGCTCAATCTGTACTGCAAATAACACTCTCATGTCTCAGCATGGTTGCTGGCCCTGAGCTGTAGTTCCAGTAATTGACATAGTTGCCCAATGCTAGAAAACAAACTCGGAAACTATTCTCATTAGACGTCCCCCTGGTTTGCTGCTCTGTTATTGTAAAACCCAAACACTGAGCTTCCTACCAGCATGGCTCTGGTTTTAATTAGTTCTGATGGCACTGGGCGACACGCCAAGGAAAAAAATGAACTTCCTGTGATTGAGGCTTGTTGCTCAGTATGTTGCTTCCTCCACACAGAGATTGTTTTCACAACATTTTCTGAAAAGGAGCTACTGACAGAAATCATATAAGTTTTTACTGCTTTGGATTAGTTAGATATTTATTTATTTTGCCTTCCGTGCTTATAAAAGGCAGCTCAAAGTCAGGGATCCTTAAAGTTACTGTGTCATTATTTTGCCTTTGTGTGACTTGGCTGATTAAAGGCATCCTAGCAGATTATTTTTTTAATAGAATAAGCACAGGCTCCTCTTAAAAAATTTAAGACCAAGAACATTTTAGTGTTTTAAATAAATTAATTTGGATATGTTTGGGTATGAGGTGGGACTTGAGGCTTATATTCGACACAAGTTGTCACAGTGTGAGTTGGGGGAGTGAAATGGCAGATTAATGTGATTCAAAAGCAGAATTAGTGTCTGCATGTGGGTATGTGATGAGATATTCAGTGTCTTAGCAGTCTCCCTCATTTCTTCTTATGAGGTTTCTCAAGTTCATTCCTTATGAAGCAAGGGTTAAACATGATCATTTTGTTCCAGTGAGCATCTGTAGGGGAGATTCAGACCCAGGCACCTACATTAGGGCACCTCAGAAGTGCATGTCTGCATTTGTGTTGTCTCTGATTTGTGTCAGAGACAATGAAGATCCAGTTGATACCATCAGTGGAGTCCAGAGAGTAGCTGACCTGACCAAGTGCACATATGTATTTTTAGTGTGAGATGAACGGATTTCCAGGCTCCATTGACTTGTACGGACAGGATTTCCATTAATCATAACAGTATCACAGGCTACTATAGCAGACAAACAGATCTAAAATTTAGATTCCTAACTACAGACCTATAAAATACTAGGTACCTGCCCTGAGGTGCATTGAACTGCTCTCTAGACTCTCATTGACAACACTGATGGAAGGCTTGATCTAGCCACCCACACACAGGAATCCTGTGCTATCTGAGACAGCCTGAGGTCTCATCTCACATCCAGCTGCCTCTAGAAGATCATGAGTCTCCTGTAAGTTCAGTGTTATATCTGCCAATCCCACATGTATGTCTCACAGGCCCTTGGATGTCTCAGGTGAAACCAGAAAATTTTGTGGAGTCAAATGGAACTCATCTCTAGATTTTGTTGACAACAACTAGAGCTTAGACACCAAGTACCCATAAAAATTCCCACACTGTGCTCATCAAAATCAGGCAGCTGAATCAGGGGATGAATCTCCCTTGCCCTGTGACTTTCCCTGGATGGTTGCTAATCTATTTGATACACACATGTCTCACAGCAAATTTTGTACTTCATAGATTTCATTTTGAAAGATAGTTTGGAAGAAAAGGGATAAACTCAGCCTGAAAGCTTCTAAACCAAATTTGTATGGTTAAATGCAAGCTGCAACAAGCTGCTTACCATTGCTCAATTATGTCATGACAGTCTGTTTTCTATAGGTATATGGAGAGATGAAACAAAAGATCCACCGGAATCAATTATTATGTCAGTCAAATCAAAGGAAAAACAGAAAACCTATTTTCCTTTGTCATTATATTTCTGGAATTACTTGGTTTGCTTTTTCAAAGAAGTGTGTGAAGTGCATCTGGGCATATTCAAGGGTATGAGATGGCAGATTTCAGAAGTGACCAGCTCCTGCAATGTGTATATAATGGCTTCTGCAGACCTAGCACATAATTACAAGTTAACAACAGGGCACTAAACAGGATTGCTGTTCATAAGACTCTTCTTTAGTTTTGCTTTCTTTTTAGCATGGAGACACAGACTCTTTGAACAACATCTGTAAATAAAGAGCATTATCATCAAGCAGATTGTTTTCTCTGTTAACTGTGCTGATTATTTTTCTTCCTTCTTAAATATATAATCAAATTTGATTTAAAACATACATTCTTAGCTTAGTAGAGCTGGAGAAGGTGAGAAGGTATCCCAATTGCCAGTGATTTCACATCAGTGGAAGTCAAAGACAACCACACTTTTGAAAGCTGACTTCTTGAATTTAGAAGTACACTTATAGCATCAGCACCACTGTTCCAGTTCTGTTCAGTATTGTTCCACTTACCATCCTCATGGAAAAATATGAGCTCAATTCCCAGCCACTCTTCTGAAGGAAAGTTTGAGGATACAGGGTCACAGAATCACAGAATTGTTGAGATTGGAAGGTACTTCAGTAGATCATCCTGTCCTATCATCCTCGCTGGACTTTGTGTCACTGACCACAAGCCTCAAAGCATGACAGTTTTCAGTCCGCCTTACTAACCCCATGCTTGATCAACCTGTCTATGGGAATAGACTGCCACCTGACCACCAGCCTAGCTCCTCTGGTTGAGACATTCAACAGAAATTTATGAGTTAATGTCATATTATATACTTTGCCTTGAGTTTGGTTTAAAGCTGAGATCCAGGCAGTAGTGGGATGGGAGGCATCAAGGTCCTGCTGTACAGAACTTATCTTTGAGACAAATTTTCTCTTCCAATATATCCCTGACCATTATTTACCATTACTTGATGTTGAGAAATAGTAGTTGGGTGCAACCTGGAACTTAGGTCTATTCAAGAACCAGGCATACTGGTATTTCTTTGCAGTATTTTTTAAGGAAAACCAAACTTTTCTTAACAAAAGAAATCCAATCTAAAAACATTGGTGATTTTTAAATTAAAACCTGTTGCTATTGTTTTGTTCTTTTTCCTTTCCCTAAAAAACATAGAGAAACCACTTCAAATCACCCTTTTGCTGTCCTAATTCCTCAAGGACTTCCTGATGGTGTTTTAGGTGCCTAACCCCCAAAAGTATGTAATTCTCTCAGCTTGCTTTCCAAATCTCAAATTTTAAATGACTTTCCACATCAGGTAAGAGGAGCTATATAAATTGGCTTAATTAACAAGGCTCCTTGAGTGAACAGGGTATCAGAAATTAGCCCTTAAAACCTGTGCATTTCTATGCAGTTTACACATCTGAAGGCAGGGTAGGTCACAATCTTCAGTGCTGAAATTCCAAAGCAGGCACCGGAGTTACACAAGGTACTGATTTGATTCCGTATTTAGATTAACAGTACTTGTATAAATCCTGAATTAGAACTGATGTCAATGTTTTATGCTAATTGCTAGTTAGACCCCGTGCAAAGACATGCTTTGTTTGGACCACTTTTGTAAGATTGCTATCTATCTGCTGTGGAGAGATTTACACATTTGCTTTCCATTAGCATTAATAGGAGCTGTCCACATAAATCACTCATCGCCAGTAAGGAAAGATAAAGTCCTACTAAGTTCAGAGCACACAGGCTTTCCCAATTGAAAAAGATCTATTAATAATAGAAAACGTACAAGGTAAATATCTGACATCTGAACTGTAGAGTAACACTGTGATATGAAATGAAGTGGTCCATGAAGTGATTGCTTCAAGGGGAAGCAATGCTTGGCTATTTCCAAACCTTTTTTAAAAACTCATATAACTCCTCTGGTATTGGTAAAAACATAAATAAAGCAAAAAAGCTGCAGAGGAAGGAGGAGGAGGAGAAGCAGGAGCAAAGTTATTTCAATTGTTATTGTTATTTTTATTGTCTTTTTTGCTGTTTTTACCAGGTAGTGACAGATCCAATAACACACCTTGTTATTAGTGCAGAGAGGACAAAGATTGATAGAAATAATAATAAAAAAACCTAGCTCTTAGCTAATCCAGATGTAACTGGCTGTCAGATCATTTAGGCTAAGAAGTTAAAGGTGTCCAGGTGCAATGCTTGCTGCTTTGCTCCTTGTTTCTGTTCTTTATGAAATTGATGTAATTTATCTCACTAAGCCAGGAAAAAAACATAGATCATTGCCCAGGACTCCCTGGTACTTGGCATTGGGCCAGTCCTTATTATGATCTGTGTAACTGTAAGAGACAGTGAGAGATAAAAAAATAAAAACAAAATAGTTTTTCCCTTTCTGGTAGTGTAAATCTGGATTGATCCTAGTGAGGTTGCAATAAAGTAACACTGGAAGATAGAAAATAACTTGGTTTCCTCTATTACATTGCCATTATTTAATCCCCTATGTATCACCAAGTATTATTTTTTAAAGGAATGCTACAAACAAGTTGCCAAAAGCCTTATCTGTGTTTCAACATACATTCACACATCTATTGTTTTGTGTTTCTTTCTATACTTAATAGGACAAAATTGAGCTTTAACTAGATGCCATTGGTACAGCACTGTGCCATTAGAAGTCACCTATTAGAAAGCAAACTTCATGCAATGTTACATTTTGCAATTAATGCTTAATCACTTGACACTAATGAAACTGGTAAAGTGAACATTATGTGCATATCTGGTGTCTGACAGAGAGAAATACTTTCTTTTCAGAAAAGACCATTTTGTATTAATTAAAATATCTCATGGGAATGTATCTTTTTAAATATATATTTTTTGAGTTTCACAGGTGAGCATCTAACAATGCTATTTTGGTTTTTTTTTCGAGATAATTTCTTACAGGGAACACATAGTTTTGGCTTTCTGATGCCAGAGCATTCTGTGCCATTGAGCACATTTTATTTAACTTCAGAATATCCCAGATAAGCTCCTGCCAGGACCCCAAGACTCCTTCGTACTGTCTGAATGTCATCTCAGGAAACACAAAGAAGCCTTAATGAAATAAAATCTGCAGAATCCACCACTTCCCTTTAAAAGTTATCCTGATGGATCTGGTGAGCTCTTGACTAAAAATCTGAGGCTTCAATTTATCCAACCCCAAGACCACTGGATCTTGTGTCTCAGTCTCTTTCTTACATTAAAGAGCTTTCCAGCGTGACACATAACCTCCTTGGATAGGTAACACTGGCTGTGCTGATATATTCTTCATTTGGGGTTTGGCCAAGGTTTTATCACTGGCCTTGATTATTAGGTGGAGAAGAACAATTCCTCTCTCTTAAGGAGCACTGTGGCAGCCAAAGGTTAGATTGATTTTGGCTGCTACAGAGCAACATCTTTCCAGTTTATCAAATGCCGGATAAGCTTGGATTCAAACTCAATGCTAAGTCCAAACATCCATTGGATTTATGTAGGAAGTTGGTTGAAAGGAAACAAGTGGTAACTTAGAAAAATGTTGGCACCCTCATGAGTGGATGGGCAGGGTGGGAGTGAAGTGTTGCACTTGGCAGGGAAATAAGAAAAAAAAAGGAATTAAAAGTATAAAAATGCTTAGATATTGTGACTTGCAACATCCTACTCTGAATAAGCTGCTCAATTGTATAAATCATGTTTTAAGGTTGTATGGCTTGGGATGAGATCCTCAGGAAGAAGTATCACTTGTTTCTTATCGGTTCAAAACCTATGAGAAGGAAATAAAGAGCAGGCAGAGGCTAACAGGTAGATGCTAAGAATATCTTTGTGGACTCATTCAGAACACAGTAGTGTAATGAGATTTATAGCATATACACAGCTAAGAAAAAAAAAAAAAGGTAAAGAATATGAAACTAATCCTCATCTACAGAGAAGTATATGAACATGTTTCTGGTGACAATACTTCAATCAGGAAGCTTTATTTGTTACAGACACAGGTCATTCTGAGGGTCCAAAAAGAATCCAGCAGAAAAAAAATTAATAAAAATAGCAATTAGGATGATCCTTCTGAAAAAGAAGGGGCTGACAGTGGAAAAGAAAACATTATTCCTGTAAGCACTAGGAATAATAGACAGAACCTTTAGAAAAAAAAGTGTAATGTTGATATTTTACATCTAAACACTTTAACTTTAAACCAACAACACTGAAATCTTCCATAAAAAAATAAACCAAATCCTCCAGACAATGTAGTGATTGCATAGATACACATATATGTAGGCAGACAGATGGGCTGAAAGAAGAGATACTGTGATAAAAGAAGAAAATCAAAAAAGAACGGAAATGGCTGATTCTTTCTTTGTGACATATTTTCTCTCTCATCCTTGCATATTTGCATTAAAGTGATTGTGAATAATGTACATTTGACCAGTGCTGTCTGCGGAACTAATGCCTATTAAAGTGATGGGAAGTAGCATATGTTGTGCCTTGGGCAGAGAAAGTCCAATCACCCCCACTGTGTGCAAGTCTCCAACTAAAATGCAGGACAGCCTGGGTTTTATCCTAAATGAACCCAGCAGGGAGAAACAGGACATAGTCCCTCATTCCACATTTAAGCTTCTAAACTAAGGTTTAAAGAGTTAGATTCAGAAAAAGGGGACTGTAACATCCATCATTTAATTTACACTTGGCACTAATGTTATTTTATCTTGTACTGGTGCTATTGATAAAAAGGAAAGAGGTAAGGCAGGGAAGTGGACATGTATTCAGTTGTGTAAGGAACTGAGATGCATCTGCTTTATTGGTACCAAAGGAAAGAAAAAAGGAAGGGGGCGGGGGAAGTAAATAAGAAAGACAGACAGAAAGAGGGAAGAAAGAGGAAAGGGAGAGGAAAGGGGGAAAGAGAAAAGGGGGAAAGAGGAAAGGGGGAAAGAGGAAAGGGAAGGAGGAGGAAGAAGAGGAAGAAGGAGGAAGAAGAGGAGGAAGGAGGAGGAAGAAGAGGAAGAAGGAGGAGGAAGAGGAGGAAGAAGAGGAGGAAGGAGGAGGAGGAGGAAGAAGAGGAGGAGGAGGAAGAGGAGGAGGGAGGAGGAGGAGGAGGAGGAGGAAGAGGAGGAAGGAGGAGGAGAAAGGAGGAGGAACAAGAGGAAGAGAAAGAGGAAGAGGAAGAGGAAGAGAAAGAGAAAGGGAAAGAGAAAGAGAAAGAGAAAGAGAAAGAGAAAGAGAAAGAGAAAGAGAAAGAGAAAGAGAAAGAGAAAGAGAAAGAGAAAGAGAAAGAGAAAGAGAAAAAGAGAGAATTTTTAAAAATCCTTCACTGCTTTACTCCTCTTATTCTTTCACATTTTCTGCCAGTGCACAATTTTGTCTGTAATTGCAAAACGGTTTGGGTTTGTTTAGTTTCACTGTTATGTTCTTGCACTGTACTAGAAATGTTCTGCTATTTGAACAGTTTGTAAAGCTTTTGAGTTGTGTAACATAATCTTTCCAGCGACCTCCAGCATCAAGTTCAGATCTAAAGCAGTCTTTCTTCTACCTGTGTGAACTTGATAGCTGGGGAAAAAAAAAAAAAGCAATTACAGAACTGTAGGAGAATGACAAATTCAGCTGAGCTAAGGAAACAAAATTGCCGAATTTTCATGTTTAGATCTGTAACAATGAATTTTGCTTCATTACCTTCAGCATTGCAAATAGGAGAGGGGGCAGGGGGTGGAAGAGAAACAAGGCAAAGCCTTTTTTTTCAATTACTTTTTTGAATAGAGTACTCATAGGAGGAATTCTTTCCCATTTCCAGTGAAATAAATGTCTTAAATAGCACTATATCTCTTAGTGATGTGGAAAAACATTTGCTGCCAGTGTAAATCAGGAGCCACTGCAGTGAAATGATTGGATTGACATGGGATCCCAATTACTGTGATGAAAGTTTTGAATATTCCGCAGACTTGAGATTCATGCACATAAGGGAGATTTCAATGTTGCTTTTTTTAAATGCAAAGGTAAACTGAAGAGTTAATTTAATTTTTAATCTAGTTAGAAGATTATTAGCATGCCTTAGAATTTAATTATTGCTGGGTGAGAGTCTTAGAGTTGATACCTTCAATTATCTCTTCACAGAGTTTAAACTAAAAGTTCTAACACCTTGTGTTAGAGCTACCTCTGAAATTCAGATCCAGATTTTTAGTCTGAAATTCAATTACATCCCAGCTCCAAAATCCGAAGAAGTGAGCTGCTAATTTGCACTTCTACTCAGTGACTTTGGATAGGAAATTGGATAGGATAGGACTTTGGATAGGAATTTTTTTTCTGCTTATTGCGGATGCTATTTAACTTTAAAAGGTAATGGGTAGATAGGAAAAAAAAAAAAAGAAAAAAGAGAGAGAGAATGTGTTGCTGAGATAATTACAAGAGTAGGTTATTCCCATTAACAGAGCTTAAATTATATTATTAGACTTCCCTTATTTTCCTCACTGTTGCTTAGGAAATCTAGACTGGTTTTAGAGGAATTATTTTGGCTTTAATTTCCTCCTTTTTTCTTTTCTTTCCCAATAAATTCTTTAATACCAGCAATAATAAAAACACTATTAAATACTCAGCGACCCCAGCTGGATTCCACCACAGTAAGCATCCTACATCCACACACTGTCCCTCACCATGGCTTTAAGTCATCCTAAACACATACAGCCACAAAACGAGGCAGCCTCACTCAAGGCCAGGCTGCTCTGCCTCTTTCCTTGCTGTTATCATTTGGGTCTATGCATGAAACCTTCCTGTGAACTGGATCCCCAAACCGGTCTTGCTAAAGACAAAGAGGAGAGGGAGAAGATTAAAGTTCAGTCATATCATTTAGATGACTGCTCACTGAAAACAAACACATAAACAAACAAAAACCCCACCGGAGAATCCAGCATGAAAGAGGAAGAAAATGTGGGGACGCAGGGGGACAGGCCATCATACTACAATCCAGGAGACTAGCTTGATGAATTAAGAGCAACTGTGGGATCACAGCTCTAGCAAATGAATATCTTACTCAAATATCTGCTGGACTGAACAGGTAGAGACATAGTACTGGTTTTCCCTTGAAAGGAGCTGAAGCACATGCAGACCTGACCTTGGGCCTGCCTGGCTGTATCTAATCCTAGTTAACTTCTTTATCCAAAATCCAAAGTCCAAAGTCCAAATCTCCTCTCTTTCAGTGTAAAACCATCACCCCTTGTCCTGTTGTAAGAGGCCTTGCTAAAAAGTTTGTCCCCATCTTTCTTATAGGTCTTCTTTAAGCACTGAAAAGCTTTAAAAGAGTCTTCCTGGAGCCTTTGTTTCTCCAGGCTGAACAACCCCAACTCTCACAGTCTATTTTCATAAAAGTGTCTCCTTTTCCTACACTGTGAGTAGAGCCTGACCCTTCAGCCTGAATCAACCTACCATCATCTTAAATTTAAAACTTGTTGTAGTCAGAGACCCACATAAGGTCATTTGAATGTATTGATCTCTCTTTCACTCTCCTTGCTTATTCCTGCAGAAAACAATATTGAAACGTGTTCCCATTGATCTTGTACAGACCATGTCTCTAAAACTAGCAGAGATCAAGGAGTAAAGTCCAAATACAAAGGTGCATGCACCAGGCATCAACTTTAATATTGCTTAGAGGACAGCCATCCTTTCCCTTCAGCAACGGTTGCTCAAGTCAGACACAGCCTGTGGCTACTTCAAATCCACAAGATATTGTTGGTCTCAGTATATTTTAAATACAAACTTGATTCAGGTTATACAAGACTTAGTGTTGAAGACAACTATTCTCACTGCAAAAGCCAAGAGGGAACAGATTTCAAGGATCCTGAGTGATCTTAACAAAAGTTCATTTGTCCCCCACAAAGTTATGTCAGTTCCTACTGGCCTGTGCCATGCCCATCTTTGAGTTTGGTCTTGATGTTTTAAGTGACCTCATTCCCTAGTTTATTTTGACTGTCACTTTGCTGTCTCTGTTTTCATATACTTACCCATGACTATTTTGCTTCTCATAATTACTACTCCACTCTGGATTATATGCTTTAACTACTCCCCTGACACCAGTGTTCAAGCATGAAATAGTCTCTGTGCACCCGTTTTGGTGTACATCTTCCTTAATTATTTTTTTTTTCCAAGTTCTGAGATACTCTCACTCCTATTTTCATTGTATTTCTATCATGTTTGTGTCTTTCCACCATTTTACACTCTATTGTTCTCAGTTAAGAAACTGTGATGGGAAAAAAAAAAAAAAGAAAGAGGAAGACAGGTGTTAACTACAATCTTAAATAAAGAGATGTTTAAGACAATAAGGAATCCTCACAGTTACTTTATATATGCATCTGAAAGTTGTGTGACTAACATGACTGTTTCTGACAGCTTTCCCCAAACCTAACAAGCAACATAATGATTATGACAAAATTATGAAACGAAGATGAAGAGCTGAGAACCAAAGCCAGCTCAAAATTTCAAATCCAAATTTAATTCTAAAGAAAACAAGTTTTTGAAACACCAAATGTACAGTCTTAAAGTGGTTCAAACCTGTTCACTATTGCAAAGACTTTTTGGTAAAGACATACCAAAATTGGAGAAAACCTCAGAGCTGTGTTAAGTGATGAAACTTGTGCTTTTTGAAGTCAACGAGACTTTCACTATTAACTTTAATTATGCCACAATTTCTTTCCTGGTTCTTTTTGTACATTCACTGCTATGGTGAGCTTATGGTTTGACTTCACACTAGAAGGAAAGTCTGTGGTAGTACAGCAGTGGCAGCTCTTTCATCCCATGGAATATTGTACCTCACCACTAAAAAAAACTTTAGAACAAAATGTAGGAGATAGTATAAATAGATTCAGTGATGCTACTGGGTCAGTCAAAAAACAACTGACTTTCAAAGATGACTAGACAGTACCACATGTCTCTACATTTTACTCACTCTTTTGGTCTTTTTTCATTGTTAATTTCAAAATGCATCCATTTGTCCTGTGAGGGGATGTTTGGCAAAGAAATTACAAGCAGCTACCACCGAGCACAGCTGTTCATTGTCATCATTGATAGCAACAAATATAATCAGTCCAAAGCAAGATCACTCCTCTAAGGGGAAAGTATATTTAGCTATCATTCAAAATCCTCAGCCTGATATCCTTGATAGTTCAGTAACTCACTGTTTTGCCAGTGGGGCTGATAGAAGTTTCTTTGTTGTGATGGATGCATTTGCCATTACTCACCATACCGGTTTTCCCCTCCCCTCCAGCTGTTTTACTGTGGTACAATATCCAAAACTCATGAATCTTGCAGTATCCTAGCAGCCTGGTCTGCAACATTCCAGCTTGACAAAATTAGAGCTAATAACTCAAACAAGCTAAAACATCAAATGGGAGAAAGTCAAAGGATACTTCTTATTAGAGACATTGACTATTGGGAAACGTGACAGGTAAGTGGTGATCCAGTAATCATCCTTGTCAAATCAGAAAGTGTCAATGTATTGATTGCATCATTATAATTTAATTAATTACAGCTGTATTTCTGTAGCTATTACTCATAGCTTGATATTAGGGTTTGGTTTTCTTGAAAAAAAACCAAAACAGAACAGGCTGTGTGTCAAGGCCCTCAGAAGTTTCTTTTGTGTGTTTGTTCGTGGTTTTTTTCTTCAATATGGTTTGCATGTTTTGCAAAAAGATGTTGACCTGGAAAATGAATCTCTGCTTATCCATGCAAACAGATACAACATCTCTGAAAATTTCCAGCTCCCCAGCCCCTTCTGAGATATTTCTGTGAACCATAGCTAGAAGAAAAAGGACTTCACATCTATTTCATTGGAATCAGAATGACAATATATGCCATGATATGATGTAGTCTAGTGATTGCATTTGTGATGTACCTTTTGGTAAGTCAGGAACTGGACTACAAAGCCAACCTAGTGCAAATGATCCAGCAGGTGGTCACAGCTTTATAGGAAAATTCATGTCCATGATCTAGGAATCAAGTACCAACCTCCTGATAACATATATACATGTATGTACACACATATATCTATAATTACAAGATTAGACTGTCTTTCTAGTTTTAGCTCACTATGTGAGATCATTGTGTCTGAATATCTTTCACCTGAAGTCAAAAGCAACAGGAAAACTAACATTGCACTGCCTTAGAGTAACAGTTCAGAACACAAGCTCCATGTGAGGGCTGGGGAGTTGTTATTGCCATTGTTTCAGTGAATGTTGGTTTGATCTACTCGATTAGTGTTGTTTTAATTGATAGAGATGACATTTGATTTTTATATCATCTCATCACTCATTTATTTCCAAATGGCCACTTGTACATAAATGGAAATACTGGCACAGGAGGATTAGGCATCTGTTCCAAGTTCTTTCAGGAAAATAACTGCAGACACAACCAGTTTGGGTGCCTGAATAGAAGGGCAGCATGCTAGTCAATAAGATGTTCTCTTTTTCTGTGACAACATCACTTATGTATTTTGTTCTTCTTTAAAGCTGATGTATTTTCTACATTTATCTTTGAAGAGGTCCTCAGAATTAATCTGGAGTAACGAGGGTGAAATCCAATATTGGATCATATCTGCTGGTACATCAAAGCAATCTTGAAGAAGTTCAACATTGTCAGGCTTCTCAGGTTAGTTCGTCTTAGTTTCAATGATGCAAAAAAAACATGAGGAAGAAAATAAAAATACATAATTCTCTAATGTTGAAAGGTGTGGATCTGTTATGGGTGTGTATGATTTATACTATGTTTATACAGGGGACACGATTAACACATTATTTTTACCTTTTTGTTGTTTGTTTTTTTTTTAAGGTAAAGTTAGTTTCAGTGTTTGATTTCAGGTCTACAGTGAAACAGAAAGATCAAGAGAACACACATTTTTAATTGCCAGGTTCAGCTGTTAAGATCACGTTGTAGTTCTGCCTCAGCAAAGAGGACGACATTAGCAAACTGTCTCAAATCTCTACTTAGCTACACATTCCCTCATCTGGGATTCATTCACAGCTTCTTTCACTTGAAGTATATTTATATCTCTGGGATGCCAAGTCCAGTCAGACCACAACATTGATAACTTCTCAATGTGCAGCACCATATTTGATCTTAGCTCTGTGCAGTATGAGTGCAGAAACCACGATGTCTAAATTGAAAAATGTCCCTTTCTCCCCAGTATAAATGCTGGACAATCCTGTTTGCTGGTAGAAGATGAGAATACTTATCTTTTGAAGGATTCAGCCTAAGAAACCACAGCCATGCTAGCCATGCTTTGAGAGCAAAGGGACCAGAAGTTCAGAAAAACATATGCATAATTCATTGTCTTGAGTTGCAAAACCTCACCAAGGCACATATTTCTGCTTCCTGATCTCTATCTCTTGAAAAAGGGACATACAAACTGTTTCATCCCTAAAGGCAGGGACACAGAGATCTGTGGTCCTTGAATCAGAACATGGTGTGGATCAGGAGCTGAATAAAGACATTTTTTGGCTGTGTTGAACATACATCTAAGACTTGCATTAGAAAAGGGCATTGTGTGTTTTCAAGGAATAATAAGACAGACTCTTCTGAATCCAGATCTTTAAAATAACACCTCCCCATCACATTGATCCAACTCTTAATATCTCTGTTTTTTTCCTTTTTCATAATATGGTACAACTTGTATAATAATAATAATTACCTCACACAAAAGATATGAAGCTTAATTAAATAAAGGCTGATTATCAGAAACTCAGAGCATTTGCAGAGCCTGTTTGCTATAGCTTTTCTGCTGTTAAGCTTTTCTGCAGATCAAGCCTGGGCTGTACAAGAAGTGATATGAATCATCTTTATCAAAAGAAATATGACTCATTCAAGGCAAAGCCATCCAAGACCACAAATGAGGCATTATTTTGATAATGAGAGATTTACAGAGGAGTCACAGGGAGAAAGATCTCCTGGTTCTTTTAACCTAGCCCCTAGTCTAGGCCTCTACACAATCTCCTTAAAAATGTATATAATCCTCACTTGAACATCTTGACTGAAAAGGACTAGTCAGCAATTCATAAAAAGATAGAAAGCAGATGAGCCTCAGTCATTTTTACACCTAAATTCAAACCAGATTTCATCAAGTTCCTCTAAAGGTCTTTCAATGCTTGTTGCAAGCTAGGACTAGAAGTGGAAATGCCAAAGCATCCCAAAGACAGGCAACATTTCTGATGGGATGAGAAGCAGATGTTGAAGAAATTTCTGAAGAAATTATTTTCTCACAGAAACATCAGACCTTTTTTGTACAATTCAGGTCCAAGTCTTCCACAAACAGGTGGCTGCAGCCTCCACTCCAAAAGAACTTTGTTTGTAATATCTCTTCTGTCATAACAAGCAGCTCAATAGTCATTTGAAACATCCTGGAGCATCTCAACAGGATCATGACCAACACATGCATCACTAACTCAAGTACCCAAAGAGAGGTTAAACAAGACCCACAGTTAAAGTACTGGTTCTCAGCATTTCCTTGAAATTAATGAAATTTTCATTAGTTGCCTATAAGATCATGGCCTACACCAATATTCAAGTACTGAAAAACAAAAGCAGGAAAACAACAACCGAAAAAAACACAACCAAAAACCCCACCCAACAAAAAAAACCCAAACTCAAGGATTCTCAAGAGAGTAGAAGGTGTACTTTCTCAAGGAAAGAAATGGACTTTTGATGCCCTCTGAAAATCCTACCATTCATCCAGAATATGATCCTTAACAGTAGTGCTTTGCTTCCCAACTGGATTTCAGCATGATTTTAATTGGTGCTCAGCAACTTGAAAAGCTTCTCAGACAGTAGGGACAGAGAGGAGCAACAATTATAATGTGAGTGGAGTTCAGAAGGGATCAAAATCCAACCCTCTGCTGTATTATTGCCTTTCTTTGTGATCTTAAATAGGATGTTGGGCCTGAATTCCTAATACACTTTAATTTCTGTGGAATTTAATTGTCTTACTGCCCTCAGCAACATCTAATTGTGAAGATAACTACACTGAAGATTGTCTAGTTTCTGTAGTCAGAAATCATACATAACTATTGTAAATCAAACATGGCCAAACAGAGAAATCATTTCATTGCTTCATTTAAAAAAAATAATAATAATAAATGGAAATCATAAGTGGAATTAATCTTACCTGAGCATGTTTAAAGTCTTGATGACTTAAGTCATACTAATGCTCTTAAAGATATAGTGATCACCTGCAGTAATAACTGTAAGTTCCCTAACTAAGAGAAAAATAGGCACTTACAGAGAGTCAATCACCACAGCTATGTTGAATTCTTATTTTATGTTTGTTTATCTCCTTAGATTTAGTCTTCTAACTTGTAGACACCTAAATGACACCTTAAAAAAGCACTGAGGCATTATTTAACATTTTTAAATCCAACCAGAAAGCTCAATGCAAGCACCTTCTGGCAGAATATTTACAGTAAGGATTGTTCTTTTTTCATTAAAAATACCCTTTTTTGAGGAAAAAAATCAATTATAAGAATGAATGCATTACATTTTACATTTTATGTGTCTACAAGGAGCTAACAAAAAGTAACATTTTGACTAAAGAGGATTTTTAAGGGCAATCAAATGAAATGGATATTAAATGCTGCAAACACATTCATTAAATAGTATTTCTTTTTGTGTGTGCAGCACTTTATTGTTGCCATATACCTGAGTATTAGCATTTTTCCCTCTAACTCTTACAAAATCTCAGAGAGCTTTACAGTGATTAATTAATTAATTCTAGCTCAGACTCGTTCTCTTGGATAGAAAACTACCTGATGGATTCCCTGAGGCACAAGAGTCCCTTATGGTTAGAAAACAAGTGGGTGGAAAAATTAAATCTTTTTGCCTCCTGCTTTACCCCCAAGAAGACACTTACATAGTGCACCACATGGCTCAGGGTACAATTTTTCATCCCAACCAGTTTGACCAGTTACCTGTGGATATTTGAGGCTGCATTCCACCATGTCTGCTGGTGGAAGGGCTCATGAAATGAAGAGCATCTTCACACTCCACCAATCACATGATTTTAAGCTAAACAGATATGTCACTCCAGTTTATTAAAGCCAAAAGGAATTTGGAAACAAACTTAAATTTCATATCTTAAAGCACTGGAGATTTTTCTATACATTAGAGATCCTTATATTTCTGAAGCACACACAAAGCTTGGATCACTAACAGCTAGTAAGCGTGGCATTAATTGCACTTAAGTCTACGTTAGGCACCTGGACCAAACCAATCATCCAGCTTCTGTGTATGGGCTCAGCACAAAAGAAATAAAAACCTCCAGACAGTGGTTCATTTAGTCCCCAAACAGTTTGCTAGTTGATTAACCAGGACTAGCTGTCTAATCTATACACAACCAACATGAGGTGAGCTTAATCCTTTCATAAACAGTCAGCTACTGCTATAATGCAAGTCTTACCCAAATTAAATCAGTCTCTTTTAGTACCAAGTCAACCAGACCACTTGTTTTATGCCCAAATAAACATCTCTAGTAACAACAAAAACCAAATGTGAGAATTACTAACACAAGCACTCATTTCAATGAAAAAATAAATCCCTGTTTTCTAAGGCTGTTTGGTTTAAATCAAACACCCAGCTAACCTTTGAACCAACATTGGGAAGTTTCCATTCCAATGAGAGTTGTAGGAATGCATGCCAACAACCTACACTCTATCCCCAGTTGGCAGGAAGTTGGCAGGGGTACAAAAAAACATGTTAACAATAATGCTTTTTTTTTTTTTTTTCTAAATATACAGTAAACCTTATGTGTATCAACACACTTGCTTAAACAGCTTTTTGAATCTGACTCATGAATACATAAAAAGTTCCAGATGTTAAAATGTCCCAGGACGTGCATTTTAACCAACTTTGTTCTGCATTTGTAGCCTGACATGCAAAGGGGGCATATTGATTAGAATTACTGGCATACATACTGCTTCAGTTTTCCTGCTTCCTACTGAGTGGTATTTGCCATGGAATGACTCGACTTTGTGCTATTTATTCCTAGTATGGTGCTCTTGGGATTCTGGATGCTCTGGAAATTCCGTTTGCATCAGTAGCTGGAGAGGTGAAAAGGGAAGAAAGAAAAAGGGTGACAGAAACAGTCTGAGATTTCACAGGTGAAATAAAGAAGAGGGAGAGAAGAGAGTGAGAGAGAAAAGTTGTTTCTCTACCATTACACACAGGTCAGGTAATGACTAGGTAGCACGAAGGTCAGTGTCCAGGAAAGAGAACTGGGCAGCTGTAGCTCACCATTGGCATGTCCCTGGCAGAGTCCTTCACAGTGTTCCAAAGTCACCATTTACTTTAACTCTTACCAGTTATTAAATTTAAGACTAGGGATCCCCTGTAGCCATTTCCTTTTATTAACAGCAAGCATGTGTGCACCACCAGAAGGTCCAAGGCTTGGGAGAAATAGTAGAATATTATATCTTTAGAGGAAGACTGTTAGAAGCAAGGTATCCTGGATGATTTGCATAGGAATTATCACAAAGGTTTAGGAGCTTAAAACACAGATTTTATTACAGTTTCTGGCCTTACCTGCATTGATATTGTTCCAAAACCACTTTGGAGATTTCACTTTAGTTTCTGAACACAAATAAATGAACTTTAGGTGCGTTTTTCTGAATTGCCCCCATAATTATGTTTTTTAAAAAATCATTAAGTGCTGCTCTGCACTTAGATCCAGATCTTAGAATCTTATCCAGATCATTTACTAAAGACACCCAAAAAAAGACATCACAAAAAGCAGCAGGTACTCACTCAGCAGGGTGATCCAAATGATGACATCTAGGCTAACTGAGAAGTCAGCAGGCAGCATCAGGACTGATAAAGAGCTCTCCAGGGATTATTTACATGTTTTATCCTATGACTGCTCAGTGCACAGTGTGTATCTGGTGACAGGAGCACAAGTCTTCCATCACAGCAAACAAAGAAGCTTTTTTTGGTCTTGTTCCACTGGTCCCAAAAATTTTGCCTTCCTCCCTGCAGAACAGCCTATGCCTAATGGTAGGAACAGAGGATAAGCCCATATTCCCTTCCTCTTCCTCCTTCACTCCATATCTCAGAATGGTTCTTTTTGCAGAAGATGCCTTCTGGGCAAGGGGACCAACATCTTCTTCAGGGCCAGGATGTTTTGGCTGAACTCACTCTGGCACAGTTAGGAGCAGTCTGTGCAAGTCCAGCTTCTGGGGACCTGATACCATAAGTCAGGCAGGCAGTTAGCTCAGCAGAGACACACACGACTCCTCTTATTTTAAATAAGAGGCTCATAGTGGGCAGGTGGTAGAAGATACACAACTTTGGTTACAACTTTAGATGCATTAGATTTTTCAGCATCAGGAATGGACAAAAAAAAGCTGTATTTGATCTCTCAGCTCGAGCTTCTGGGCTATCCAACTAAAACTAAATGCAAGTGTGAGCTGATCTCTCTGTACTCCACTGACAGTGTTGACCACTTTCTATAGCAGAATGTTTATAACCTATAGGCACCTGTGTGCTGAACACTACATTTCAGTGCCTTAAACTCTAACTAAATCCCACCTTACTTCTGAATGATACTTTATGTATCTGCATGCTTGGTTTCATCTGGTACTGGACTGTAGGCAGTGCTTAAATATAGGCATAGGATTCAGATATAACCTGAGTGGTGGGAATGTGGCCTTGTGCCCCTTGGATTGGACTGATGGTGACAGAGAAAGGACAGATAAAGGACAAATGAAGGTGCATACTATAATAATATTAGTAATGTGTAAAGACTGGAGGTGTTGAAATCTTGAGTAGTTCAAAGCTTTTGGTTTTCTAATATTTAGATTGGCAACTAACCTAATGCATCTTAAACACTAAAGCAATTATTTAGATTGGAGCTGTTAACTTAGAAGCACAGGAAGAGTAAATTCACCTCACCTAATTTGAGCCATTGGAAAGTTAGACATCTGTCTCCACTGTTTAATCTGTTCCTCATATAGTCAGTGAATAAAGATGCAAACCTCCAGAAATGGCCTAATCCATCCCAGTATAAATGAAATTAACTGCTCTCTGGAGGATTCTGTCTTCTTCCATTGACTATTGAGAGATGATCAACAGCTTAGACAACTAGCTTGGATTAGGTACCTACTGTCTAGACATTTAACATTACATGAGACTAATCTACCCCCCAGATATTCAGTATCTCTTTAGAAATCTCATGAGTGTTGTTGCAGTAACAAATACTGCTTTTTCATATTTATGTTTCCCAGAAGCAAGTTTTGATTTACTAATGTGTCTCATTTTCTTCAACAACGATTTATTGTCATTCTCCTCTTTCTCTGTTTAAACACCTGTATATGTGTGTGATCATACATGGTATACATATGAACTGATTATAGCTGCATATGTAATGCAGCATGCATGTATTTTATGGCATTTGGTTTTCTTTGGTTTCTTATGAGCAGAAAACTGGAAAATCTGACACAGTCTCCAAGTTTCTGCATCTGAATTCTAGGCATGGTATACAGCTTGTGTTGACTATTGGCCATGGGAAACTTCTGGAAGTTAAAAGCCTTACCAAATTATTATTAATTTTATACACTTAAAGGTTATTTCAAAACCACAGTCTCCCAGGTGCTGTATTTAGCTTGTCCTGTGATACTGAACTCATGTTAACCTTTGAACCTGTCTCATCTTTTCTTCCAAACTTAGTCAGCTGAGGCTTTTAAAGTTCACACTTAAAATTAACCTATTGCCTGTTGAGTCTTATAAAGGTCCTAATTTATAGGTTGTGGCTCTGACCCACAGTCAGTGACTGTCAGCTGCACAGCTGAAACAGTCAGCTTTTTTCAATGTTTAAAACTAGAAAAAAAATTAAAAAAAATAAAAAACCTCAGACAATTCATATACAGTCTGTTTATATCCTAATAATATCGGATGGACTTTTTTGCAGGAAAATAAATTACCAGATAAATACCTTGCTTGGATACTAAACAGATTTGCCCTTCATGTCATTTAAAGAAAAAAACAACAACTTTGTAACAAGAAAATTATTTTTATATCTCCTATCTCACCTGGTGCATTTCTCTTCCATTCTACTGATAATTTCAACATACTTTTTATGAAGAGCAATTCCAGACCCCATTATTGTTCCAAGCTCTGACATTCACACAGGAAATGAAAAACTGCCCTAACCTTCCTTCCTGCTCATAAAGTCCTGGAAGAGGTGGATAAGACCACAGAATCTTTTGACTTAGGGTACAATTTTTTCTGCATTTGCATAAATCCCTCAGGCAGGCAGGAAGAGACAATATTTCAAACTCAATCCCAAATATTTCATTTGGAGCGGTTATCTCATAATTACAGAGCTGCTGCCAATTAGCAAAAAGAGAAACCTGTAGAATAATTTTATGGAGGAAGGGATGGGGCTGATGGGCTTTAACATGTATTGTGTGTAGATAGAAGGTCCTGAGCTAAAACGGGCAGTCCCACAGAGTGACCAATGAATTCTTTGCCTGGAGGGTTCACACACCCTACACACATCGACTGAAACATCTTTTCCTTGTGAAGATGTTTTCTGTTGCAGGACAAGCATTGCTGCTGCAGTGATTTAATAGAACAAAGCAATATTAGAGGGGATCTGAGGCACAGACTTTATTCATACAGCAAAAATGCACTGAGAAGTTGGAGATAATGTAATTATCTTTGGCAGGAGATTGGTGTTCACATGCAGAACTTCCCTGGAAGCCTGATGGCTACAAAGAAAAAAAAAAAAAAAGCCTTTCCTGTAACATCAGATGAAACACAACATCTGCAATAGCAGACACCCCAATGTAGTGTGGGTCCAGAACACAGTGAGATGAAGAGGATTACCTTTGGGCCACCTGCAGCTCCCACTGAGAAACGGCCTCTTGAAATATCTGACTCCCCATTCCCTCACCAGCAGATCAAACTTTATGATTTATGGTCATTACTACCTCATCTCTTATTCCTGATGATTTCTAACCCACTAATTTGCTTGTCTGCACACCTGCTACTTAGATTTGAGGAATTGGTAAGATTACTGGATCTTAAGTCTTTTACAGATGAACACGAGGCCATGGTGAGGAAAGGATGAGCAAGACACGAAAGTGAAAAACTTCCACCTTCATGACATATTTACCATTTTATGAACCAGACAAGTCCTGCAATATGTCTCTGAATAAATGTCTCTGTGGCATTTTTTGCAAGAGAAAAACTGAATGAATTTTTTCTCATTTTGACATTGGGCCCTGGGGCTGGATATGAAGTCAGAGTTCCCATTGAAAAAGTGATTACTGGCCTTTTGGCCAAACAGGATTACCTAACCCAGTATAAAAGGTCCACTCTTCTCAAGCTCAGGAATGAGGAAGACACCTCTCCAAGCATGGCTGTGTCTCAGTAGAGTATCAATGGAGCTGCTGTAAGCATGGGATGTTTCCTATCCTCTGTGCCTTGCTAATGGCTCCAACACAGACTCCTTATAGAATAGTTTGGGTTGGAAGGGACCTTAAAGATTATATAGTTACAAACTCCCTTTCCTACTGAAATAAATGAGAATTTTGTGGTGTCCCACAGGGCTCAGTACTGGAACCAGTGTTGTTTAACATCTTTGTTGGAGATATGAACAGTGGGATTGAGTGTATCCTCAGCAAGTTTGCTGATGATACCAAGCTGTGTGGTGGAGCTGACACCCAAGAGGGAAGGGATGCCATCCAGAGGGACCTTGACAGGCTGGAGAGGTGGGCCAGTGCCAAAATCATCAAGTTCAACAAGGCCAAGAGCAGGGTCCTGCACCTAGGTCGGCACAACCCCAGGCACAAATACAGGCTGGGGGGAGAATGATTGGAGAGCAGTGCTGAGGAGAAGGACCTGGGGGTGGTAGTAGATGAGAAGCTCAATGTAAGCTGCCAGTGTGTGCTGGAGCCCAGAGAGCCAGTTGTGTCCTGGGCTGCATCAAAAGAATTGTGGTCAGCAGGGCCAGGGAGGGGATTCTGCCCCTCTACTCTGCTCTGGTGAGATCCCACCTGGAATACTGTGTACAGTTCTGGGGCACTCAGCACAGGAAAGATATAGACCTGTTGGAGAGGGTCCAGAGAAGGGCCACCAAGATGATCACAGGCCTGGAGCAGCTCTGCTATGAAGTCAGGCTGAGAGAGTTGGGGCTGTTCAGCCTGGAGAAGAGAAGGCTCCAGGGAGAACTTAGAGCACCTTCCAGTGTTTGAAAGGGGCTACAGGAAACCTGGGAAGGGGCTTTTAATCAGAGAAGATAGTGGTAGGACAAGGGGTAATGGTTTTAAACTGAGAGGGGAGATTTACGTTAGATATTAAGAAGAAATTCTTCACTATAAGGGTGGTGAGGAACTGGAATGGGTTGCCCAGGGACGTTGTTGATGCCCCATCCCTGGAGGTTTTTAAGGCCAGGTTGGACGAGGTTTTATGCAACCTGATCCAGTGGTGGGTTCCCTGCTCATGGCAGGGGGGTTGGAATTTGATGATCTTTAAGGACCTTTCCAACCTTAATGATTCTATGATTCTGTGAATTGAAATGAAAGTTGAATCAGACTTCATAATTACTTTTCTGAGTACTTCAATAATAAACTCTGTGGTTTTATAATGTCTGTATTTAAATGGCTTATTCATTTAAAAACATTCTTTCTCCTTCATTTATGCTACAAATAAACAGAAATTGTTGAGTTGATGCCTAAAAAGGAAAAGAAAATGTACATATTTCCTACAATAACAACTAAAAAATAGGATTCACCTCTGGCCCTGCATTTGTTAAAGAAAAATTGAGTCCAGTAAATTTACTGCGCTCACTGTAAAACAGACCACACACTAGGTTTTTTTTAGAAAATATTTAATAAGGGCTTTAAAAACATTTGCACAACTCCCAGGACCTATAGTACCTTAGGATGTACAGAGGGTATCCATTGAAGAGGCTCACCACTTTCCCTCCTGATCTATTTGAAAAAAATACCATTACTGATATGATTACAGTTAGGTACTGGAGGCATTGTCTGCTGCTGACCTGCCACCAGAAGGTGTGATATTGCCTGTTTCTGCATCCAAGTCACCCAAATGAAGAATAATCTGCCCCATATGGATACTGATATAAGTAGATTGTGCCATTTGGGCCTGGTGCCAAGTAAGTGGGGCCTGATAGCTCCAAGCTGTCTGCTGTAGAGGATGGACTTATCACTCCTTATGTTAGAACTACATTTTGAGTTTCCTCCTGTTTTGATTTTTTTTTTTTTCATGTCCAGAAAAGATCAACAGAATGGACACAACCTGACATAATTTTCTTTTCCACACCTCCAAGCAAAATGACAGCTGGCTAAATGCCATCATGCATTTTTTTTAAATAGAATATTAAAAAAATGCAAAATAAAGTGCAGGGGGAAGAAAAAGAAGGAAGCACAATGGAATGAAAATATAGAATAACATCATCAACAAACAGGAAGAAGATTAGGAAATTTCTAGGATGGCCTGTGGTTTTTTCACTTTTCATTTCACATTAGTAGAATAAATGAAGGAATCAAGATTGAAAGGCCAAGTATTTAGCCTCACAGCTAATCTTTGTACTGCTTTTCATAGAATCATAAAATCATAGAATCATGGAGGTTGGAAGAGACCTCTGAAGATCAAGTCCAATCCCCCTGCTGCAGGAACACCTAGGGAAGATCACACAGGAACACGTCCAGACGGGTCTTGAAAGTCTCCAGTGAAGGAGACTCCACAACATCCCTGGGCAGCCTGTTCCAGCACTCTGTCATCCTCACAGATCTTTCCTTAGATCCAGGCCACATGTAACCTCTTCCTTTTGCACTGCATCATATTATTCAGCTACCTGGCAGAGCAATTACTTAGTTAATGTTGGAAACAAGAAAAACAGGCATTGTTCTATACAAGTGCTAGATATTGGTGCTATTATCATGTGAAAACTCCATCGATCTTACAAAATCCAAAGGGAGTCTGGCATGGCTCTGACTGGAGACATACCCTGAGTGGCCAGGCTGAAGTCACACATATTACGTAGGTGACTAAAGACTCTGCCAAAGCAAGGTCTATAAACGCAACATCTGGTTTCAAACCATGGGTCATGGCCAGCCTGTGGAAAATTTGCTTGTGTTTCAGCCTGCAGGTTAACCAGGGAGATTTGAGGGAAGGGGGGAATCCTGTCACTGAATCCTAGTACAGCTGCCAAAAGCTCCTGCTGCAGTTTACACCTCCAGAGATCATGGAGGGAAAAAACTGCACGAATTTTCAGCTGGTGAGTACATCAGAAAGGCCTCTCTCCCTGTCTCACTGCCACCATTCACACCCAGAGTTATGGTCTCTAATAATCTTTCACATGGACCAAGAAAGGCCTGACCAGTTCCTCTATTTTCCCTGTAATAAGAAAGAGCAGAAGAAACTTTGCAGTTTATGGACACAATAATCTCATTAAAGCTTCACCGTGGCTTCCAGAAGTTTTAATAAACCAGCTGGTTAATCACAATAATATCCCTCCCCCTTCCACTTTATGGAAAGATCCTGCGGTCAGGAAATATAAAACTCTCAACACGTTGACCACAGTGAGGATTACAGCCTCGTGCAGTGACACTTTTCCAACTGTGGATCTTGTGTGCTGCACAAACCTCAAACAACCTCATAAACAAGTTTGAAGCAGACCTAACGCCAGGCTTGCCAAGGAGAACATCAAGAGTGATTCTGTTAATGAGGTCTGGCTGGAGCTGAAACACCTCTCCTAAGTGTGTTATTTTTAATCAAGTAATTTCCAGCAGAAACCTTTATAGAAGTGTGTAGTGATTCATTCCTTAAAATTTACACTTGAGGGCCCCAGTCTTGGGCTGCTGATGTCACTGAAAGCTCTATCAGTGATGGATGGGTGTTGTATCAGACACCATGGGCTTAACACTCAGTAACTTGACATCCACAGATCAGACCAGAATGCATGTTCTCAGACTCTCATACCTCAGACAGAAGGCTGTGAACACTATCCAAAAGCTCACCTCTACAACTAATAAGGAACAAGAACTATATAAGAATTATTCTTGCATTGCATCACCACTGTCCTGAGTTTAGATAACATGTCAGCTGCCTGAGGTTCACACATGGGGTGCTCCTGAGGTCCTCAAGGGACCCAGTCCAGCAAATGGGTGGGTGAATAACAAGTGGTGTCACTTCCAGCTCATGCCCACTTTCATTCAATGTGTAAGAAGAGCTGCTTTTGGCCCGGAAGAAGAAGTTTTCAAGGTTAGTGTCCTGCTCCTCCTGAAAGATTTCAAGCCAACAAAGTCCCTTAAACCATCAGGCTACATTAGAAAAAAAAATTAGTCTTACTCCCTCATGCTGTGATTAAGCCACTGTAGAACCAGAAGTGAAGAAACAGGAGTGAGTAGGATTTCCCTTTAGATGGAAATTTTACATTCTAGACCTGCCTCTGTATTACAACTGGTGGCAAGTGTTAAATGCAAAGACTACATTCAAAGACCCTTTGCTATTAGCAGACATTCTGTGTTCCTCTTCTCAAACCCTACCAATGAAAGCAGAGCAACACCAAGCACCTGAGTTGTCAGAGCAAAGTATCTAAAAAGCCTACAATAGCAATAAGGCTGCTGGACAAGTGTAGTTCTTTATATCTGAAGACTTCAAAGTGCTTCTCAGCACACAATAAGTAATCTTTTTACAGCTTATCTGAGCCTAATTTAGCAACTGTATCAGATGTAGTCTCTTAGAGTCATAGAATCATTAAGGTTGGAAAAGACCTTCAAGATCATCAAGTCCTACACTCCCATGACCACCAAACCATCTCCCGAAGCAACACATCTGCCTGTTTTTTTGGAACAGCACTGAGGACAGTGTGTCCACCGCCAATGCCTCACCACTCTTTCAGTGAATAAAGTTTTCCTAATACCCAATCTGAACCTTCCCTGGTGCAACCTGAGATCATTTCCTCCTGTACTATTTCTAGTCACTAGGGAGAAGAGGCCAACACCCACTTCACTACAACCTCCTTGCAGGTAGTTGTAGGGAGCAATCAGATCTCCCCTCCGACTCCTCTTCTCCAGGCTGAAGAGCTCCAACTCCCTCAACCTCTCCTCTAAAGACCTGTTCTCCAGAACCCAAATCAGCCTAGCTGCCCTTCTCTGCGCCCTCTCCAGCACCTCAATGTCCTTCTTATACTGTGGTGCCCAAAACTGCACACAGTGCTCGAGGTGCAGCCTCACCAAGGCCAAGCAGAGGGGCAGGATCACCTCCCTGATCCTGCTGGTCACACTATTACTGATGCAGGCCAGGATGGTGTTGGTCTTTCTGGCCATCTGGGCACACTGCTGGCTCACATTCAGCTGGTTGTCAATCAGCACCCCCAGGTCCCTCTCTGCTGGGCAGCTCTCCAGCCACTCCTTTCCAGGCCTGTAGGGCTGCCAGAGGTTGTTGTGCCTGAAGTGCAAGACCCGACATTTGGCCTTTTTGAAACTCAGTTCATTAAGTATAAAAGACAACTCTTAACATCTCCTCTGAGTCCTCTTCACCCCTGTCAATTCCACTGAGAAACAAAGATGATTGTCATACAGTCTATCTAGATACTCAGGTTAGGATGGCACAAGCCAGCTGATGGAAGAAGCTCTCTTTAGCCATATAGAGGGAACCTCTGCAACTTATACAGGTGTCTACCTTACAGGCAAATCAAATCTACTGAGATTAACTTCTGTTCCTTAATATGGCCCCATTTACACATACTAAAAAAAATAAAAATAAAAAATAAAAATGAGGGATATATCCCTCACACCTGAGAAAAGACTGCAATTTTTCCTTGCTCCCATGGCATGTCTCTACTCCTTGAGCCATCTTGTTTCTCTAAACATTTTCTACTCCTGGAAATTTACTGTTTCTGGATAATGGCTCCCAAGCAGTTGTTTAATTAAAGCCCCCATGTAGTAAATTTTATTCCAGAATTCTGGAATAGCTATTCTGGTGAATTCTGAAGTGTCAAGAAGCCCTAAGGCGTGTGAAGAGAAGTGGGTGCCTGTCTCAATGAGAAGCTGTTAAAAGCAAGGTGAAAATAATAGGAAACTTTGGTGTGTTGGTAAATGAGAAGTGTTGCTGGTAGCATCATTTTAAATCATTCTGGCATACAAACAACTAGAGCTGCACAACTAGTTTGGAGGGAGAAAGAAGGATTGAATTAATTCAACTTCTTTTTAGATTCACACATGGTCTTCAAGGTTACAATTAAGTCATTATTTGAATTCACATTCCAAATAAATTTCTTGAGGCATCTTAGTCTCAAGTGTATGAGCTGTTCGTTGTATATGTTTGATATATGAAATCAAGCTGAGCTAATTAGTTTTGATTAGATGCATAGTTTATGATGTGCTAGCTCTTTGCATTGATTAGACTAATGTAGTTCTTAGAAACACGTTACATGTGAAAAAAGTATATGAAAATACCTCCACCACAAATTTCCTCTAACAGTCATTGTTCGTACAAAGATTGAAGTTTACAAGTAAACTTGTAAATATACATAGAAAATAAATACTCTGGGAGCATGAACACAGCAAAGAATATGTGTAATATTTTGAGCAACTAGGGAGTGTTTCATAGACTAGCCCAGCACCATTCACTCTTAGGTTCATTAACTGCATCCACTAATTTTGTAGTCCTTGTTCCCAGTACTGAGCACTTATTCATGCATGTTCAGCTATAGTAAAGTCAATGAGATTGCTGGTGACTTCAAGCACACCACTGGAAGGGCTGTCCCAGCTAACACTGCGGTTTAGAAAACCCAAGCTGCATTTTAATTACACCCCCTGTGCTCACCTCTTTTACCCCTGGCTCCAGAAGCACGGGCCTGCATGTGACCTCCTGTGGTCCTATCATTGCCATCCTGGTTTCTGAGAGCCCTTCCATCACACACCAGCTCCATCACAAACACACTCAGCCACACTCACCTTCAACTTCAATCATGCCCTTATCCTTCCACTAACATGTACCAACTCAGACACTTTCACATTTGCTTACGTACCCAACTCCCAGCACTCACTTTCAGTTATGTTCAGAGTGCTACACCCACACTTAATTACAATCACACCCTCACACTCCCCATTCAGTTACACCACCAGTGCTGCCCACCTCCCCCCCACACTCAATTATAATCACATGTGATTAAACCTGCAATTCTGCACCTAGGGTATATTCCTTCACTGCTATTCACACCCACTTATGCTCAACAGCCTTCACTGGGATGCACGTCTGCTCGTCACATTCATGCACGCATGGAAACACCAGATTTCTTCTTTCATCCTGACAGCAGAGTGGGTTTTAGTTTTTCTTTCAGTGACACAAAGAGCATCCACTTCTTACCAAGGAACAGAAAGACCTGCTGTTGCTGTGGAATGTTGCCTTCCCAGAAAATCACCTTAGATCCTTATTTTATACCTCTTGAAGAATGTATGCTGTGGTTGTTTTTATTTTAGTACCTAGCAGGAATAAAAAAAAATATGGTGCACTGGAAACAATAAAAGAGCTCCTACCCTAAAGAGATTGGGGCTGTATCTATTCTTCAGCTGAGAAAGTGATGGGCTTCCTTAGGGAGGAATATGAAGGTCACTGAGTTAATCTCCTGTTGCATCTATGGAAATGTTATGAAAGCAAATTACTGATGTTCCCTAACTCATGGCCAACCACTCACCACTGCAGTCACTTACTGTCCCAGCAGTCTGCAGTCATCTGAAAAAAATCAGTATATGTAGTCTCCTGCATGACTGCCTGGCCATCTTTTGCAGTTTGGCAGTGGTGATGTGCAAGTGAAATCCTTCTCCTGAAGTAAACAAAAAGGTTGTTTCCGTGATCATGGACATTACCTTTAGACCCATCAGGTCTTTCTAATGATAAGATCCACCTCAGAGGTGCATGACACCCACACAAATGCTAACAAGAATTCTGACCTGTTTTCACCCAATACATTTAATTCCAGGAGCACTACCCATAGTCATTAATATTAATGAAACATCAGAAAGAAAAGAGGATAGGAAAAACATTGTGTATAGACACTTTAGAGGCATAAATAGAGTAAGCGTCATCTGTACCAACCCATGTTCACCCCCATGCACAGACATCATACTATTTTTTCCAGTATTTAAAAACCACAGTCAGTCTGAACCAGACTTAAGAGGAAGCTCTGATAATCTGAAGTAATTTCTAAAGCAGGTTTTGATTTAGAAAAATAAAGCAAAGCTCTGACTAAGAAGACAAAGTTCCAATTCCAAATTTCTAACAGAGACTTAGGCTTTTTTTTTTTTTTTTTTTTAAATCAAGACATAAAAATCCCAATGAAATTCACACTGCTTATTCTAGAAGTAACAGCAGGTGGTGGGGGAAAAGAAAACAAAGAAAAAAAAAAAATAAGTAAAAAATACCCAAACCTAAAAAACACCCTGCAGGATGAGACAGAGCCTGTGGATAAGTGCCTGCCACCACAATAGGATACACATGGCCTGTTCAAAGATGCCTTTGCAGGGAGCCAGGCCACAAATAAAACAAGACATGTGGTGTGGGGTTGAATTGGCCACTTTTTTATTAAATAAACAATTGATCCAAATCAAGTCACTCTAAATCATTTAGGAGGTCTTTGTTGATCCTGACCAGAACTAATATGTGCAGATAACCTGCACTCAGTCTTATAATTATCATTCCCTGCACGGTTACCACCCGTCAGACATCCCACTTCTGTGTATCTCAGGGAGGCAGGAGAGAAGATGAGAGAGAAGATAGGAAGGTTCACAAAGAAGAGAAACGACCTCTTTTCACCATCCAAGCATCTTAAGCAGTGTCTGAATCTGAACAGATACAAATGACAAAGGGGGGTGACCAGTCTCAGTGTTACGGGGGTGACACCCCTGTTCTGTGCCTACCACCATGTGCCATGCCCAGTTTTGCACGCAGGGAGGACTAAAATGCCATGACTGCTCTTACCATAATTCTTGGAAAAGTCAACAGAAGTGGGTTAGAAAGTAAGAAGGGCAAAATGCACCAGGTCATTTGTTCATGGAAGGATTAAAAGCCAGATCTTTGCTGCAGCCTGACGACACTGAAGTTTTTATTTCTAATGGAAATTATAAGGCAACATAAGGAAATCAGAAGGTATTTTTCCACAGCAGTTGTCATGATCAACAAGGATCAAAAGGGCAACACAGAAAGAATATTTTTACCAAAAGTCTTGAAAAACTCTACTGTTTGAAGAGGGTCAGATTACAGCTAGGTTGTTGTGAATACTCCAGGTTCACTTGTGTTATTATTGTGGCTGTAGGTAAGTTATTTTTCTCCACTGTTCTAGGATGACTTTTGCAAGTCACAGACCTCTCAGTCACTGTTTTTCAAAGCTCTTGTTGACTCCTTGCTCCTTATTCTCTTTCAGGACATCATGTTTTAGCCACTTTAGAGAGGAAAAGTGTTTTTTAAAGACATGCTTAATGTCACCACCCTATAGGACAGTTTCATATGACCTAAAAAAAGTTGAAACATTTTACAAAATGCAGTTTGGTCCTGATGTAGGTGAGATAACACTGTGAGTTTCTGCTATGTATAAGGAAAGGATTAGGGCCAAAAAAGCAAAGATCTGGGTTCAGAAGAGTGAAAAGCATGATGATGACAATAGGAATTACTGTTATATCATTTGCTGCTAGCAGGAAAATATTTTTACGCTGTCACTGTCTATGAGGTGTATTAGAGGAATAATACACCTGGAGTATTTCAGCTGGTGCCTTGAGATGAAGGTGGTGACAAAAAAATGAAAAATGCCTTCAGAGCAGTAGTTTTCTGGAGACTTGATTCTGATGGACTAGTCTCAGCCCTGAGGGTCCTTCAGGGTCTCAGCAGAGTTCCTGTGGCACCACTGGTATCCTAATGCTTGTAAGTTTATTTTTGTGGATTTGCACCAAAAATAATCCAGGTCTGTTTGTAGCAGTCTCCTTTCCCATGTAAAGGAGAAAGGAGTAAAGGAAGGAAGAAAAAGCAAGCAGCACTATCGTGTCATTATAAAAAACAAAACGATCATCAGAATAGGGCAGAGAAACTTTGCAATAAAAAGATCTCAATTAAGATTTGGGGTTTATACCTCTCAAAAGGCTTGTGGGAAAATAGTAATAACGACAACAATAAACACAAGAGCAACAAAAATGTGGGATCCCAGTGCCTGTGCCCACAGTGAGAATAAAAAATGCAAAGCCTGGGCCACCTCGCCTTTAATTTCCTAACTGCTGTTTTGTAAGGCTGTGTCATGCTTCTCAGTTCAAACACGCTTTGGCTCTTTATTATTCATGGGCCTTTTTCTCAGTCAGTGGTGTTGAATAATAAAACAGCCCAGGATCAAATGGGCCAATTCTCCACGCCTGACACCAACTGCTACTGTTCGCTGGGCTCTGCCAAGCGTTGCCTCTGATAATGAGTGGGATTTGGTTAAACAGTAAATTAATGAATAATGAAATATCCAGGTTGATCAGTTAGAGAGCACGCTTGCTTTGCCCCCGGCCAAACGCTCGGGGCAGAAATTACTCTCAAACGGCACTTGCCTGTGTGCTGGGCTGGATAACTATTTTACAGCCTATTGCTTGACAGGATGTTGGGAAGGGGGCGAAGGGAAGGGGGGAGGTCGGGGCAGCAAAGCGGGCAGGGCCATCTCCTTATCACCCCACATGAGGGGAGAAAGGGCTGGTTTGGGGCCGTGCAGACCCCTCTGGGAGGGGGAGAGAGTTACTGAGCTGAAGGAGCTCGGTATGAGGCTGGGGAAAGGATAACCCTCCTAGGTCTTTCTCAACTTCAGCAGGTCGGCCTTGACTCTGGCTGTCACTGCGGGGTAATTCAACTTATCTTCCCCCCTTCCCCCCCCTCCCCCGCGCATCAATCGTTAATTCTCGCCTTCCGTGAGCCTTGTCCGAGCGCGTTTCTGAGCTGGGGCGATACCCCCTGGCAGGGCTTGTAGCCCAGACTGCAGAAAGAGCCTTCCCGAGCCTCGTGTCAGGTGTTTTTGACAAATAGAAGAGGCTGTCAAAGGCGGCTGCGAGGAGATGGGGCAACCGCGTATAAACAGGGAAGGATGGAAAAAGCAACGCAGCAAGGAAAAAACTACCCTGTCGCCTTCATTTTCTGCACCGGGAGGGATAACTAGCTGTAAAATATTTCCCGCGGGTGCGTAACACAAGTACATAAACTCCCATGCACAATTTTTACGTCTAAAGGGGGGGAGGAAGCCCTTCTTGAGTTTTCACACCCATCCTCCAGAGTTGCACTTCGCTCCAGCCCCCGGTGCGTGTTTTGGGGTGGAGGTATTGAGAGAAAACCGCTGTCATTGTCACCTTTTAGCCAGAAGGGAAACCCTCTGTAACCCACTCTCCGTCCTTTTTCTTTATATTATTATTCTTCCCAGACTTTCTAAACAAGCCCCAGCTTCCCAACCCAAACTAGAGTAGGGAAGGGGGGGGATGGAAGTAAAATAAAAAGTGGGGTGGAAAAACGCGGTTTCCAAAATGCGAGTTTCCAGGTCGGGGCTGAGCTCCTTTCGCTCACTCCTGAGTTAAATTTTAAAGAAACCTTTGAAGCGTAAGGAGGGAGGAGGTTCCCTGCTACACCCCGGCCATCGCCCCCGTTCTCCCCGGGCTGGGAGCAGGGAAAGCCTCCAGGCTCCGGCTGCAATGGCAAGGTCCCAGGAAAGCAGGACTGGAGGACTTTAAACCACAGACTCCTTCACTTTGCTCAGTTTTCTTCACTCATCTGCCTCGCACAGCGTTTTGTATGGCTGAGCAGCGGGTGGGCAGGCGGCTCGCTGGGGCAGGTTAAAAACGGGTGTTTATTTTCCTCGTCAAACAAAACCATCTCCCACATTCGGATGCCAAAGTTAATATAAAACCCCAGAACTTTCCATTTGAAAATTTTTCACTTCGTGCCTTCCTGCTCTCATATTTGTGTGTTTTCCTTTGAATCGGTATTTTCAAAACCAGCCTATTTCCTTGAAAACCGTTTATTCAAAAATCATCTCTATCCCCATTTGCCGTTCTTCTACCACCACCCTTTCCCGTTGCTTCTTCTATACAGAGCTGGAAATAGGATCCTTTTTTTTTTTACTCAGCAAAAATGAAATTTCCTTTGCACTAAAAAAAAGGGAAGACCGGGATTTACTGGCGTCCCGATCGTTGCTCAGAGCTTTTGACAAGAATTGCTCCTGCAGCTTTGGAGTTTGAGGGGTTGTTTATTTCTTTTGCAAGCAACAACTTTCGGTTAAGTCACTGCAAGTTTTGCAGCACCAAAGACTGTCGGGTGATGGATGCTCTGTGCTCCAAGACAAGAGATAAAGTGTTGTTCGCCCTGTTTTCAAGAGTGAAAAGATCCTCCTGGTACTTTGATATATTTTTACAAGCAAGAACAATGTCCACATGCATTTCATTCACCTCGGCGTTTTAAGCGAATAAAAATATAGATATAATTGTGATTGTACCCAATGCTCTGCTTAAATCTCAACATGCACTAATGTCTCCTCTGGAAAGAATCAAACATTAAAAAAAATGTTCCTCTCGACCTGGGGAGAGCATCCTCCTCGCGCGCTGTCAGAAGGTGACGGCTGTTCCGCTCACGCCGCTGTTTATTTCAAATCACTAATGATCACCGGCACAGCACCTCCCCGCGCCCGGGAACAGGGGAGGTCACTCTGCACTGGATAGAACTCAGGATGATGTTTGTCTTTGCTTTAAAAACACCTTGCGGAGTGTTAAAACCTTTTTTTTTTTTTTTTTTTTTTAATGGTTGTGGGGATCTTTTCCTTTGCCCCATCCGGGGCAAATCCCGGCCGAAGGAGAGGTCTCTGAATATTTAGGTGAGAAACGCACACGCAAACGCACACACAGTCCTTTAATGTTAGTGTTGTTTGGAGGAAGAGCCAAAGTAATCGCAGTGATTTCATAACTGAGCAAGATTATCGTTTTTTCAGCTTTATAACAAGGCGAGAGTACAGAGAAACTCTTAACTCCTAGATCCTCAGAGTTTTCTTTCTCTTTCCCCTCCTAGAAAGCGTGCAGAGGCAGAGGGACAACTTGCTGGAAGGGGAATCAGGGCAGTCGCTCCTCTCCTGCCCCGGGGCTCCGGATCAGCCCGCGGGGCCGGGGGATGTGCGGGAAGCAAAACCCTGCTCTGGGGATCAGCTGGGGGGGCACCGGCCCTTTGCACGGGCTGGGAACTATTGCAAGGGTTTCGTTCTGAAGGAAAATAAGATGAGCTTTCCTTTCTTTTTTTTTAATTATTATTATTATTATTTTTCCCCTTAATATTTAACACTCAGTAGCGCTGTGCGGACGGGACGAAGCGGAGCTACACGCAGTTGTGACCCTAAATGTAGCACAAGGTCCTGGCACAGCTGTGCACAGACACATCCAGCTAGAGGGGGGGGGGAGAAAAATACGTGTGGGTGTCTGTTTACGAGAGAGGCAAGGAAAACAAAGGAATTTAGCGAATATATTGGTACTGGAGATTATTTAAGACATTTGACTGCTTCCGTGATAGGGACACCAGATGTTATTTATGAGGTCTTGTATAAATGTGGGCCCAGCCATGCAGGTGGGGAGGGAAGAGGGAAGAGGGAAAAAAAAATCAGAAAGAAAGGAGTTCACCCCAAAGGGCTGAGAGACAAAAATGATGTTTACGACTGTATAAATCAAGGTGAAGGGTTGTAATGGAAACTAGAGCTACCTAGAGTTGAAAAAAAGAGACTGGGGCAAGGCAGGAGAGACGGGGAGAAGGTCCCCGCTGGTCATGACTGGGAAAGCAGATTGTAACATCAGACCGGTGGGGAGGGGAAGTTTTGATGAGCTAAACTAGTGCAGCTAATCATTTATTTTTGACCTTAAATGGTGGAGAAGCTAGAAGAGGAGAAAGGCTAGGAGATTAGATAGATAGATAGATAGATAGATAGATAGATAGATAGATAGATAGATAGATAGATAGATAAGAGATAAGTGATAAAGAGAGAAAATGGAAAAGAGAGAGAGATGAAGGAAGAAAAGAGAGAAAGAAAAGAAAAATAAGAAAGCAGATAAAAAGGATCTGATCTTGGCTTGTTAAAGACCTCTGGGAAAATGCAGTGGAGTAGAGGAGATCAGCAGGAGTATTTCTTCTTTCCTAACATTACATTTCCAGCCCCTCTGGGGTGAGAGCCCCAGAAGCCCCGCCGGCTGCAAGTTGGGGGGAGCGGGAGGAGACCCCGGCCCCGGGGGTGACAGGGCACACCGGCAGCCTCCTGGAGCAGCTCACTGTACTTTATTATAAAGACATATGTGCTTTGCATTGGCAACCTTGGCTCTGTCGCCGGGAGCCTAGGAAACTCGGGAGTGAGCCCTTCCTCATCTCATCGGGTCTCATTTTACAGGGAGCCCTCGGTTTCCACAGGCGGGGGCTTCTCCTGAGTCGTAAAAGAGTTTTCCTTTGTACAATTTATAATTTTTTTTTATTCCCTTTTTTTACATAACTGTTGCACAGCTCTTGGACAAGCTTGGAACTTCCTGATCTCCCCCTCCCCCCCCAAAAAAAACAAACAAAAAACCAACAACACTCCCAGACTCCGCTGGGAACTGCGAGAGCTGTTTTGACAGGTTTCATGCAAAACATGTGCTCTACTAAAAATAATACCGTCGGTGCGATTAAAACAAAAGAAAACAAAACAAAATTTAAAAAATAAGCATGGCAGGCAGCTTGGCTTTTGGAAATCAACTCCAGTGTTGCCGGTCCTCCCAGCACTCCCTTACCAGCGGGCATCCTTCTCCCCACACCTGCCCAGGGCTGGGGGGAAGGGGCTGGGGAAGGGAGTTTTGGAGGGTCCCTGCTCCTCGCCCTGCAAAGCCACAGGAGAAAGAAAAAAAAAAAGAAAAAAGAAAAAAAAAAAAGGAGGAAAGGAGGGGAAGGGATTCCTTTTTCTCTGTTGTTCATTGCTCCCCCCCCTACTCGTTTTCCCACTGCTTGGACCCCGGGCGTTGCTGTCCCCGTCCCCCCTAGCCCCCCCTCCCCCACCCGCTCCATCCATCCCGGACCCCCCAGACTTGCTCAGGGCGTTTTTGCCATCACACCACGGGGAGAAAGTAGGTCACGGCTGAGTCCAAGCCTGGCTGAAGCCGAGGGAGCCGAGCCTCGAAAGCTTCCCCACAGAACAGACTTGGACTCGTCTCTTGCAACGCTTTTTCCTTCCTTCCTTCCTTCCTTCCTTCCTTCCTTCCTTCCTTCCTTCCTTCCTTCCTTCCTTCCTTCCTTCCTTCCTTCCTTCCTTCCTTCCTTCCTTCCTTCCTTCCTTCCTTCCTTCCTTCCTTCCTTCCTTCCTTCCTTCCTTCCTTCCTTCCTTCCTTCCTTCCTTCCTTCCTTCCTTCCTTCCTTCCTTCCTTCCTTCCTTCCTTCCTTCCTTCCTTCCCTCTCTTGCTACCTTCCTTCCTTCCTTCCTTCCTTCCTTCCTTCCTTCCTTCCTTCCTTCCTTCCTTCCTTCCGTTTGTTGGTTTGGTTTCTGGTTGGTTGGGTGGATTTTTTTAGTGATGGTGAAGATGATGATTTATTGTGTACACTTTGGACAATCAGATGAGTCGACTCCTGTAGTCCAAGATGTAAGGAGAGGGAGAAAAGAGACGGGCTGGGAAATGGGGATGGATTCATTTTTTGCTGTTCTCCCACTCTCCCTTCCGAGAGAAATTATTACGCTGAAAAACCGATCCACAGCCCGTTACAGCTCCTGCATCTCTCCGGCTGCTTTCTCAAACTACCACTCATTCTAAAACCCAACAGATAAAATCCAACCCAGCCAAGTCTTCACAGAGGGTATTTAACCAAAACAGTTCACCGCAATAAAAGCTTTAAACCGGTTTCCACCCCCAGGGCTCCCTGTTTGAGCACACGTGTGTGTTTGTTTTCAGGGTGACTGTGAGGAGGGTTAAACTGACAGTCCTTTCCAGACGCTGATTTACAAGGAAAAAAAAAAAAAAAAAATAGTGCTTTCCATAATAACTTTGAGGGGGGAAAAAAACACACAACAAACAAAAAAAACAAATAAAAAAAAAAACCTCAAAAATTAAAATAATAATAAAAAAAAACCCTAAGGCCCTACTCGCCCCCCCTTCTTCCTTCACCCAACCGTAGGGTAAACCCCGAGTGACTCCGGAGTGGCTCCAGTTTAGCCTCAGGGAGGGGGGGGAGGGGGGCGAGTGGGCATGGAGGAAGAAGTTGTTTGAGTTTTAATATTTCCTTTTGCTAATTACTGGTGCTGCAACTGCAGACCTGAAGGTAGAAAATAATCCTGCGCTGTGAATAGGAACATCCCTCCCGATGTGTATATAAGAGTATATAAATATATATATATGTATATGCACATACATATACACACATCCACGTATACAGAAGTGAAATATACAGTCACAGTAACACGGGGAGGGGGGAGGGGAGAGAGGGGGGGATGGGGAAATCGTTCCCTGACGTTGAAAGCTTCCATAACCTTTTATTTTAATGGCTAATACTTTGAAAAGGAGAAGACTCACTCCTAAATCAACTGGTAAAAGCAAAATGAAACGAAAGCTCACGTTAACATGACATGAGGTTTATTACAGGTCTGCTTAGAATGAAGAGGTAAGAATGGTAAAAATATGGACACTTTTGAGTCAGACAGAAATAAAATACCGACATTTCTGAGAAGCAATATTTATTGTCTTTTTTTTTTGTTAGTTTTTGTTGTTGTTGTTGTTGGTTGGTTGGTTGGTTTTTTTTTTAATGTGAAGACATGTCCTGAATTTTCCCAAAGCCTAGATTGGGAAAATAGAGACTTCTTGGCTTTATAAGTAAATCCGTCTGCAGAATCGAAGCAGCACCAACATTCAAAAAAAAAAAAAAAACTGAAGAGGAAAATACAACAAAAACACAACAATCTCTTTTTTTTTTTTTTTAATTCTTATTCTTATTATTTATGTAAATCAGGTCATCACTGGACAAGAAACCAATTTCTACCCATTACCATAACAGCTTGTCTATAAAGAACAGAAAAGATTCAGATACTATCTAGTCAAGCGGGATTATTTTTTTTTGTTGGTTTTGTTTTTTTCTTTTTTGTACGTTTTTTTCGCCTTTTTTTTTCCTTTTTTTTCTTTTTTTTACTTTTTTCTCTTAAATTCCCCCACCCATTCACAGAGGTATAGATTCACAGATAAATAACCCCAAAACTACTTGCTCGCCATATTTACACATTCCCGTTAAATTAAGCATAAATAAATATATACAAACTCAATACTGAATGCCTCTACGCATTTCTTCTCAGGAAGAGTCGATCAACTGCTATTTCTCACTGCGTGGTCAAATTTTTTCAAGAAGAGGAGGTGAAAGGGATCTTTTTGGGGCATAAAAGGAGACATGTGGGTTTTTTTCTTTCTCTCATCGTTCCAGTTTCTCATTCTCTTTTTCAGAGCTTTGCATTTATTTGTTAGGGGTTTTGGTGGGGGGTTTTTTCTCTTCTATTTCTCTCTGGCACACAATGTTTTCGTCTCTCTGGAAATGTTCAGGGGTTTGCCAGTATGTTTGGGGATATTTCTTTCACTTTATTTGTTTCCCTTCGTATAAGAAAATATACTATTTGTAAAAAGCCTACGGTCTCTCTCACACGGGGAAGCCAGAGGGGAGGGGGAAGTTTGGCCGGATCGATCTGGCGATGCTTATGGCAGCTGAAACGAGCACCAAATTCTCCGAGAAACGTATTAAAACAGAGCAGAGCGGGTCTGCATGATAAACCGGTCAGAAAGAGATGAGCAGAGGAAGGGAATAAGCCCTTTGGGCACAGCTAAAGGTCTTAATACCATCCTCTCCCCCCCTCCCTCCCAGCCCCGAATGCAAATTTGGGGATTTGGGAGGAGGTTGGTTTGGGATGCAAACAGCTTCTCACAGAGAATTTCTATTAGGTGGGACAAGACACGACCCGAATTTAAAAAAAAAATCATCGGGTTGTAAAAGGATTCCCATAAAATTGGCTTCTTGTTTCCTTCACACCTTGTGTGAATAACAGCCAGGAAGAAAAAAAAAAAAAAAAAAAAAAAGTCAGGGTACATATAAAATCAAAGTGTTTCTAATGGAAAATAGAAAATTGTTGGGGTTTTTTCCTTAAAAAAAAAAAAAAAAAAAACTCTAAGAATGAAATTAGATTTACAGCAACCCACCTGTTTGCTTTAAAAACAAACTTTTCATGGTCTCTCCTTCAACTTTTCCCTTGAGTTCAAAAGCCAAGCTGCCATGTTAATCCTCCTGTTTATTGATTTATGATTCTGAGGAAACCGAATCTTTTAATAACTCAATTATCAGATAAACATCTGAAGTGTCCCGCCAACGTAAGAAGTTAGGCTGGGAAAGTGTAGGGGAGCAGCAAAATGCCTTCCAATGGGAGACTGAGTTTAGTTTGGGAGGGCACCTCAGTCCTCAGCAATGATAAGAGCCACCAAGCAATGGATATTTCTCAAGCACCAGCAGCACTGGGCTGGTGTTTTCCCCATAGCACTGGGAAGAAACAAGGTGGCTGCACTTGCATCCTATGCTTTCTCCCTGGTGCATTTAAATCAGAAACCTCGTTGATTTTGTCTCTGTACCTTGGGGACTAAATGAGGGGCAGCCCACTGAGATCAATGGGACTTTGACATTTGGCTTGATTTCGCCTGAGCGAAGCACAGCCTGGCATTTGCAGTCTGTCTCTTCCAGGTAGAAGGCACGAGGGGCAGATCCAAAGTTGCCAGGAGTCAATTGAAACTCTTCCCCCAACCTTCTCAAGGTTTAGGTCCTGGTCCAGGTGACCAAACCTGTGCCTAGGGGAGATTTCAGCAGCAGGATCAGGCCCTCACACATGGGTGTGTATGTGTGTGAAGGTCTTTCCCCAAGAAGTTACAAGCGGTTCCCTCACCTCATTAACTCACAGTTGTGGTGGAATTCTGTCTTCTGCAGTTAAAGGGAGCATTCCCAACATCCCCCCACAGACAAGGAAGGACCATCCCCAACATCCTCCCAAAGTCTTCAACTGGAAGCCCTGGGGTGGCAGGGAGCAAGTCCCCGTGTCCCTGTGTGTGAAGCTGAGGAGGTAGAAGACTGAGCTCTAACTTGGAGTCTCTCCAACACACAGGATCCCCACCAGCCTGGGTGATGCTGGAGGGCTGTACCCATGGGCTCCTCACAAAGACTTTTGAGGAGGGCAGGCAAAACAATGTTCAAAGCATTGTGCTCAACTTCAATAAACAGAGTAGTCTCACCAGGAGATGTGCTTTCAGGTGGTGTCATTCATTCCTCCTCATATGCACACACACCACTTCCCTTTCCTGTGCATCACTGCTGGGGCCTGCCCTGCACTGGAGTTTGAATTGTTCTTCCCCAGAACCTTTCAGAATTGGAGGTGGTTGACAAGGGGTGGGTTGTGGAGGACCAGGGGCTGCTATTCAGTCCAGGGGTCCCCAGCCTAATGGTGGGAGATCCATCAGATCTACATCAGCCAGGGATCCACACCTCCCCTGGCAACATCCACAGGGGCATGTGACCTACCAAACCCACTGCCAGGGACCTGCCAGGGTTGAAGGCTACCTCCAACTCATCTCAGTGCCTCATGAAGAAAGCTTCTTGCTTTAGTTTCCCCCTTTTCTCATGTGAGAAAAACACTCTGCCCCAGCAGAGCCAAAGCTACACGAATGAGGAGCAGCTCCAAAGGGGTCAGTGCTCTATAGGGCTGGACAATTCCTGGGTTTCTACTGCCACACACATATCCAGTTCACAGGTAGGGGGCAAGAGCCAAGACCTTTGCTTGCTAATCAAAGATTTGAAGAGCAGAGCAGGCCTTTGGCTGTATCTGTTTCTCAAGTGCCTAAGGACACTAGGAGTGAAAATCAAGGGGCTCATTTGCTAGTTTTGTTTCAAGAAAATTTTGTTGGGAATATCGCTGAATTATTTCTCCCCCACCATCCACTTGGGATGGTATCTATAAACTGAAGCAAGGCTAAGGCTTCTCTTTTGTCTCTCTCTCTACTTGTTATGAGTTCAGGTGTGCCTGCTAAGGCTGGTGGAATGGAGTGCTGCAGCTTTAACAGGGATCCCAGGAGGGACCTGACCCAAAGGAGGTTTGCCAGCAACTCCAGGACATTTACCCACACCCAGTAACTGTTCTGACATAAACAAAAAGATGTGTTAGTGCACAAACCCTAGGCCACTGAGAAACACATGCAAATAACCAACAGGGCAGAATCCAAATAGAAATTAATATCCTTACACTTCAGCATAATTTTTATCACAGAAGACAAAGAAATGTATGTTAAAAAAAGGAAAGGAAAGAAATCAGACTCTCCCTCCACCCCCCCAAATCATATGCATGAGACATCCTGTCACACACCAAACCACTGAGAAAAACATGGGAGTTAAGACATTTTTTCCCCCCTACCACACCGACTTGTTCTAAAGCAAGAGTCACAAGACATTTTTTTTAAAAAGCTTCCTAAGAGAAACAGATTTCCTCAGACTTAGCTCAGAAATCAGGATATTCCCTGGCAAGCCCTCCCCACTCCCATCACGAGGAACCAGCTCACATGGCAACCCTTTCCTCCCTAGGTACAAAACCTTAGTGCCAAGCAAGTGTGGTAACATTCAACACAGCTCTTATTTTCTTTGTAATGTTACGCCTCAGTTTCAACTTATATTTTTTATCTCATTCAAATTATTCCCTTTGAGCTTCTTTAAAGAAGTGCACCTACAGAATTTGGAAACAACTGGCTTTGATTTGAAAAAGCAAAAAGCAAAAAAGCAAAAAAAAAAAAAAGAGAAAAGTATCAGAATATCAGAATTGTGGATTTTTTTTTCTCTGTACCTGATATATTGTGTAGGGATCTCTAGTCCTCTTTGAAGAAGCTCATAAGCCAAGCGGGCAAAGCTTTAGGAAACAGAAGAAAATAAAATAGTGCATACACCTGAGAAAGAATTACATACTCATATCACTCATTTTTTCTTGTTGTTAACAGTTCTTTAAAAATGGAGGGAGGTATCTCTCACACACACTACTCAAGGAAATTAAGGACTGAAACATTGGCATAGTAAGAAATATAAAACTCCCTAGAGAAAAAAGAGGAGATCTCAGAAAATTAAGAAATCAGATAACGCTGACATTTTGCCAGACCTTGCTCTCAGATTTTGCAGCCCATCATAGACAAGGCATTTTACCATCAAAGCAAGTACTAAATTACAAAGGTATGTTTACGTGCATGAATATGTGTGGCTATACACACAGATTAAATATATATATGGCTATATTATTGTATATCCATATATATATGTACACAAACATACAGAAGATAAACACACACCCCTGTCAAGTTCTGCGTGCACATACCCATATGCACACACGTAGGCACACGCGCCCATACACACCTGTAAACACTGGTAATCTAAACAGAGAGTCTGTCTAGACCAGGAAAACCAGAAGAAGTTAGTAAAAAATAGAGTTAGCTAATTCAACGAAGCTACAATGACTTGCAGCTTCCCATGTCATGGCAGCAAAATAAGATGCTGCCACCAGCACAGCTCAAACTGGCTGGTGGTGGTGAGTTCAGGAGAGATCTCTGCACTCTCCTCCCCTCCTTTCCTGGTCTAGACAGATCCAGGGTGGTGAGATGAGATAGGAAGAGTTGGGGGGAATGAGGCGATGGGGGCTGCTCAGAAGGGAAGGCTCTGGAAGATTGTTTTAGCTAGGGTGGAGACAGGACAACATTCAAAAAAAAAAACCAAAAAAAAACAAACAAACTTAAAAATAATAGCAAGACAGACCGTGCAGCTCAAGAAATCAAAGCACTGACACCAAAAATGTTTCTCCGATTTCTTCCAATAAGTTATTCATTTCTTTCTTTTATTATTATTATTAATTATTATTATATTTCCCTCCCCCCAGATCATTATTTTTAAAATGTGAAAGAACAGAAGTGGGAAAAAATCCTGGTGGTTGTCTTCACATGTTCCTGGCAAGAGACTCTGAACCACTGGTCTTGCGCCATTGTGCTCCTCTGATCTTAAATTATTGTCTTTCTTTTATTATTATTTTTATTTATTTATTATTATTATTTTGTCCTACCTAATAGAATTCTTCCAAAGCCCAATCCAATATTTTTTAAAGCTAAAATTAAGATGGTTTTGTTTTACAAGATTATCTCTCTCTCTTTTCTCCTTTTATTTATTTTACTTTTTTCATTGCCTTTCTTTTCCCTCTCTCTCTCTCTCTCTCTCTCATTTTCTGTGTTTCTCTTCCTTGTCTCCAGTTTTACTACCTGGTCCTTCGCCAGATGTGTGCCTGTTAGCAGTGTTGTTGTTCAAGAACATCTTGTCCATGCCTTTGAGAGCTTCAGTCAGGTAGTTTTGAAGGGCCGTGAGGGCAGCGCAGATAGCAGGGGCCCCAAAGCCGTGAGTGATGAGGCTGAAGTGAGTCAAGCAGCTCTGAATGCCCGGTTCCAAAATAGGGGTGGGCCGACTGTTTCCAATGGGCGTTCTGTCCTGGGCCAAGAGATCTGTAAATTCTTTACAAAGTTGCCTGCACATAAGAAAGAAAGGCAAAGAGGGGACAAGAGAGACAAAAGCGGCGGTTAGGCTCAGGTCACACATCTCTGAGACAACCAGGACTAAAGGAAGGGACAGGTTCAGGTCAATTCTGAGACCTGGAATAGGACCTTTTTGCCACCTTCCCCTCCCCCAGCAGGGTTTTGGGACTGGCCATGGTGAGCCAGAAGGTCTCTTCTCTGGTTGATGTTCTTCAGGAGAGAGATTTCTGCAGTTGCAGGGTAATACTAGGTCTGGAGATAGAAAGCTCTCCTGCAGCCACAAGAAACCTTCTGGGGAGGGTTAGGTTGAATATCAAGAAAAAAGTATTCACTTAAGAGGCTGTCAAGCATTGGAACAGGCTGCCCAGGGAAGTGGTTGAGTCACCATCCCAGGTGGCATCAAGAAAAAAGTATTCACTTAAGAGGCTGTCAAGCACTGGAACAGGCTGCCCAAGGAAGTGGTTGAGTCACCATCCCAGGAGGTATTTAAAAGACATGTAGATGGGGCACTTAGAGACATGGTTTAGTGGTGAACCTGGCAGGTTAGGTTTATTGTTTGACTCAATGGTCTTAAAGGTCATTTCCGTCACAAAAGATTCTATGAATCTAAGATTCTGAAGCACTGTAAAAACCAGCCCTCCTTGGTGGTCCTAGAAATAACCAGCATGAAAGGGCTGTGGGTTTGCCAACAACCCATGTGCCTGGAGACCTGACCCTGGCTCAAAGCAGCTCCCACTAATTCTGTTCCTGGAGGAAAGTACAACCGTGCACTGAAAGCTACTGGGTGGCACAGGGACATGGTTCAGGGAAGGGCCAGAATGAAACCTTCTTTGAGACTGCTTTGGGTGGGTGACCTTGTTCGGGAAGATCAGAAGTCTGGGACTCCATATGGTCTTATTCATTGCGTGAGGAGCAATGTTAGTGTTTCCTTTTTTTTTTTTTTTTTTTTTTTTTTTATTGGAGGGTGGGGGTGACATCCCAATTAACACACCAGAGTTGACATCTGGCACTGCTTTAGTTGTCCACACCTTTGGAAAAATAATTTTTCTAGTGAATTCCCCACACACTTTCTCTTACATTGCTGTGGTCCAAAAACCCTTCAAGCCAACAGGTTCCTGGGCAACGTATAAACCCTGGAGACTGATGAGCTTCCCAAAGGATTAGTTTATTTGAGACAAATGCCTACCCAGGGACTGGAGAAAAAAGCCCAGAATTTAATAAATAAATAAATAAATAAATAAAAAGAAAGAAAAAAAGAAACCCTTCAAAAAAAGGCATTCAGCTCTCATCCTCTGAATTTCTCTGAAATTCCCAGTGGGTTAAAGGTTTCAGAAGGTGAGGAAAGATAAAGGTCTACTTCTATGTGTATTATCCATTAAGAAAGTGCAAGAGAGGAAACTTTGAATTTGGAGAACAAACAGTAATGAGTCCAACATTTTACATCTTCAAAGAGCAAAGCATGGTCTGCAAGCAATTAAAGTTCTGGGACATTAATATCTTCTGACTCTGAGGAAAAGGGCAATCAAATTCCAATCACGTCTAAAAAACATCTGGACAAATTTGAGCAAATGATTTTTCAACCTTCCATATATTTCTGTAAATTACACTGTCATCGGAGGCAAGTCATGTCCCAGAACATGAAATAAATGAGAGCTGTTTGGGCTGGTACTTTCCTTTTTTTTTTTTTCCCTTTTTTTTTTGTTTTTAACTGGAATGCCCTTTACCAGTGTATCTCTTTTCCTGATTGGCTCTCTAATTATAAAAGTATTTTAGCTTAGTAAATATAAAAAGGGGTTTAAAACATCCCAACTATTTTTTAAAAGTTCAACTTTACAAGAATTCTTTGCAAAGTTGGCAGGTAGTTATTGATCAGCCTTTTGTGGCAGAACACATGTATTGTGCTTAAAATTGAAACACTTGGAGCTCTAGCAAGTTTCCAGATAGGTGGAGTTGTGCGGAGATTCACAGTAGCCAGTGTTGAGGACCTGAGCAATTTGTGTAACACCCCGTTAGCAGCCTGGGAGGCACAGCCAAGTTTTAATCATCCAGTACAGCCCATCCACTGAGAAAGTCCCAAGGGAGAAAGGTGAGTTGAGGGAACCAAACCGAGGGCCATGAGCAGTACATGGTGGTGGGTTTTGTAGGGTTTTATTTTTGTTGTTGGTTGGTGGTTTTTTGGTGGGTTTTTGTTTTGGTTTGGTTTTTTTGTTTTATTAAAACCTATGGAAAAGATATTGCCATTTGGTAGCAGACCGGCAGGTGTGTGTGAGCAGCAGGAGGGATAGACATGCTGTGGAAGCAAAATATGGACTCCCCTTTCCATAAAG
>NW_009954539.1:871428-872366 GCF_000747805.2 Chaetura pelagica
GGACAGTCCCCTTTATAGGGACAGAACGCATTGGCAAAAACCCCACTGCATCAGCCATAGGGTCTCCCCTGTCCACAGGGCACTGCAAGCATCCTTCCTCCCCGCGGGGCCGGGACAATTTGGGGCCTGGGAACTCCGCCTGCTTTCAAAAGGAACTCAGAGGAAGGGCTTAAGAAGGCTGAGGATTTCCCTGGGGAAGGGCAGAAGAGGGGTAGCTAACTTCTCACTCACTTTGTAGCAAGCAGCATGTTTTTCCTGGAGTGGAGGTCGCTGGGGTCCGTGTGCTGTCGGTTCAGGTACTCAGAAACAGCTTTGGCTGGGAACTCCGTTTCGCAGATGTACCCAAAATCCCGAGCTAAATGAACGGCCTCACCTGCAGGGAACGAGAGAGGCATTAACACCTCCGGACACCTCCGGGCCCAGCCTGAGCTGCTGCCCCCCCTCCCTCCGGGGGAGCCCAGCTTCTTCGGACCCTGTTTTGAAACCTTATCACAACCCTTGCTTTAAAGATAAGCTCTGGGTCCATGTTTTCCCTCCACAAGCCCTATGTTGGAGGCAGAAGTAGGTGGGTGGGACAGATTTTCAGCGGATGAGATTCGACCCGGACACGGCCGGGCCCAGCCTGAGCTGCTGCCCCCCCTCCCTCCGGGAGAGCCCAGCTCCTTCGGACCCTGTTTTGAAATCTGATCACAACCCTTGCTTTAAAGATAAGCTCTGGGTCCATGTTTTCCCTCCACAAGCCCTATGTTGGAGGCAGAAGTAAGTGGGTGGGACAGATTTTCAGCGGATGAGATTCGACTTTGCTACGGTGCAGCTGTGGAGGTGAGTACCCGTGCAGCTGATTGTGCAGAGCTGTGGGAAAAGCACACACACTGACACATGCACACACATGTAACATACACATACACACATACACTTTCAAATGAACTGGGGCGGGG
>NW_009954539.1:872400-874147 GCF_000747805.2 Chaetura pelagica
TAAATCCTGAAAGACAGAAGTATGCAAACTTCCCTTCCAGCAGAAAAAAACAATTCCAGTTTCAATAGACACTGCCCAAAATGTTACATGTGTGGGCATTATGTTAATTTTCATGTCAATTCTGTGTGGGACATGATATACACCCTTGTTTATACACACCCACAAAGCACTTGCACTATCATCACCATTATCAGCACATCTGTACAATGAAGCAGATGACTGCATTTCGTCTGCTAGAAATTATTCATCTATTTTTAACTGACCATCACACAATAGAAACTCCTCTCTGACCGGATAGCAACCAATGGCAACCTTTTCTGTGAGCAATAATAATTATTCTAACTCTAATTCTAATTGTCACTTTTCCTGCCTGCCTGGTTTCAGGTTCCTTGCCTCCAGAAGTTCATGTCACGCAACTCCTACTGATGTACTTTATGCCACAAGAAGACAGTAGTTGCAGAAAGGAGGAAAAGAGGGAGGGGGGGAGGGAAAAAAACCCTTCGACTCTAGGGGGATTCCACCAGATAATAGCTCAGCCCCTCCAGAATAAAGCATTAAACCCTTTAAAGCACCGCCTGAGGGACCAGGGGGAAGATTTCCAACACGCAAAGCAGATATGTCTAATAACTCCAGGCCTACATTATTTTTAACGATCAGGAGTTGCTTTCCAACGTCATCTACTGCTTTCCAAGGCTTCTCGCTAATCACCAAGCCACTTAATGAAAGCAAGAGCAGCCGGCGGAGCCGCGGGGACTCCCGGCCGCGGTCACTCCGCGCCGGGCACGGTCCCCCAGGGCATCGCTCGGGTAATCCCGGCCGGCTCTGGCCGGAGCGTTTCTGCTCTGGGCGATACAACAGCAGCAGGGCTAAAGCCAAGCCTGGCTCTTTGCAGAAAAGAAGAGAAATATCCAGCAAGTGTAGCCTCTTCCAAAAGGAGGGAGCTATCTCGAGACTAACTGTTGATTTGTAAGGAAATCAGGGAGGAGGAGGGGAATGTTCACCTTCCTAACTACTTGACATAGGATTTAGCATCATTGCAAACTTCGCAGGGTTTTTGAACCTCAAGCCAGTCTCGGAAAGGGGCTGATTTTGCTCTGATTAAGGTGCCCCGGTGCTCACACATGCAGCGAGGGCAAAGCTGTAGTAACCCCGCTGTTAAAGGGCGACTCGAAATCTTGCACGTCTCCTGTAGCGCGACCCTATATCTGTAACCTACGCTGTGCTTTGCACACTCAGCATAACCTATATAACGGTACCAGGAGGAGCTCCTTTTTCTCAGCCCCTGTCTTTTTGCGATCCTGCCTTCAGCTCTGCATGCGGTAAAGTCTTATCGCGCCCATAACTCATTCAAAACAGTTTAAAAGTTAATATCTAGCACAAATGTTTATGCACGTTTATATGCAGAAGAGATAAGTGCCTTATTTATACGCTTCTCGGTGTGTTTGTGCTATGTAGATACACACAATTCATCATTTCATCCATACTATTCTAGTTTTGGTTTTTGGAGAAGGTCCAACTTCTCTCAGCATAAACACGCACATATCCTGGTCATATTATTGGCACTAAATTTACCTTTTCAATACAGTAACAATAAATCAAAGAAACACGCAGACCACCAAAATGGTATTATATGACATAAAACCAGGTTAAACTTTTGTCTCCCCTTTCCTCTTTCCTTCCTTAGAATTAAACATATATATATATAAAAAATTTCTTTATTATTTTTCCTCACTGAGCGTCCTGTAGC
>NW_009954539.1:874270-877019 GCF_000747805.2 Chaetura pelagica
CACACACATCTACACACACACATCCACACACACACATACATCCACACACACACATCCACACACACACATACACACACACACATCTACACACACGCGTTTGCCACCCAGAGGAATCAATGACCCTCCGGCCAGTCACTGTTTTTTGGGGATGGGCTGCTTAACCATGTCGGTGTTCACCCTGATCCTCTCTGAATTTCACGTCTGCGAGGTTTTCCCTTCAGATCTCCAAAGTTGGGGGAGGGGTGGGGTTTTATTGGGTTCGTACAGTGTCACACACGAGTTCAGGTTAGGCAGGGGTGTGAAGGGAGCTGCAACCCTTGGCTTACCTTCCACCAGGGAGGTGAGTAAAGTGACATTTGCGGCCTTACGCCTGCCGGCTGGTAAATTCAAACCGATTTTTTCTAGTCTTTCTCTCAAAGATCTCCCCCCGTTTTTCGATTTGGCTCTAGAATTGCAAAGAAAGTAACATGGTGATTGACCCCGCAGTGTTCCTGGAAAACGTCTGTGCAGTCAGTGGAGTCTGGAGGGGGTTTCACTCGACTTTGGGTGTGTTGGTTTCTGCTCGGATTTGCAGAGATTTGCTTAATTTCTCACAGGGGTGGTAGTGGGGATGGAGCCACTTTTCCCTGTTTTATCCAGGGAAATCAAATAATGCCAGATAGCAATAATTAATGGACAGGCTTCTGATCCAGAAAGCAAATGGGTTCCTACTGTGTGACACTAACTCGTATTGAGATGGAGTAAGAAGATGGACAGAAAGGTAGAGGAGAAAAATTAAATCCTCGGTTAATCCAGGAAAGAGCTGACATGGGAAGAAGAAAGAGGCGAAGAAAAAAAATAAAATAAACAAACAAACAAATCTGAAAGGCTCGAAAGGAGAATGTGTGTGCCTGTGGATAAATGGAAAGGAAGGAAAATATTTATTAAACCATTTGGTGCATGTGTGTGTGAGGGTGCTGTGCCGAAGGGCGACGCTGAGAGGAAGAGCTCACCTGAAGGCAGGGCTCGTTATACAGAGGGGATTGATTGCCTGAAGGAAGATTTGAATATCTGTCGGAGGTTACTGATAAGGACAATAAAAGGATGAGTGAGCTATAGGTGGGAAATAGAGAGTTATTGTTCGGAAGCCTATATATATGTAAACCCCCAGGGATGAAATCTTGCCACCTGCGAAATCAAGGGAGAGTTTTGGCACTCCGATCGAAGTCCATCCCAATTGTCTCTTAGTTCTTTCATCAAATTTGTTTAAGAATTAGCAGTCACATTTAGCGAGAGGAAACCAGAGACGACAGAGAAGCCAGACTGGCTTTCCACTATTTTTTATCAAAGTAAATAGGGTTAGATGGCAGAGCTGCAGGAGAGCAGCTTTCTGTACTTCATCTGCTCTGAACCAAAAGCTTGTCTAAAATTTAGATTCAAGATAGGAACTGAAGTCAGCAGCAGCCAATGATTATGTCTTGGGTCACCTCCAGAAATCCACTGAAGTTCAATAATTATGTTTCTTTACCTTGGTAATTATATTTTCTACAGTGTATCTCTCAGATATTCTCCCTGCTCCATTTGTAGCTGTACAGAGGCAGGTTAGCATGTGTAAGTAAAAATCTCTGCTGCCCTTGCTGGCAAGGATCGCAGCTAAACATTGATTACAGGCATACACGTGGAACAGCATCTATTTTGGGAGACCCTAATTCTCACATATATTTCTAGGTGCCTGGCTGCATGAAGCAGGACTTTCCCTCTCCCCTCCAGACAGGAAGCTGGAACCCCTGACATCATCACATGATTTTTTTTCATTGAACTAGAAAATAAATAAATGAAACCCCCAATAACCTACTTTATTCTAAAACATCTGAGAGTCAACGTTGCCCAGTTGCTGCTACTGGAGCTGGCAAAGTATTTCCTCCTCTAAGATTAGAAACTTTTATACACGATCCGAAATTTATTCAGGAGCAGTTTTTACGCATTTGTTCCTGTCTCGAAGCAATGCTTTCTTTTCCAGACTGGCACACACCTGACACGTAGAAAAGAACTCTTATCTACTCTCAGCTTCTCATTAGCTTTAATGTCATACTATACCTTGAGTTCTTCCCTGTTCTGACCAGAGGTGGAGCAGTAGCTCACTTTTCTTACAAGCCATGAGGACAATTTACAGTCCTTCAGTTACTGTCAAGAAGATAAAGACCTTTCTCCTGTTAGTTCTTCCGCCTGGCAACCTCGGAGCTTAAATTCTTGTTGCTGGTACCTAAATGCACAATCTCTCTTGTTATGATGCAGAGGCAACCACCTCAGAATCACAAAATCACAGAATCTTAGGGGTTGGAAGGGACCTCGAAAGATCATCCAGTCCAACCCCCCGGCCAGAGCAGGATCACCCAGAGCACATCACACAGGAACGTGTCCAGGTGGGTTTTTAATGTCTCCAGTGAGGGAGACTCCGCAACTTCTCTGGGCAGCCTGTCCCAGTGCTCATTCATTCTCCTCGGTACCAATAATGCCAAACATTTTAAGGTCTTTGGCAAAATCCAGTGGGACATTAGCAGGTGATTTGCACCCACGTTTAACAGCAAAGACCTCCAGACCAACCGTCAGTAATTCTTCTAGCAACCATCTCTAGATGAAGCACTAAGTTTCTGACTTTCAAAGCTATCTGTTGACGGCTTTTCTTTAGTCAGGTACTTACCTACCTTACAGGTTACCTATTAATCCCCTGCTGATTTTAATAATGTGTGACACCACGTCAATCACTTTA
>NW_009954539.1:877057-893835 GCF_000747805.2 Chaetura pelagica
TCAGGTCCTGAAATACATCCACTTCATCCTGAGACATCTCACTGCAAGACGCCCATCACGGCATTTTACTTTGCCCATTTGCCAACAGAGAAGTGTGAGGACAAAAAGATAGAAAGTGTGTGCGTGTATAAGAGTGAAAAAGTTTGCCCCAGTCCCTTCATCTGGGTTGCTTTGATAGAAAATATCCAAGGTCAAACCTTTCTCTAGCCTCCATATATTCATCTCAATGTCGGAATACAGAATATTTGCACCTTACCCTGAACTTTTCATACCTATGCTACGACAAAAAGATCAATGCATATTTTCAATCATCTTTACCATTGACCAGATATTTCTGGTGCATGCATGGGTGCCCACACATGGACATGTTCGTGCACTCGCCCCAACCTCTTACCTTCTAAGTACTCCTCCTAGGAGGGATGCATTCAGACACTCGGGAGGAGAAAGGCGTCTTTGAACTTCTCCCACAGTTACTTTATACTTTGAAGTTGAGCTAAGCAAAGACAAACGGCCAGGTACAGAGCAAAACACCTCTCCGGTATTGACTGAAATTCCACCCAGGAAGCCATCTTTATTCATCATCAAAGAAGTAACAGATTTTGGAGGAACCGGAACTGGAGAAAGAAAAGGGGAGGAGGGGAGAGAGAAACCATCATGCCGCGAAGGAGTGTAGAATAATCAGTCTCCCTGACATGCACAGAACAGCAAAATGTAAAGGGAATTTTGAATCCCTAGCTAGCTCCAGCAACCTAAAGGGTGCTGCTCCCCCAACCTCTAGGAAACTGCTCCATGAATGATGGATGGAGAGAAGGGTGGTGCAGTACAGCCTCTATGCAAGGTTTGAGCATTAGGAAATAAAATACATATTGGCAAGCACCTGGCAAATTTCGGGTTTGAGCCTGTGTCTCACCCAGAGCCCCCCGATGCCTTTTGTACAACGGACAGCGCCTTTCTGGAGGGGAAAAAAAGAGGAAAATTTACTTTTTTTGTGCTAATGTTTCCATTACTGCTAAGCTGAGCCAGGAATAAATTCACTACATGAAGGGAGTTGCTGTCTTAAGTAAGTATCAAGGCTGGAGGACACAGCAAGCAGAAGACAGCTCTGTTATTGCTTTTGTGTTTTTATTAAGTCTGGTTTATGAAATAAAATGAGTCTTTTCCTTCAGAAAAATGAACACCAGAATAATAATAAAAAAATAATAATGAAAAAAGAAAGCTGGTCTAACCCTGGCATTTGCCACCTTGATCATATTGTGCTGTTCGTGAAGCAGTGGGAACTCTCCCTTCCCAAAATAAAGCTGATCTACTTCTGTAACACATATTTAAAGGAAGTTAAGGGGCAAAAAGTCAAAACAGAGCAATAAAATGAAACTATATTAAATAAAACCGTGTTATTCTGTCCACGATACAACGAAATCGTCCTTTTCTCTGAGAAACTAGGAAGGTTATTTTAAGAGTAACCAGGGGGATTATAGTGAACAAATTCCTATAATAGCAACCAGACACACTCAGAAATAAACAAACAAAAGAAAGGCTAAACCAAAAATGAGAGCCATTCCCTCGTGACATGAATTTTGTTTACAAATGAAGTTAAACAGCTCCCTCATAATTGTGTGTAACTGTTATGATTTACAGCAGGTGCTCTAATCAATCAACAAATCACTTTAATTTATAGGGAGCCTCGCTGCATTTTCCCAGTTGTTTCATTTCTGCAAGTAATTGATAACAAACCGTACTTAAGGTATGTTTTATGCAGGAGTTAATAAGAGCTGACAGCTGCTACTGCTGCTTCCTCTTGGAATCGCGGCCACACGCGTTTCCTTGCAGAAAATCTACTCCGAAATGGAGGGGTTTGCTGGTGGTAGAGCCCGGGCATGTTTCAGAGGAGAAGACTAATTGATTACACACCCTAGTCGAGCAGATACTACTTCACAGTCTCCCATTTCCACTCAATCAATTGTAAAACCAATTCGGCAAATAATAGGGTTCTATTATGCACATATGCCAGCTATTTAGGTAGTTATAATACATGTCAGTTAAGCCATAAAAACCCTGTTTATTTGCAACATATCTGGAGAATCAAACCATTAAGGTTGAGGGGATATTTAAGTCGTCTGGAGCTGCTAAACAATAAGATCGGGTATCCTAATATATTACCAAGTGCTAACTACTGGGCAATTGCCAATTTTATAACCTCAGACTATGGAATAGACACAACCGTGTTTCACTGTTTTTATTACAGATCATTTCCTATTGCCAGACCAGACCCCCACAATAAAAGCTCTATAACAGCTAAAAACCAAAAGGCATGTCGATTTTAGATATACAACTTGCTTCATATGCCTTGTATATAGTCTCCAGTATAAACAAATTATTTTGAGTGGCTTTACTTCAGGGAATCGAAAAGTGAAATGGATTCCTATTTCTCTATTATTTTTAGTTAGGCACTTTATGCAGCTCATAAAGGCGGTTTGAAATAGTTTGAGAAAGGCAAAGAAACAGTTATAAAAGAGTTAGAGGCCAGCTCCTACTTTAGTTGCTATTAATAGGATTTTTTTACTATTATTTTTTCCTTGGATTCTCTAGGTAAAGACTCTGTGGCTATCAGAGGTAGGAATGGAAGAGGAAAAAAACCCACATATCTTCCCATCTTTATGCACGACGTTCTGCGACGTCATTCGAGTGAACCATCAAGAGAAAGTAACAGATAACAAAACAAAGCCAAACACTTAGGTGACAGCAGTGCCACCAGACAGATTGTCATGACTGGCATTTTTTTTTCCCTTCGGACAAACACACGGGCTCAGCGGTTCGTGTTCACCTTTACAGTGGCTATATTTAGTGACCAGTTTATCAGGTCACTGTCCAGTGAACTGAGAAATTAAACAAGAGGCAGCAATTCCACGAACATCTGATCTTAGTCCAAATTCACTAAAGAGAGAGGGACCCGTGCAATGCTTAAATGTACCTCACACCACTGGCTTTGGCCTGTGGGAGCACTCATTACATTAGTTAACCTTTGAAATATGGATTTTCACGAGCTCGGTTTTTGTTGTTGTGTTTTGTTTGGGGTTTTTTTTGCCTTGCAAATTGCTTTTGGGAAGCAGGTTGGCTCCCTTCCCCGCTATGCTGAGAGCTCCCCAGCTTTTCTGCCTACCACTGCCTCCCAGAAAAGGACCATATGAACATGCCCATCAATTGGAGTCTAATAACTCTAAACCCATTTTAAAGGCTTACCAGGCGGTGTAAGCATATCTATTGCAATTTCATAGCTTCAGAGAGATGTATTCTATCTAGACTCCATATCTTCTGTAAATTACCTAATGCTGCCTCAAAAAAAGTGTTTGCCCTGGAATGAATTATCTCTATCTATATCGTATCTATATGTTTATCACGGCTGTAACTTTCAGATAGAACCCAGACATTAGCAGAGAGAATCTAACGTGGAGGTTTCAGTGGGTGAAGAGATTCACATGCCCGCGTGTGCGGCTGCGTGTGTCAAATCTTTTTGTGTATGTAAACAAACTATAATGCAGAGTGTATTTTTTAGTCGATGTCAACTTGCCCGGTTGGTTAGAGATTGCCACCACTGCTGAAATAACACAGAATAACATTCACGGGTATAGGCAGCATCCCCAACATTTCTGCCTTAACTTTCTCTCATTTAGTTCTTGTCATCCCCAGCGCAAACTGTTCGATTTTCTTTCACTCTATTCTCTGTGTGTATGTGAGCATTCGCAAATACGTAATTCCCTTTTCCAAAATCTCTGCATTCTCTTATTCTTTATCTTCCTTTATTTCTCTTTCCATCTCTCCTTTCTCTATCTTTTTATTTTCTCTCCTTTCTCTTTTTCTCTCCCTATTTCCCCTCTCTCTCTTTTTCTCCTCCTGTGGTTACTTCCAGCCTCTTTGTCATTTCTCCCCCCTCCATTTCTCTTCAGCTTATCAATAAACCGGGAGAGCAACAGTAGTCGCTTGATTTGTTAGTAATTATAAACATACTGTTCCTGCAAACGGGATCTCTAGATGAGTGAGATCGCTTTAAAACGACAGCAGGAAATGGTGGGGAAATGGAGCATGGCGAAACTCAGCGTGAAGCTTTCAGTTCTTTACATGTTTACAATTTTCTGTGCATACATTAAGTCGTAGGGTTGGGTTTTGGTGGTTGTTTTTTGTTGGGTTTTTTTTTGGTGGCGGTGGTGGCGGTTCCCTGTTGGGTTGCCCTCCCCAAACCCGTGAAGAGGCACAAAAACGCAGAGAGGCAAGAGGGAATGGAAATAAAAAAGCATTTCAGCAACACTTAAAAGAAATATCTAAATAGAATTTGATCTTTAAAATAGGTGAATAACAAGGCTCTAAGCTATGGATATTGGTGCAATAACCCTGACAAATAGTATTATAGTCTTATCAGTCAATCAACGGATCAGTCAGAGGATGTACTTTTTTTTTCCTTCCTAACAAACATAACGGAGCAGCTTATTACTAGTCAGCTATCAAATGCCTTCAAATCTTTTGTTTTGTTTTGTTTTTTCTCCTTCCTGGGACTGAAATAAGTGAAAAGTTCTTTGTCCATTCTAACACCAAGGGTTTGCTTTTATTGGTGATTCCGTCTGACTAAGTAGGCAAACCTTGAAAGTGCGGGGACAACGTTCTTCTCCTTGTCACTAAAATACACGGGTCTTCTTTCAGTTTTAGTGAGAAAACACATAAAGTGTGTGCTCGTGTCTCTTTCCTTCCTGTCCCTCTTGTCTTCTCCTCCTTTCCCCCTTCTCACTCCACCACCTCAGTCCCTTTCCTCTGAAAACCGGGACTAAATTTCCAAGTGCAATGGAGTCCCTTTAAATTGTTTCGCATTTAATTAATGGGGATCATAAGGTTCAGTGGGTAATCCAGGAAAAAGCACGAAACTGAGCGGCAATGAAGCAACATCTCCAATTCCCAGATCTATCACAGGAAAAGCTGAGGCCAGAGTGGTTTTCAGTTAATCATTTATCCCAATACTTCGAGAAGAGGTGGAGAGGAATCTTATGCTGTAGTATATAGAGTTAAAAAAAAAATGCTTAAACACCTCTTTTCTTAAGGTTCTTTTAAATAGCATGAACAATAGAGGGTGATTGCAAGGAGACAATGTATTGAGGTGTTAGGGTTACGATGGCCTTTCTTGCTAAATCAGATGCGAGTTTGCAGGCGACCGTCAGAAACAGCTGAAAGTAAATAAATACTTCAAGATAATTTTAAGGTCACTGACTGTGCCCCAGAGTCACAAAAAATTAACTTGGGACTCGGACCGCTCAAGATTTTGCAAGGCGACAAGTTCTTTTGCCAAAGACAGTGCCAAGCAAATTTTAGATGAGCACTTGACAAGGGTACCGGAGCTTTTATTCCTGACACACGGAAAACCTTCTCTTCATTTCAGCAGAAATCGAGGGAAAGCCCTCAAAAAGAGCAGCCGGTAAGCTCTTAAAGCCGAGTTAAATCTGGTATTAATGCTCTTGGTGATTATTATCATCTTGATGATTTATCTGGCTCCCTCCCTCCCACTTTCACCACCCAAATCTTAATGGAACTGGGAGTTAACGATGATTTTTTAATGTCTCGTTGGATTTTTAGCCTGTTAATGTACCGCATCCTACTCATTATTAGTTTATTGATTGTTCATTGACCAGCCCCCTTCAAATCGTATTAACCACCCTCTGCCACTTTAGATTAAGAGAGTTTAAAAAGCACCTTTCATTATTTCACCGCCACCACCACCACCACAGTAGAGTTCAGGCTTGGTAGCTTAATGCTCGCTCTAATGGGGCAGCTAAGAGACGAGGGGCCACGGTCCCTGCCTATTGCATTAATAGCTCAAAGGGGGCTAATACAGAAAATTAGCCTTAAACGAGCTCTGGAGATCTCCAAATGAAAGAGCCATTTATCACGCTGGCTACCTTCACTCCACTCGTTTGCTCTCTCTACTGGGAACAACTCATTTCCTCTTAACTAAATTACTTCAGAAATGTCAAGTAAGCTCAGATAGCAAACATAACAAGAGGCTGTGTATATGTAATCTCTTGTGCGGGATCGATACGTGAGATAAATCGATAGCCGCGTGTGATTCCCTATATAATTTCCTCCAAAATTTCGGCCATCCTTTTGCATAGATAGATAATTCCCTCTGCAGGCCTCAGAGATCATAAAGGAAGAGGCAAAGCCTGACTTTTATAATTAAGTGTAGATGTCAAATCTCCTTTATACTTTTCCCACTACGTTACATTGAAATCATTTTAGGCACCAAACTAGGTTTTGGGGACGTAGACCCCCTGCAACCTCCGTCTCCCTGATATGCATCAGGGAGAGGGCTCCGCAGCACAGGAATCAGTCAATATCTGTCCGTCTGTCTGTGCCATTCACCTACAATAACAACTTACAGAGTTTCAACAACTTGTTCTTACTTCAAACTACACCCTCCCAGCTACAAATTGCAAGGGACAAAGCGAAACTGATACCGAACCCGCTTTGTGTTGCTCCTTCTCTAGTCTTGATTAAATATTGTCTGCCACAAATGTGACCTACTATTTGTTACCCATTTCTCTTCCCCCGGACCCAGGAAACTCGCTGTGAAAAAAAGAAACTGAGCTTACAATATTCCTTTATGCAGGGAAGTCTCTGAGAGCTCGGCATTACTTCTAAGGAAGAAAATATTCCTACAGTGACTTTAAAAACAGCTGCAGACAGATCTCGGGGTCTTTTTTAGCAACCTAATTTCCAAAGTGCATATGTAGCCTATTCATCATGGATAAACTCAGGGTATCTCTCCTTATGGCTGCAAATAGGCACAAGTAATCCCACCTATATGGGACTGTGCCTCTTTCTGCAGCAGCTGCTCGACTTGGGGCCCTTGCCGTGCCCATACACAATAAGCACACCCTAAATCCATACCTAATGCATGTAATTATTAACATTCACATTTTAGCGCCACTCGCTACCTAACTGCCACCCAGCATGCACATGGAATGTGTCTGCTGAACGTCTCCTGAAGGAGGGAGAGACACAGACAGAAGGGGGTGGTAAAAAAGGGTATTTTGGGCAGGGTTACCAACAGCAGAGTGTTTTGGGGGGAAAAAAAAACCAAAACACAACAAAAAACCCAGACATACTGCAAAATGAAAATGTGAGCACAGAGCAACATCAGGTAGAAATCTCTCAACCACAAATCAAGCACCAATTAATCAAATACACCCAAGAGGAAACGTCGAGTATGAGGTGTTAAGCGGGGGTGGGGAGGGGAGGGGTGGAGAGGAGAGTGAGGGAAAAAAAAAAAGGAGAAAAATAGAACCAGAGGCCATCAGGTTAGAGACCCTGAGCACAAAACCTCCTAAGCATTCAGACTGAACTGAAACAGGAGAAATTAGTTTATTTAATTTATTTTTTTAAATACGGCAAGTCATTTTCTGTTTCTTAAAACCACCTTCGACTTTTCAGCCGTTGGTCACAACTGATGCTGCCAAACGGTCTTCAAGTTTTCATCTGTCCTCTCTCAAATACCTAGAACTTGATCTTGTGTATGTGAGAGAGGCTGCACATGAGGATTTAACTTGTTAAAAAATAAATACGTAGAAGGACCTCATGCTGCCTTGAACACATTTTAAATAAACACCCTCCCTGTCATTTTCTTTCCATTCTAGAAGATCATCTCTATTAAAGTATTTGCGCGCATTTGACAAATAATAAGGTGTTGGAGATAAGCGCTTGCTGATAGTAAGCATAAGGGACAGCATTTCTAAGCCTCATCTCTGGTACTTAAAATTGAATCTAGAAATAGAAACTCCTTAGATAATTAAAGATAGCTTTCCATACATTTGCAGTGTGTGATCTGTTTAATGTCTATCAGCATAACACAACACTAATCGCCAAGCATCTTCGAGTGACTGTCAGAGAAATGTAAAAAAAATTAAGCAGCTGCAATACGCCCAAAATGAGTTATTGTAATTACATTTAATTAGTTTAATTAGTTAATTATTTTGCTTACAGCTGTACAAGAGACTGCAAACATTTGTTAATATCACATTCCCTTTAACAGTATGGGGTGATTCTGCAGTTACACTAAATCATGTGCGCATATGTAGAAAGGTTTAAAAAATGGGAATGGGGAAGGGGGGATTCTTGGGAGAAGGGGGGAAAGGAGGTCGGGACTGCCCTTCCACAGGCGTTTCTTTCTCTCCCCTTCACGTTTGGCTCGCCCGGGAAATGCATTCAAGCCCCTAAGGGAATTAACCCCTCTCTCCCATTAAAAGCCGAGGGTTCCCCATCGAGGACTATCGTGGGGGGAAAGAGGAGGGGGCCGGTGGAAACCGCTTTGGAGCGTGGGGTGCTCCATTGGAGAGCGTTTGTGTAATTAAACCCTTTGAAGGACGGGGGAGGTGGGTATCAACTTCTCCCTTCCCATCTCTTTCATTTTCCTTTCACTCTATCTGCTGATCCAATCAACTACCCATCTCGCTGCCACGGGTCCCTGCTTCCCCGAGAAATTAATTGCCCCCAAATAAAAATATATCATGAAGATATTGCTACACAGGAAAAGTTCGTCTAGCTTGTTGGAATAATCCATACCTTTTTTAATGACAGACTGGTCCAATAAGTTCATAGCGCTGTTATTGGCATCTTCAACTGACTGTGGATATAAAAACATCACTATTCAAATTGACTGGATATTAAAGAATCACGCACATAAATCATGTCATTCCAAACTGGAGTTTCTGTTATTTCTATTTATATTAATTCACTAGGGAAGGAGGGATTTTTATTTTTTTCCACTATTATTATTGTTATTGTTATTCCTCCAAATCGACACGGAAATGAAATTCTTACAAATTACATCGTCTTCTAATAAAAAATAAATAAAAAATGAAGTGTGAAGCATATGGGGTGCAATACTGGTTTTGTTATCTTACAAAACATAGATATCACATAGACTTCTTTGCATTCGATAAAGCTTTATATTTCTGCCTTTGAAAATCTGGCAACATCTGCAAGATCTATTGCATGACATAAACGAACACGATTAAGGACAACTTAAATTCTCCCTCCTCTTTCCTCCCCACTCCCTCCCCCCTCTTCTTCTTTTTTATTTTGTTTGTTTGTCACCCTGCTACATCTTAATAATTCAAGGACCATTTACTTTTTATATATAAGTTTACGTTGTGGACTTTTAATTAAAGCCTGAGCAACTCGAAGTGCAGCTCAACGCCCACGTCGTGCGGGGTAAAAACAGAAAGAGATTTACAGCTCCCGACGTTGCTTCCATGTCCTGAATTAGTGAGGACGGGGAGGGGGGAGGGGGAATATACGCGATCAAAAGTATGATCGCCTAGAAAAAGGCTCCCGATCTTCTTTTCAAAGCCTTTCTCCCCCTCCTTCCCCTTTTCCCCCCCTCTTTTCAGCCCGTTAAGGGGCACACCTGTTATTATGGCATTAAGTTCTTGAGCAGCGGAGAGAACAAAGGCGGGCACAGAGGACACAGTAAATGTTTGGTTTCGTTTCTCAACACGAAAGTGGAAGACAGAAAATAAACAAACAAACAAAAATTACCCCTGAACCTGCGGTCGGCACAGAAAAACCATCTCTCAAGGAGAAGAGGTGTCAGAAGAGCAATTTATTGCAGAATTACGACACGTTCCGTTTTAGGGTAAATTCTGGGTTTCAGAGAGAGGGAGGGCCTGTGGGTTTCTTGGGTTTATTATTTTATTTTTCTTATTATTATTTAGAGTTTGGGGTTTTCCGTGTTACTGCCTATTTGGGATGTTGTCCTATTTTATTTTATTTTTTTTCCCCTGATAAGGAAACCACCTTTACAGCAAAGCAGTTGTTTTCTTCCCTGTTATTATAACTTTATACACCGAGAGGCTGAGCATATCCAGATCCAGCCCTTATCTCCGGCTCTCTCTCTGCACAGCAGAGACGTTCAAGATGGAACATATAATTGAGGAGAAAATTACATCTCTCAAAAATGTGACAGAACGATCTTTTCTATTAGATCTCTCCTTTCATTTCCCTTGAATCCCCCCTCAAACGAGAGCACACACACAGTGGTTCCTTCTGTTGTGTGTTTGTGCCTGGCTGTGTCTCTCTCTCATAATCAATAGGCTACATACCTAAAGGGCACAAAATAAAATTGCAAAGTCTTTCCTCCTTTCCCAAAGAGGGATGATGAGCAAATCCTGCAGCCTGCTGGAGTGCATCGCCGTGCTCCTCGATGGTACAGAACTGGAGGTAAACATGAAACGCCATCTTTCCCTTTCTTTTCCTTTCCCTCCTTATCTCACCTTATCTCTGGAGTCTGTGGCAGTGCACAGGCTTTATGTGTGTGCGTGCACTCCGCTCGCTCCATCAGCAACGTGGGTTAGTTGTTGTAGTTAATGAGAAGACTCCTGTCTGATTTTCTATCTAATTACGCCCTCCTGCTGGGTTTTTGTACAGGATATTCGCTCAGCATGCTGGCAGTTAATAGTCACAGAGAGGATCGTAAAGATTTAATTAGGACTGCATGCGGAAACGTGGAAAAACAACTCAGACTTTTAATTACTAGACTTCTTTAGTTAAAAGTGATACCAGGGGTTACTTTATAAGAGACTTGGGTGTTTTTGGTGCAACTTAACTTTCCGTGTCTCTAGCTGGCACACGGGAGCGGGGCCGGCAGCGGGAGGGAGGAGGAGGAGTGGAGGTGTGTGTGCAGGGAGGGGAAAGGTGATGAGTTTCCAGATATACTTAGAAAACCTAGAGAGGAAGATTCTCCACCCTCCTCTCCTTCAGTAATCTGATAGCACAGATTTTCCTGTATACCAAATGTATACCCACTTTATTCAACAGCTATGGATATATCTGAAAAAATAACCCTGAAGGTCGATCTCTTTGGTTTCCTTTAAAGAATCTGGATTTTGCCCTGTATATTTTCTTCATGCTGCTAAAACTCTACTTTTGCCCAGCCGGTGGGGGGAGAAGGGAAGGAGAACTGAGATTGCAATGGTGTTTTCCAGAGTGCCTGTTAGATGATGCAAATTTGTTTTCAGTAAGAAGGTCTTGGTTTCTCTGTTCCCTGTCTGAGGGCTGTAAATCCCAGATTGAAAATTCCTCTCGAAAGGGGCAGCAATAGCAATACAATACGTCCTGTTTACAATAACAGAGCGCTATCGTGTTACAATCACTTAATTCTGCCCCTGGACAATGGCTCACACATGGCCTGGATTTGGTGTTTATAAAATAACCACTGTTTCTTTCTGTCACGCACTCTCTTTCTCTGTTTCGTTCCCCCTTGTCAGCCCAGCCCATTTTCATGGCACGTATTTGAGCAGACATGCGTAAGCTAAAACACAGGCACAACTTTATCCAACTATATACCTAGATGTCGTTTCGACTCTTTCTGGTTTCTCCTGACTACTAAAAAAAGAAACTGTTTGGGACCCTTCCTGGAAATCCTTTCTAGTGTTCTTGGATAATTAAGTATATATAACAGAAATAGGAATCCTTGTATTTAGAATAGATGCCTGGTGTCTGTAATAAATCTATATTAAATATCAGGGTGGAAAACTGCTCAACTTCATCTGTCACTAGTGGGAGGACAAGAACAGAACATGCTGAACAGTAGGAGCGAGCACTGGGCTGCTTTCCCTCCTGCCTGTGCTAACTTGCAGTTGGACACTTCTTCCTTCACGTGTCTCTCCTTGGGATACCCTCCTCTCCCTCTTCCCCTCCTCCCCCAGCCTGAGATCAAACTTTTACAAATAAAGAGCCTGTTTCTTTTCCCGCTTTCTCGGCACCCCAAAACAAGAACTCCAGCTTTGCTTGCCCTCCTCCCCAGCCCCGTCTGCCCCGGTCTGTCCCTGGCCTGAGCCCCAGCCCCAGGCTACTGGGTGCGACAGGGCAAAGCTCTGGGCTCGGAGCCGTCGGGGGAGGCTCTTCCCGCGAGTGCTGTGCCCTGCCCGTAGAAAGGATGTTTTATTGGAAAACAGAGAGAGAGCTGCTTTATTTGAGCTGAGCAGGCCCTTTCCTTCCTCTCTCTCTTTCTCTCGTTCTCTCTCTCTTCCTTTTCTTTATTCCTTCTTTCTCTGTCTTCTTCTTTTTTTTCTTCTTTTACCTAGCTTGTTTCTTTCTCTATCTTTTCTTCTTTTTCTTTCTTCCTCCTTTTAAAATATTTTTCTTCTCTCTTCTTTATCTCTTTCCCTTTCCTTCCCTCCTCTCTCTCTTTCTCTCTTTCTCACAAGTGCAATTACCGGCTTTTCTTGGGGGAAAGAGGAAATATCAAAGCACAAACTCTAGTTAACGTCTACGGGTTGCAGAGAGAAAGAGGGAGAGCGGTCTCCTTCCTGCATTCACAGAGGCAAAACTCGCCTTGACCTGCAAGCCAGTTTGTCTGAGCCAGGAATGCGAGACGAGACCTGCGCATCGCGCCCGTCGGGGTCAGGGCTGCCCCGAGGTCTCAAAAACCAGCTTGGAAACCCGCAGAAACCAGCGACCCGACGGTCACCAAGCTCGGAGGCAGGAGCAAATCCAACAAGAAAAACCTTTCTATTTCTAAAGCAGCTCTTCCCCAGCAAAGCTAGGAGGTTTTCCCGTGAAGCCCTAAGCCAAGCCTGAAGCCAATGCGATACAACCTCCCCTGGCCCGGCCACTTCTCTGCCTCTGATTCCTGTAATTTTCTGCAGGATCCTTTTTCACGACTATTTTTTTTTACCCCTCCCAAGCCTCCTCGTTCCTCCTTCCTTTCTCTCTTTGTAACTTTAAAGTCATTATTTCCTCTATATATTCATCTATTCCAAGTTTAAACATATATATATATATATTCATGGTATATATGATACGTAAATTTGGAGGGAAAAAAAAAGAAGGGAATCCCCACATCCCAACTAATAAAGCTCAATATGGGACCTGGTCCCTGGAGGCTTCAGCCTCTGGCTTGGGGTTGCCAGCCTGTTGGCCTGACCAGCTCCAGCAAGGTGCAAAACGCCCCAGCACCGAAGCTGTTAAGGGCCTTGCTGTTTTTAGGAAATAACACGTGATGATGAGTTTCGCGTGGGATGGAAGAAGGCTGGGAAATATTGTGATTTAAGCCAGGTGAAACTCCTTTGTTAACCAAAAGAGGGAATAAAACTGCTGAAAATCAGTGCTACCTTATATTCGAAGAAAAAAAGAAGAAAAAAGAGGAGGTGGCTTGTGTCTGATCACCGGTTATTGCTTTTCGTTTGGGTTTTGTTTCTCTCTTCCTCCCCTCGCACATGAAAAATGCAGTAATTCGACAGTTTCATCAAAACCCCTGAACTGCAGGAAATTGGTTGGGGGTGGGGGAAGCTGGAGTTGCATGGGAAATAACTGGAATTTGAAAAGCCATGCTTAAACTCTGCCAGCGTTTGAAACACGTGGAATATTTGGAGCAGCGTGTCTGCCTTCCCCCTGCACTCTGCTGGTTTGCCATCTAGGGGAGGGTTTACAAAGCAGAGCCTGTGCGTGACTGTCAGGAAATAAATTCGCTTTAAAAAAAAAGAAAAGGCGAGGGAGGGCTGGTATCACGGTTGTAATCCCAGGGCGACAAAAGGATGGTTCCCCACACCGATATTGCTGTAACACCCTCACTGTGCGTTTCTAGCTGGGAGCTCCAGCCTGGAAGGCATCTCTCCGCCTTTGCCCAGGAGAAAGAAACGCGGTGCCTTACCTGGACCTCCTCCATCCCTGGGTGTCCGATGCCATGCAGGGAAAGGCTGTCCCCCATGCCGGAGTCAAGGCCATGGTGAGCTGAGTGCAGAAGGACATCTGGCCTCCTTACTGAGTGGTAGTCCCGCCTGGGGTCCAGTCCCGAGAGCTGGGGCAGGGCGGCCCGAGGCTGTGGCAGCAGCGACCCGGTTTCTGATCCCACCTCTTGCCTCTGCCTCTGTCCCCAGGGGTGCTGCTGGGGTTGATGCAAGGGGTTTAGGGAGTAGGGGTCATTGACATGGGAGTAAGGGTCCTGGCTTTGGTGGTAAGGAAGAGGCTGGTAGGGGGGTGGGAAATAAGGCGGCTGGAAATCCGAGGATGGGGTGTGAGACAGCGGAGGAGCGCTGGAGTAGGGTCCCTGGGAGACGGATCCCAGCTGGGACAGCCTGGAACTGTGGCTGGGCACTCCATCATGCCGGTCCTGCAAGCGGAATGAAAGAAAAACAACAACAACAAAAAAAGAGAGGACCTTTTAGGTCTCAAAGGAGCATAAGCCCACCCCAAAATAAAATGAAATAAAAAGAAAATGTAAACAGTCGTAAAGCAGGATTCAGATCTGCTCCCCTCCCCCGCAAAGGATTAGGAATGTTTCAGCATTTCGCTTCCAGATCGCCTCTATTCCCAATAACTATCGAAAAGGGGGAAGGGTAGTGTGTGAGGGGGAAATGCTAAATGTCATAACTAAAAGTGTAGGACTGGTGCTCCATATTCATGTGTGATCTGTGACTTCAGCCCCGTAATGAGAGTCTCCCTCCTGTAGCCCCCCCCCCAATAAAACCGAAGGTAAATAATAATAATGTATATATAAAAAATTAAGAACTGCCAAGCCACCCATCCTTTCAACATCCACCGCTTGTCCTGCCTAAAGTTTCCAAACATCTATTTATTCCTGCAAAAAAAGAGAAACTCATCATCACCAACCCTTTTTCACGTGGAAAAGACCAAAAGGAAAGTTGCACTTCTCGGAGGACTCCGAGGTAAGAAGGTGTCCGATAAAGGACTTGATAAAAATACCAAAACAAAAATCACGGGGGCTCTTTGAGCAGAAAGAGTCCACCCCTAAAACAAATAAAAAAAAATAATTTAAAAAATCGAATAATATAAAAATAAAACATCGGTATTGAACAAATCCAATCGCTACGATCTCTGCAGCAACTTCCAGTGTCTTTTGTCTCCTTTTCCAATATTATATTCCGGAGAATGGGGTGGGGGATCCATGGTAATGAAAAGTCTTTGGGGTTGTGGAGAGGGGACGGTGTGTGAGGTGGGGGGAGGCTGGGGAGGCTTCAGAGAAAATGTGGGAGAGGAGTTTTGTCCAACTCCATCGCGCTGAGGCTGCGAGGCTAAAGTCAACAAGAAAAAGATCTATTCCATAAAGTGGAGCTCAAACCCCCACAAGCAATGGCACACATGGTTTAAAAAAAAAAGGAAAAAAAAAGAAAAAAAAGTTTATTTTTTAAATTACCAAGCCAAAGGCGTTTAAAAAGAGAGAGAGAGGGAGAGAGAGAGACAACAGATCGAGAGAGAGAGAGAGAGAGAACATGCAATTCTAGTACAACATGGATCCAAACTCACCATGGCGGAATAGGTGTGGACTAACATCTGGAAGTAAAAAAAGTCTTGTAATAGCTAAAAATAAAATAATGGTGAGAATACTAATAATTGGAGGGAAAAAAAAAATATCAAGGAGATCTGCAAAGGGACGTGTTGGACACAGGAGAACAGCTTGAGATATTTCGAAGTCTATCCATCAAAAAAGAAAAAAAAAGAAAAAAAAAAGGGAAAAAAAAAAAAAAAAAAAAAGAAAGAAAAGTACAGCCAGCATGAGAACATAAGACTAGCAGATATAGCCAGGCTGAGGTTTTAGTAGTAGGCTGAAACACTGAACCAGCCTGCTTTTTGGTGGTTTTGGGGTTTTTTTTGTTGTTTGTTTTTACCTTTTTTCTTTCTTTTTTTTCCTTTCTTTTTTTTTCTTTTTTTTTTTTTTTTTCCCTTTGAGCTTCCCAGCACAACAATCCTCTTCAACCCAAGGCTAAGCTCAGACTGCTCCGCTACCCCTTCCTCCCTTTCCTTCTCTACACCGCCTCATAATAATTGATATTCATGACTATTAATATTACACGACTACTTTAAAGGGAGAATGCAGGACCAAATGGAGCGTGAAGCTGGCAGCCAGCTCGAGAGCTCCCCTACTATTGTAAATGACGTTCATTCAGTGGAGAATTACTAGATGTAATCAGACGAGGGGGGCTGGCAGAGGCAGAGTTTGGGGAGAGGGAGAGGGGGGGAAAAAGTTTAGCAAGGAAGAGGCAGAACTTCCAATTAACTCGAGCGGAGGAAGATGAGGGAAGGAGACAGTGCTGAGCTGGAGCAAGGAAGTGAGATGAAGCGGTGCTAGAGGCGAAGAAGAAAAGAAAAGCATATTTCTTTTTTTTTTGTCTTCCCCCCCCATTTAATTATACATTCCGAACACGAGGGATTGATTGTCTTTTGTTCTTGTCGTTTTTGTTGTGTTTTGCTTTGTTTTCCTTTTTAAAAATAAACGTATAATGAGGAAAAAAAGACTTTTTTTAATCCTTTTTTTTTTTTTTTTTCCTTGGTCCTTTTTTTGTTTGTTTTTAAGAATGGAAGAAGAAACGCGCAGTCACTATAATATATCCATTTACAGACGAGATTAAACCCTTCTGGTACATGTAACTGAGTGTATTTCTTCACAACAGCCAAATAAATACTTGAATCTGCGTTAAGTTGGGGCTCCGCTTTTCTTTTTTTCTTTTTTTTTTTTTTTTCTCCCTGAATCCTGTTCCTCCCGCCCGATAGGAAATAAATAAAGAAATAAACCTACTTATACCTCCCGATTTTCACCCAAATGTAAAAATCTATGCAGTGAATTTTAAAGGAGAGTAAATTCATAGTTTTGAGGCAAAGCCAGGGGCGATATAAAACCTTTTTGATGTTTCAGGAACCCGTTCAACTGGACTGTCTGCCATTTCTGTTAAAGTTCAACTTACGTTCCTTCCTAAATAGACTTACACTTCCCAGAGCAGCCATCC
>NW_009954539.1:893857-894542 GCF_000747805.2 Chaetura pelagica
ACACCCACTTTTGTTTAAGATTCAGTTTAAGTGGCTGGGGCGCCCTTGCTATCGTGTTGTTGATTATAAATCGGAAAAACACTGATTTTTTTTTTTTTTTTTATTATGATTATATTAAAAGATAGATCCAGGAGGCTTCGGCTCTTCAAATAATAATAAGAAAGAACAAGAATATTTTTCCTATTGTTTTTTCAAAGGCTACAAACTGCCTCGGAGCGCAGCCCCATGCCAGGGGACGTTCTGCCCGCAGCCAAATCTCACCCAACCGCTCCCCTACTCCTGCTTCTCTGCCCCGGAGATCCAGAAACACAAGAGTCCGTAAAAAGCACACGGGCTTAAAACGAAGCATTTCTAAAAGAGGGTGGAAAAAAACCCAACCCCACAACTCCCAAACCCCCGACATTCGCCGGCCTGGCTGAGCAGGGAGGGGGGATATTTTGTCGCCTGGCTCTGCGGGCACAGACAATGGCCGGGCTGTGCCGGGGGACGGGGAGGGAAAAGCAGTGAAGGCTCAGCGGGTTGGGGATCGCCGGCGGGACACACAAGACAGACAGACGCACACGCACACACACACACACACACACAGGCTGTCTGTGCTCATTCTGCACACGCTGGGCTTTGCCAGTTGATAATTAGCCTGCCGGCAGCTTTTGGGAGAGGAGGAGTTTCTCCCCTGCGGCCGGCG
>NW_009954539.1:894594-904437 GCF_000747805.2 Chaetura pelagica
CTCTTACCCCGGGCTGCGCTCCCACCCCTGCCCGTACCCAGCGCCTGCCGGGCTCCTGCCTGGCCCCTGCCCGAATCCTGCTCCTCAGCCGGCCTCTGCCTGGTATCCAGCCCCTGCCCATACCCCTTGCCTGTACCGGCCCCTGAGGGTTCCCCTTGCTCGTCCCCAGCTTCTCCCCGTACCCCGTTGCCCTTCCCCAGCCCTGCCCGGTTCCCGCTCCCTGCCTTCCCCTGTGCCGGACCTGGAGGAGCTCGCCCTTCTGAAAACCTCCACCCTCGCCCCGCGATCGCAGTGCAAATGCCTCCTTCAAATTAAAAAATAAGTAATAAAAAAAATATAAATAGATACAGCTTTGCAGAGCGCCTTTCCTTGCACACCCGTCCCCCTTTAGCGGAGCCAACGCAGCGCGCTGGGTGACTTACGAGCAATGAATTCGCGGAGCTCGTTTGGGAAAGATCCGGGTCAGAAAACCGTGCAAAAATGAAGAAAGCTTTCTCGGTGGTTAAGCTGTGATTGTTATTTTTTTTCTCCCCCCCCTCTCCTCTCCCCCCCCCCCCCTCGATCTGCTTTTGGACCTCAAAAATAACGAGGAAGTCTGAATAAAGCGCGCAACTTTTCCTGCCCGCGGACTCTGCAGAGTTGCTTTTTGGCTGTATCTGTTCGGGTGTGTCTGTTCACAGACGTGCAAGAATGTGAGAGCCGCTCAACTGACACGAGTACGTGTACACATTCTATTCGGATATAGGCATAAAAAGTAGTAAAAATTGGATCCGATTTGAAAACAAGGAACAGAAGGAAAAAAGAATCCAAATTCTAGTTGAGCTTAGCTTGGACTTGCAAAATGAAAACTAAAAGAAAGGAAAGAAAAAAATATATCCAGTCCCTGAATATCAGACCGTGTTTCTCTTCTGTTTTCAGCTTTTTTTTTCCTTTTTTTTTTTTTTTCCCTCTTCATATTTGTCCTTATTCAATCGAATTATATTTAATTCGAGGTCTAAATAACTAAACTCTTGCCTTTAAGTTGCCTTATTCCAACCCCCAGATCATTTCTTTGATGTTTTAAATCGCATCAAACAGCTTTTCCATGGGAAAAAAAAAAGTTTAGGACTTGGCATGCTGAATACAAATATGCAAATAAATAAGCATTTAAGCATTTACTCTTGGTTTCCCGTTCCTATACTTATGTGTGTTGGTGTATGTGTCTCTATATCTGCCTGTATGTACATGTAGAGCTCTATAAGTATTATAAAGCCATGCCTGTATCTATATATTCTCTATATATTTAAATATACATATAGTCTTACTCATATACGTATGATATACTCACCTCGTAGATATCTTCATACTTGACATTTTCAACCAGTTTCCAGAGCATGATGGCAGGCTGTTCTCTAGGAGGTGAGTGCATTCATGTGAAGAGCAGATGTCTGGATTCTCAGTACTTCTCTGTCTGTAATGATCCATCTATAATTGGAAATGGGGGACAGACACCAAATCCGACGTTCCTCTTCCATCGCAACTTATATCTGTTGTCTGAAACAATAGGCTGCAGAAGTCTACCTCAATCGGACAGTAAAAAACATTATGTTACATAGTTACATATATCTACAGACATTATGTGACTAGATATATACATATACACATGTATATAGACTGAGACTTATGTGCAGGCATAGAAGATACATGCATACACTCAGTTGCACATACACAAATGTACATATACATGCACAAACACACATATATCTCCCAACCTATAACTTTTTCTATGTATAGACATATAGACACGGACATATTATGTAAATTATACATATTCTTGTGTATGTAGAGACACGTATACAACATGTTACATGCGCATATATACATGCAAACCTGATCAATTTATAAAGAAGTGCATAAAAATGCACATTTGTGTACGTATTTATACATCTACACATAGATATGTGGGGATACAGTGATGAAATACACATACTGCATAGTGCAGATATCCACTGTTTTGATAGATGATAGATAGATAAATAGATAGATAGATAGATAGATAGATAGATAGATAGATAGATAGATAGATAGATAGAAGAAATTAATGATTTTTTAAAATCCTATTTGCATTAAAAGAAAGAATTGCCCCTGCACTAGGCGGTCCATCATTTACAATGAGATATGATGCTTTTTTTTCCCCACATGCAATATGTTTTTATTTACACGGCCAGAAATGATCCTCTCCTATGCAGTAAACCACCAAACCAGCGTCTCATCAAGCACATTCAAGCAAATCTAAAAGGAGGAAATTTAGATCAGTGATTTTCATTTGAAAGCCTTACACTTCAGACTCGGACTGTGCATTTTATAACTTGGAAACACTTTCTCTGAGGAAAAAAAAAAAAAAAGGAAAAAAGGGGGGAAAAAAAGGAGTTTATCAAACCCTTTTATGCACACATTTGAACAGCAATTAGTTACTTTCTGCAAACGACTAAAACCAGAGTTGGATTTGTGTCTTTCCAGGGTAGCCCTCGGTTTCGAAGGGGAGAGGAGGAGTTGGACCATTTTTAACCTTATTTTTTTTTTCCCCTCAAGGCAAACCTTCCTTCTCATTGTCCTTTTTTTTTCTTTCTTTCTTTCTTTTTTTTTTTTTCGATTCTGCGGGTTAGCAGAGCCCATCTCTGCCTCTGAAAGGAAACAATTGAGCTTTGCAATGGGCTGGTGCATCGGGGAGGGGGGAGCGGTGGCGGGGAAGGAAGAAATAAAAAAGAAAAAATAAAGAAGTGAAAGCACAGGGGCAGAGAGACAGAGAGAATGAAGGTGTTTCTGAATTCAAGGTCCTGTCTCTGGAAATTTCAAGCTCTGCCTATAAGGTTGCTACAAATCTTTGCTTTTCTGCACTGGATCCTGTGGGAAGGTGCAGAGTGTCCTTTGTACTTTCAAAGGTCCTAGAGGTAAAGACGCTTATATATATATGTTATCCCGAAAACGAAGAGAACTTCATCAGAAGACACTTCTGGTGGTGTTTGGTTGGCTGCTGGGAAGGGTTGTCTTTTTTTTTTTTTTTTTTTTTTTTACTCTTTCTCAAATTAAAGCAGAAAGTATAAATTCATCCCTTTTCCCCCTCAGCCTCCCCAACCCCTCCCTTCCAGTTTCAAGTGTGCATCTTCTTCCAAAAACTCAGCCCTCAAAAGGCAAGGAACAAATAACAGCCAGATATTAGAGCAGGAGCTGGACAACGCTCTGGCTGGAAGTTGCTAAAGCAGATAGGAGGTTGGTTGGTTTGTTGTTTGGTTGTTGGGTGTTGTTTTTTTTTTTTTCTCCACAGAGGAGCCACCGCTGCACAGAGGAGGAGGAGAAAAGGGCACATCTCTGAGTGGGTTGGACAGACCATTTCAAGGGAGGCAAGACTGTAAAAAAAAAAAAAAAAAGCTGAAAAAATAGAAAAAGCATATAATGTTTGCATGTGGATCTGCGGAGAGATCCATGCAGCCACTTCTCCTGCACCTACAGATCTGAATGACCCTCTTAGAAAAATACCAGGCTCATAAAGGGACCCTTTGCCATGACTTTCGTTAAAGTCTTTGAGTCATGTCCTGGAAGGCTGGCACAGGGCAGGGGGAATGGGCTTCGTGACAGTTCATGCTTTACAATTTCGCGGCACCCTGAATTAAATGTTGTACGTGCTGGGGGAGGGGAGGAAAAAAGAGAGGCTAAAATAGATTTGTCCACCACGGTCTCTCCGCTACGAGAACGGTGTAGAGAGTAAATGCTTCTTGCAGATCCCACTATTTCCGCACTTCGCCTGCAAAACTTGACAAACGTGTCTCAAGCGGGCTTTTAAAAAATGAAATTGAGCAAAGATTCTTCCCAGTTTTGGTGCTGGCTTTGCCCACCCCGCACCCCCGGCTTCTAACGGAGCAATTCCAAAAAGAAAGACTCGCAGCAGTTCATACCCGAAACACGCAGAAGCCGCCGGGCCCGCCGAGTAAGAACTGACCGTGACAAGCTATACTTTCCAATCTAAAAAAAAGAAAAAAGGGAAAATCAGACTTTTCCCCGGCAGTTTCACCAGCAGCTTTTGCAACCCCTTCGAAGGCAAACCCCGGCTTTTCCAGCGGGGAGCTGGGCAGGGACACGGCAGCCTCAGCCTGGCAGCTGCAAAGCAATATTTTATTTTTATTATTTTTATTTTTTTTCTTCCTTCTCCTTCCTTTTCAAACCCTACAAAGCCATCTTTCCACCCAGCCCCTCCGCTGCCCCAGGTTCCAGCTGCAGCCCAGCGGGCTGGGGGAGGGGGGCGGCCGGAGCGTTGAGCGGGGCAGCGGCGCCCTCTGATGGGGGTTCCCTTCCTGCTCTGTCCCCCCCTTCCCAGCTTATACCCAGCGCTTCCAACGGCCACGCATTTCCTCTGCCAGAAACGATGCTGATAGCGGTGTTTCAAACCCCTTAGGACAAAGCTACAGGTTCTTATTTATGCCGTTGTTTTTCCTAATTCCATGTTTTAGCCTCTGCCTTGTAATTGGGATAAATCTTTCAAGCCCTGCATTTAAACCCAGTGTGCAGCCCATGCCAAGGATCCAAACTGGTTCAAAGGGATGGCTGTTGAGAACCCTGGGAAGGAGAGGACCTGCAACACGGTGATAGTAAACTTAGTGTGAAATCAGAAAAAAAAATCTTTCATAACAAGTTACTCTAATTTCATATGATGTTTCTGGTTGGTTGTGGGGTTTTTTCCTTCTTTTGTTTTAATTAAAGAAAAAAAAAACACAACAAAACACCTTTGCCTGTACGTAGCCAAGGTCCTGTTTCAGAAAAGGACTTTCAGTCCCTGTCTACCTTTGTAACCCAGCGTGGGTCTCTATTTATAATAAAGCATATTCCCCTCTGTATCCTGCTCCCAGCAAACCTCTGTTTTTTACTAGAGTTTAAAACAAATCCATTGATCTCAGCGCCCTCTGCTGCTCGCTGCAGGATCTCGTGTTCTGACAGTTTCGGACAGTTCTAACTAAAAATCCAGTCTTTATTTTTTTAACGTTTGGTATCTGTTCTTGCAAGCCAGCTTTTAAAAATTTTGTTTTATTTTTTTTTTTCCCTGAAACTTTTCTTCCATACATTATCACGTGTGTTTCAGGATTCAATACGTTTTATTAAAAGTTTTCTTTGCAATTTAATTCACAGGGGGACAAAGATCAGATAACATTGCAGGTATCTCAAAGCCCAGCTCAAAATTTGCTGCCTGTTTATTGATGGATTTATAAAAATAGTTGTGTTGCTGGGTGTTTTACACTTTTTCTTTGAGAATAATACCAAAATCATGTCTTGAAATAAATCCAACTTCCTATAATTTTTTCTGGTAAATCTATTTTCCCTGTTATATCTGCAGATGTAACCAGGGTTTTTCATAGAATTATAGGATCATAGAATAACTTGGGTTGGAAGGGACCTTTAAAGGTCATGTATTCTGACTCCCCTGCAGTGAGCTGGGACATCTTCAACTAGATCTGATTGCTCAGGGCCCCATCCACCCTGACCTTGGATGTTTTGAGGGATGGGGCATCTATCACCTCTCTGGGATACCCCTTTCAGTGTTTCACCACTCTCATTGCAAAAAATTCTTTCTTCATATCTAGCCTGCATCTACCTTCTTTAGGTTTCAAACATTTATCCCTTGTCTTATCACTACAGGCCCTACTAAAAAGTCTATCCCCATCATTTTACATTTTTCCAAAACCACCAGTGCTCATTATTCATGGAGGAACATCACTGAACCTTCTCATTGCTGCCTGCTCTTGTAGATGCCAGGAGCAGTTTGTAGTGAGCCAGGGAAGCTCAACCAGATGTGCTGAGCCCCCATGGGCAGCCCCAAACAGTTTGCCACATTTAAGAACTCTGTGGGGGAGAGGCTGTGGGCTTTTGCATCACTGGTGACCTCCCTGGTGACATCCTTTGCCACAGCCCTTTTCAGGCTCTTCCTAAAGCCAGGCTCAAGGTAAAGGAGTCACCCCTGGGCATTGGAACCCCCCTCACAGTACCTTGGGGCTGCCAAACCCCTTATACCAGTGCTTGCAACCAGGGATAATGGGGCAGAGACAGTAACTGAATCTGAAATGTCTTCCCTGAAAAGGGCTCCAAAACACCCTAATAAGCATGCACGGGAGCTGTTAAGCTAGGAAGGGCTGGTCTGATGATTTCAACCATCAGTACTACCCACCAGTGGAAAGGAGGGACCAAAGAGCCTTTCTGAAGACTAGCAGACTCTTCCCTGTGCTTCCTGACCTTTATTTGCAGGAGGAAGAGATTAAAAAAACCTCTGCATTGGAGAGACTCAGTGATGAACAATCAACCCAAGAGCCACAAAACAGAAATCCCACCAGGTGGCCTGTTGCCCCTATTTCTCTCCCATTTTAAGAACATGTTTGTAATGATATTTGGCAGTCTCAAGGAGCGCCTTAGATGACTTTTTGATGGGAAGACATGAGCCCTATCAGTCTGTAATTTGTAGTATATTTGAAGATATTTAGTAAGTTTTCAGGAGGGCATTTCTCCTGCCTTGGCAGAAAACCTTTGGGCTTTTTCTCTGGCTTTCCCCTCTGCATCTGAGTCTTTTGGGATGGTGAGAAATTGCAAGGGATGAATGACAGCAAGGAGTTCAGGACAATCAGAGGCAACCCTATGGAAATCCCAGTCCTTATCACAAGTAGACACCAAGATACCCTGGGTAAATATTTCCAGCTGAGAGAGAGGACACTGTGCTATTTATTTTTGGCAGCAACTGTAAAAACATCAAATGTCTGGAAATTTACAGAGAGAAGGAAGCTTAAAAGAAGAGAGTGGGTGGGTAGAGAAGAAATTTTAAAATAACATCTCAGAGATGTGGTATTTTTTTAGGATGAGAGTATTCTCAAACATAAAGAAGCAGATAGGTAGAAATGAAACAGCATGATGCAAAATATCAAGGTTTTTTTGAGTGAGTGATAACAAATATCCACTCATAGTCAGTAAATCCACACTAATACAATCTGAAAGACAGCCAGTCATATTAAGCAAAACTATTATCTATTTAGACAAACAATTGAATTTTTGCACTTCATAGAATAATTTAGGTTGGAAAAGACCCTTAAAATCATTGAGTCCAACCATAAACCTGACATTGTTAAGTCCCCATCTAAACCATGTCCCTCAGCATCACATCTATACATCCTTTAATTACCTCCAAGCATTGTGACTACGTCATTTCCTTGGGCAGCCAGTTCCAGTGCCTGACAACTGTTTCAGTGGAGAATTTTTTTCCTAATGTCCAATCTAAACCTTCCCGGACACAACTTGAGGCCATTTCCTCTCATTCTATCACTCATTTCCTCAGAGAAGAGATGCACAGACCCCTTGCTACAACCTGCTTCCAGGTAGTTGTAGCAAGCAATAAAGTCTCTCTTCAGCCTTCTTTCTCTCCAGGCTAAGCAGCCCCAGATCCCTCAGCCACTCCTCATAGGACTTGTTCTCCAAACCCTTCCCCAGCTCTGTTGCCCTTCTCTGGACATGCTCCAACACCTCAATGTCCTTCTTGTAGTGAGGGCCCAAAGTACAACACACCGATTTGTATAATAATGATAAAAAATGAACTCAGATTTCACACACCCACTTGTAGTACTCACCTGGCCACCAGTCTTTGGCAACTTCTGCAGCCCTGGGTAGGGTTGGCTTTCTGGGCTGCAAATGCACATTTCCAGCTCATGTCCAGTTTTTCCCAGTCTAGTTCTCCCAGGCCAAGCCTTGCAATACCTGTGGGCTAATTGGAAAAGGGAGCCCCTCCAAGTATTGTCTATATGATCACACTGAGGAGAACTCTGGTACCTAATGAAGTGTTATCACTCATATCTTGGTGTTTTATCCCTCTGTACTACTTGCTTTTTTTTCCCAGAAAACCTGGGTACATGATGACAACAAGGATCTGGACCTTGAGGCAATGCAGTGGGATGCCTCACCAACCACCTAAGTACAGTTTTGGTGTTCCCTCTTCAGAACTCATCTACCCATCTACCTACTGCAAACTCTTTGGAGCAGGAATTGTGCTTCCTGACCTTTATTTGCAGGAGGAAGAGATTAAAAAAACCTCTGCATTGGAGAGACTCAGTGATGAACAATCAACCCAAGAGCCACAAAACAGAAATCCCACCAGGTGGCCTGTTGCCCCTATTTCTCTCCCATTTTAAGAACATGTTTGTAATGATATTTGGCAGTCTCAAGGAGCGCCTTAGATGACTTTTTGATGGGAAGACATGAGCCCTATCAGTCTGTAATTTGTAGTATATTTGAAGATATTTAGTAAGTTTTCAGGAGGGCATTTCTCCTGCCTTGGCAGAAAACCTTTGGGCTTTTTCTCTGGCTTTCCCCTCTGCATCTGAGTCTTTTGGGATGGTGAGAAATTGCAAGGGATGAATGACAGCAAGGAGTTCAGGACAATCAGAGGCAACCCTATGGAAATCCCAGTCCTTATCACAAGTAGACACCAAGATACCCTGGGTAAATATTTCCAGCTGAGAGAGAGGACACTGTGCTATTTATTTTTGGCAGCAACTGTAAAAACATCAAATGTCTGGAAATTTACAGAGAGAAGGAAGCTTAAAAGAAGAGAGTGGGTGGGTAGAGAAGAAATTTTAAAATAACATCTCAGAGATGTGGTATTTTTTTAGGATGAGAGTATTCTCAAACATAAAGAAGCAGATAGGTAGAAATGAAACAGCATGATGCAAAATATCAAGGTTTTTTTGAGTGAGTGATAACAAATATCCACTCATAGTCAGTAAATCCACACTAATACAATCTGAAAGACAGCCAGTCATATTAAGCAAAACTATTATCTATTTAGACAAACAATTGAATTTTTGCACTTCATAGAATAATTTAGGTTGGAAAAGACCCTTAAAATCATTGAGTCCAACCATAAACCTGACATTGTTAAGTCCCCATCTAAACCATGTCCCTCAGCATCACATCTATACATCCTTTAATTACCTCCAAGCATTGTGACTACGTCATTTCCTTGGGCAGCCAGTTCCAGTGCCTGACAACTGTTTCAGTGGAGAATTTTTTTCCTAATGTCCAATCTAAACCTTCCCGGACACAACTTGAGGCCATTTCCTCTCATTCTATCACTCATTTCCTCAGAGAAGAGATGCACAGACCCCTTGCTACAACCTGCTTCCAGGTAGTTGTAGCAAGCAATAAAGTCTCTCTTCAGCCTTCTTTCTCTCCAGGCTAAGCAGCCCCAGATCCCTCAGCCACTCCTCATAGGACTTGTTCTCCAAACCCTTCCCCAGCTCTGTTGCCCTTCTCTGGACATGCTCCAACACCTCAATGTCCTTCTTGTAGTGAGGGCCCAAAGTACAACACACCGATTTGTATAATAATGATAAAAAATGAACTCAGATTTCACACACCCACTTGTAGTACTCACCTGGCCACCAGTCTTTGGCAACTTCTGCAGCCCTGGGTAGGGTTGGCTTTCTGGGCTGCAAATGCACATTTCCAGCTCATGTCCAGTTTTTCCCAGTCTAGTTCTCCCAGGCCAAGCCTTGCAATACCTGTGGGCTAATTGGAAAAGGGAGCCCCTCCAAGTATCGTCTATATGATCACACTGAGGAGAACTCTGGTACCTAATGAGAAGTGTTATCTCATATCTTGGTGTTTTATCCCTCTGTACTACTTGCTTTTTTTTCCCAGAAAACCTGGGTACATGATGACAACAAGGATCTGGACCTTGAGGCAATGCAGTGGGATGCCTCACCAACCACCTAAGTACAGTTTTGGTGTTCCCTCTTCAGAACTCATCTACCCATCTACCTACTGCAAACTCTTTGGAGCAGG
>NW_009954539.1:904727-956724 GCF_000747805.2 Chaetura pelagica
GAATGACAATCAGATCTCTGAGGTAAAGAACAAGAGTGTCTTTCTCATGTCACTGTTTCTTAATCTTTATTTTGAACTGATACAGGCACTCAACTCAAGACAAGGATAGTGAACTTCAAGTAAGTACTTGGGTCTCTAAAGCAGGGAGTGCAAAACCTTGCTCATGTCTTACTGCTCCTTCACATGAACTCAGATTGCTCCATGTTACTGTCTTGTTGCCTCCTTCTCTTAGGATCCAAAACTCCCTTTGCTCTTTGAGCAGGGATCCTGAGTGTTAACTTCATGGCTTTCCATGGTTGACCGGAAAAGTAGGAATCAGGAGATGCAACATTAAACCAAAGACTTTATATACTGCTGGATCATTTATCCTTTGGAATACATAGGGGAGTGTTGGGAGGCCCATGAGCAGCTGTCACAGCTGCAGAGCTACCCTTTTGAAAGTGAATTAATCCTTTCTAAACCCACTTCCTCCTAGAAGCTACACAAAATAAACAGAAAAGTTGTTAAACTTGATTCCTTAAAATTTTTAAGCTAAACATATAAGGATATCTTTCAGTTTCCTGAGTTGGCATATTGACACAAACATTTGGAACTGGCTTGTTCATCTGAATAAAGCACTATTTTTATTTCTTTATGGTTTTTGTTCCCAAACAAAACCTACTACATTTAAATAAGGAGTCCCATAATCAAGGACAGGAAAACTGCAGCCATAAATTGAGGTCTCAGTTTTGTTGAATGTTAATTATGTCACGTAATTAGGAGGTTCCATTTGTATTTGTTTAATTCAGCTATGTTTATGTGGATATAAATGGTTTGCACATGATTTGGCTGAAAATAAAAGTTTGAATTATATTTATATAAAGAAATACACTCTTCACATTTTAAGACATAGTCTGTTGAGTGAATTATCTATGCTCAGGGTAGAACATTGAAGTTTCATGACAGGAGAGAGTTAATCAGTTTCAGGGAAAGAAATTAAGACCTGGCCTGCTATCTGATTTAAGAATACTATTTTTTACTCAGTACCACATTCTCTCCCTTCCTTTTTTCTTCCCCCACTCTCTTAGCTTGCTTTCTGGAAGCAGGCACTCAGAAGATATGACCATAGGCAATGCTTTAGGGAGTTAAAAAGTTGCGGGTACATGAAAGGAGATGTAGCAAAGTCAGGAAACTAACTATAGGGGAAATGTATTTCAAGCTCCCCAAATTGCTTAGAATATACCCAGAGTCAAACCATTTCCTGTGTGCTCCTTTGGTTTGCTCCTGTACTGCACTGTCGTCATCAGTGACTTCAGTCCTTCAAGTAATAGTGTAGTCCTAAATTAAAATTCTCATTGACTGCAGTTTTAAAAAAAAAACCCTTCCCTTTCCCCTTCCCCTTTCCTTTTCTCTAGGTTAATAAATAAAACTGCCAAGGAACATTTCTGAATTCAGAGGTTGAGTTTAAGTACACAGATACAAGCTATTATGTGACAGTCGATCTTGTGGCACATAGTTCAAATATAGTCTAAAAATATAGGCACAACTTGTTGAAATTGGGTTGACTGCATCCTCACTGCCTTCCACATAACATTTATGCTACTGATAGAATATGATATTAGTATTAATATAAACATGCAATTTAAAGTTGTAATCCTAAGGTATATAATTGCTTTCATTATTATAAATGCACAAGAACAACAAAAATCAATGTTTCCTACCTAAAAGGCCTAGGGATGACCAAGTGTAAATGAATAAATTTAACAGCTTTGAAAAGTAATATTTTGTTCTCCAGTATCAAAATGAGAAAGCTGAAAATTCCAACTTTTAGCTTTTCTCACACTCCCAGTCTTGAAATGCACATCTAATGTTTTGGCTTGGTTACCAGAAGAGAACATATGTTACAAAAACTTTCAAGCAACTGCAGATTTGTTTATGGAGTTTCAGGCCACCTTCCTAAAAATGGAAGTCCTCCTTAAAAAAGGCTCAGAGAATCACTATTCCATTTTGTCAACATTGGTTTTAGTTAATGAAGTTCAATACAGTTATTTTTTTTCACCAACTTGGTAATTAATAGTTTCAATCCACTTAAAAAAAATATTGTTGTTTTTTTTATTTTTCAGGGGCTTTAGTCAGGGTTTGATCATGTGTTGCAACCAAAAGGGCAGTTTCACAATTCCCTGAATGAACAACCTTGTTTCAAACATTTTTTATTTTTTTTTTATAATTTTCTGATAACTGGGGCTCTGATAACTAAGTTTATGATGAATCTGTTAGACTTCAGTGAAAACATATCCTAGAAATATCCTTTAAAACACGTGGGATACAAAAGAAGGGACCTTAGTCAATGTAGTGGAGAGGAGAATGGAATCCAGGATAACAGTTCCCTCTCCCAGCCTTATTTGTGTTGCTCCCCTGTGTCTGACCTTTGTTTAGACTTGCTTCTTTACTGAAACTCCATTCTGGCTTGTCTTCCTCTCTTTCACTCATCAGTCCTTATCACACAATTAATTAATAACAAAATTGTCTTGGGTTTACTTTGTATGGCCACAGATGCAAAATCTTTGCCTATCTGAATGTATTGTGCCTTCCTTAATAATTATTTCTGATAAAGATCTGTTCTAGGTCTTGTTGAAGTTTAAACCAATAAAAAATTCTGTTTGTGTATACCTTATCCCATTTCAGTTCTCTGTATCTCTTTGTTATTAAATTGAACAAATTAAGCTTGTTGTGTCTTTCACTATATGGGTGATTCTCTTATACTTCTATAGAATCACAAAATTACAAAACAGTTGAGGTTGGAAAGGACCTTAGAGGCCCTCTGGTCCAACAACCCTGCTTGAGGAGGAACATTGCAGTCTGACGTTCAGACAGAAACTCCTGTGTTTCATTTTGTGTTCATTGCCACTTGTTCTGCCACTGGCCACCACTGAAAAGAGTCTAGCTCTGTTTTCTTTGCCCCATCTTCCACCTTAAACTATTTATATACATTGCTGAAATCCCTCCAGAGCCTTCTCTTCTCCAGGCTGAACAGTCCCAACTCTCTCAGCCTTTCCCCATAGGAGGGATGCTCCAGAGTTTAAGTCATCTCAGTTGTCTTTCACTGGACTTCTCCAGTATGTTCATGTCCCTCTTGCACAGAGGAACCCAGAACTGGATGCTACTCCAGGTGTGGCATCACCAGTGCTGAAGGAAATAATCTCTCACCTGCTTCCAGGACTCCTACTAATAGGACACTATTTAACCACCTTCCTGAGAAGGACAATTGTTGGCTCATGTTAAATTTGGTGGCCACCAGGACCCCTAGGTCTCAGCAAAGCTTCATGTGGTGTGTTGTCGTGACATCAGCAATGCCATATCACTTTATTCAGTTCACCAACAGCTTTCTTGAAAGGAGCTTATCAGAAAGGAGCATAATATTCCACCTGTCATGATTTCAAATCTGTGACAGATGCAACATGACCTTTATGAATAAGTACATTACCTCCTTTTGCAAGGATACTCATGCCCTTCTACCCTGCTGTTCAAGCTCATACCTAGGGGATTGTCACCTACAACCAGCAACTCCTTTTCAGAGTTACTGTTTTCCAGAGCAGACTTCACTATCTTATAGGGAAAATGCATGTGCTTTCTTCTTAGATAACATAAATTTGTTTCCCCTTTGTTAATAAGTTGCTCGCTGACATCCAGTTTATGGAACAATCTGGATCATGGCACATTTCCTCCTTCATCAGCTTTCCCACAATCTTTCAGTCACTTACAAAGATGATCATTGGTGACGTTGTTTATTCTCACTGATGAGAATATACATTAATGTCAGGGCAGGAACTGAAACCTAGAACTCTATTAGAAATGTACATGCTGTCATTATACTCTCTTCTTCATCCATTTCAGGTTCTAATAGATAGCTTTATATGCTTTTAATGCATTTAGTATTTTGTCTAATTGTTTTAATTGTAATCAACAACCCTGTGGTCGCAAGTTAACTGTGCTCTAGAAGTCAATCAAATTTGTACTCTCATTAAAAGGAAGAAAATCAAGTCCATTTGACAGCATCTATTTTCTGTAAAGTCATATTGATTTGTATTAATTATATTATCCTCCTTTAATTTTTTTATTAATTGAGTCCTCAGTCAGATAATTCATTAGTAGTAAGAGAACTGGTGCCAGACTGTTAGGCATCTCATTATGTGAATTTTTCTCTTCATATTTAAAAAATAATAGCAACAAATAAGCTTATATGTTTCACCAAGTTACAAAAAAAAGAAATGTTTATTTTCCAGACAGCTGATAATTTCTTTGAAAACTTCTCAAATTGTCATATTCTGAGATATTGAGCAACCACAGATGAAGTTACTCCTTTGTTCTTATTCATAGTGCTTGTTATACTCTTCTGAGGCATTAGTAATAGCTTCTGTGAGAGACAGGTTACAGAACCTGCTGGTCTGGTTTGATAATGGGAAGGTGTTTTAAGGCCTTCCTGCAGCCTTCTCTTCTCCAGGCTGAACAGCCCCAACTCTCTCAGCCTGTCTCCAGAGCAGAGCTGCTCCAGCCCTCTGATCGTCTTCATGGCCTCTGCTTGACTTGCTCCAACAGCTCCATGTCCTTCTTATGTTGGAGATCCCAGAACTGGACACAACACTGCAGGGGGAGTCTTAGGAGAGGAGAGTAGAGAGGAGAATCCCTCTCTTGAGCAGCTGGCCGTGCTGCTTTTGATGCATCTCAGTTGGCTTTCTGGGTTAAAAATGTGCATTGCCAGCTCATGTGGAGCTTTTTATCAACCAACACTCCCAAATTCTTTTCTTCAGGCCTGTTCTGTGAACCTAGAAGTAAATTGAAAACAGTGACTTTCTATAATTTCAAACAGAGCATTGAAAAGAAACAAGTTGTGTAGATAGTTACTTATAGATAGTTGTAAGAAAAAAATATCACTTGCTGAAGTTCATTAAACATTCTCTGCAGAGCAAAAACTGAAGTACAGGAAAAAACTCCTAATGAAAAGTGTAGTCATGGTGTAACACCCTTGACATTTCACATTTGTTAGGAGTACAAGAAGAAAACCTATAGAGTAAGGGACAAAAATATTGCTAACAAACAAGAGTTGTCTGGAATTAATCCGGATCCTACTAAAGTCCATGGGATTTTGTTATTGACTCAAGTAAAGGCTGAACAGGGTCATTAAGACAGCCTTAAGGTACTAAGCAGTAGAAGTCAAGGATAGAGTGTGATACTGAAGAATAAAAGGAATTCTCTCTCTTTTGGGGGTATTCTGCAGCTAGGTGAAAGCAAGAAACCATAAGGTTCCCTTTGAACTGACTTTTAGAAGAGATGAAAGAAAGCACATTGTTCCCCATTGTAAATAACAGACAAACTATATATCATTGTCTCTAAATATTATTCAGTGAATCAGACTTTTGTTTCTCATCCTAAGAATTATTAAAATGTAATTAAGATAAGAATAAATCTTTATAGTTTTGGAATCTAAACCTGATTTAAGAATTATTATTATTAGTAGTAGCAGTTTGTTAAACTTGTTACTTGGCAATCATCATAATCACTTGAACAACATACATGTTCAGTCTGTGTATGAGATGGGACTCTCGCCTTGGTTATGACTTGGTCAGTCAGCAGTTACGACAGATGCAACTTTTCACATAGATACATTGAAGCCTGGGTATGCCCACAGCCTTGAGGTTGCTTCTGATCCTAGCTAGAAGCCCTGAGGTGTAGGACTTACAGATACAACATAGGACCTTCAGGATATCCACATCATAATTCTGTAACACACACTTACTCTAACATTACAAAATAGTAAAACGTCTGTAGCTTACCTCAAAAGCTAATGAGTCATTGGCTGCTTCTGTCTTTGGCCCCATATTTGGCCCTTTTAGCATATAGGCTTGGCTGACAGTTGCAGTGGCACATTTGTCTAATCTAAAATATGTGCAGACATTTTATGGAAAGTTTTCCATAATCCCTGGGAAATACTGTCAGACTCATCTCTGTGCCTGGGAAAATAATGGAACAGATCCTCTTAGAAGCTATGCTAAGGCACATGGAGGACAGGGTGATTTGAGACAGTCAGCATGGTTTCACTAAGGGCAGGACCTTACTGACCAACCTAGTAGCCTTCTAAGACGGAGTGACTACACAAGTGGACAAGGGAAGAACTATGGATGTCATCTATCTGGACTTCTGTAAGGCCTTTGACATGGTCCCCCACAACATCCTTCTCTCTAAATTGGAGAGATATGGATTTGATGGGTGGACTATTTGATGGTTGAGGAACTGGCTGGATGGTCACATCCAGAGAGCAGTAGTCAACAGTTCAATGTTGAGATGGTGATAAGTCACAAGTCGTGTCTCTCAGGGATCTGTACTGAAACCAGCACAGTTTGATATCTTCATGAATGACACAGAAGGACTGAGTGCATGCTCCGTGAGTTTGTAGACAACACAAAGCTGAGTGTCAAGGTTGACACCCTTGAGGGACAGGACGCCCTTCAGGGGGTCCTGGACAAGCTTGAGGAGTGGGCCCATGTGAACTTCATGAGGTTCAACAAGGTCAAGTGCAAGGTCCTGCATGGAATCATAGAATGCCAGGTTGGAAGGGATCTCAAAGATCATCTGGTCCAACCTTTTTAGGTAATACTATAGTTTATATGAGACAGCCCAGAACCCTGTCCAGCTGAGACTTAAAAATGTCCAATGTGGGAGAATCTACCACTTCTCTTGGGAGACTATTTCAATGTTTGATTGTCCTCATGGTGAAAATATTACCTCTTGTGTCCAATCAGAATCTCCCCAGAGTAATTTGTGCCCATTACCCTTTATCTTTTCCATGTTACTCTGTAAATTGGGAGTCTCTGTCTTCATGGCAGCCACCCTTTAAGTACTGGAACATGGTAATAAGGTCTCCCTGAAGCCTCCTTTTCTCGCGGCTGAACAAACCCAGTTTTCTCAGCCTCTCCTCATATGGCAGCTCCTCCAGTCCTCTGATCATCATTCTGACCCTTCTCTGGACCCTCTCCAGCCTGTCTGCATTCTCTTTGTTTCATGGGGACCAGAACTGAACACAATACTCCAGGTGTGGTCTCACAAGTGCCGAGTAGAGCAGGATGATGACTTCTTTACCTCTGCTGGTGATGCCCTTGTTGATGCAGCCCAGCATCCTGCTGGCTTTCTTTGATGCTACAGCACACTGTTCACTCATGTTGAGCTTGTTATCCACCAAGACCCCCAGGTCCCTTTCCATAGGGCTGCTCTCCAGCCAGGTGGATCCCAGTCTGAACTGCACTGCTGGGTTATGTGTTCCCAGGTGCAAGACCTAACACTTCTCCCTATTGAACTTCATAAGCTTCCTGTTAGCCCACTCTTCTGACATGTCTAGGTCATCCTGGAGGGTAGTTCTCCTTTCTGGAGTGTGAACCTCTCCACTCATCTTGGTGTCATCAGCAAACTTCATCAGAGTGCACTTGATCCCAACATCCAGGTCACTTGTTGAACAGCATTGGGCCCAATACTGATCCCTGGGAGACCCCACTTGTGACTGCTTCCCTGTCTGAGGAGGACCTATTTACTGCCACCCTCTGGGTATGGTCTGTCATGGCATATGATTTTTTCCAGTTTATTTCACAAATTCAATTTTGACAAATGAGACACACTTTTGATAGCTGACATACTTTCAGCAGTTTTATTCACAGAGCATCCAGTGCCACTAATATACTCTCTACCAACCATTCCTAATTTTCTGTGTAGTTTTATTACTGTCTTCACCCTGTATATTGATTAGCAAAAGTTCCATTCTTTGATAACTCCTTAATTTAGCTGGCTTTAATGATTGCCTGAAGTGGTTCATTAATATTTGTATTAAATACAATAATTAATTAAAAAAATATGTGAAAACTAGATGGCTCTGAGTGGTAATAGTAATAGGACTCATCTTCTTGCCATTATATGGTCAGTCCAGGGCTTTAGATGCACAATTTGAATTTCAGAAGGTGATGAAGCTGTTTATGTATGTACTACCAGTACGTTGGCTTGTATTGACACAGCTACTAGTGTGTAACTAAAATAGATGCTGTGCACTGACTCTTTTCACAGTTTCATGTATTAATTTGACACAGTTTTATGTATTTATCCAAGGAATCAGAGTCAGGATGGCAAATGTCACATATGTCCTCCTTGGTCCTGTGTGTGGTCAACTGTACTGAGCCAAATGGTTCACAGAATGGCTGAAGTCAGAAAGAGCACCTAGAGATTATTCTGCTTAAAGCAGTGTTGAACACATTGCTCAGGGCCCTGTTCTGTCAGTCTCTGAGTATATTCAAGGATGGTGACTCCACAATCTCATCGTGCAACCTCATTAGAGTCAACATAAATTCACAGTAAAAAAAAAATCTTCTCTTATATTTTAATGAAGTTTCTTGTGTTTCCATTTGTTCCCATCATGTCTTGTGCTGTCACTGGACCCTATCAAACAGAGTCTGATTCTGTCTTTCTTACTTCCTCCATCTGATATTTATAAACATCACTAAGATGGATCACAGGGATCTGTGAGAAGCCCATTCTTTTTTGGATTGGCAAATGGACACAAAGCAGAATAGTCCTTGGCAGCAGATGCCTTTGAAAGTACCTACCGTGCATTTAGATTGTCTGGGTAGACTCTACTGTATATGCATGTTTACCAGAAGATTAAGTTTAGTGTTATTTCAGGTTCCCTTGAGTACCCAAGACATACTCAAGCAACTGACAGATACAGTGAAGTTATGAGAGACCTGGGTTCTTCTGGAGAAGCACTGGAAATCCAGACGGGATAGATAAGGCTGTCTAAAACATCACTTAATGCTTATATGTGGGTGATTGCATCATGGCTCCAGTGTGTCTGTTGGTATAAAATGACAGCAAACCATGTCTTGGTTGTCTTTGTGTGGGTCTGCCTAGTGTGCTAGATCCTGAAAGAGCAGAACTTGGTCCCATGCTGTAGTGTAACCCTAGTAAAATATCCTAGCAAGATATTCTGAGTTGCTTCAGAAGCTACAGAAATATATCAAGTCAAACATCTTTCCATTAAAAAACCAACATAAATCTTTGTCCAGAGCAAAACCAATTTGCATTACAGCTTAAAGTTCCTGTTCCTTGTTCATTTCTTTTCTACAGGAAGCTGAACCTAAATAGCAGTTAAGAGGCTTGATGTTTTGTTAGGTTTGGCTTTTGGTGTCCACCTAGAAACTTGACCATGTTTTCCAGCAAATATGAGTGAACACTGAGCCTCACAGCATGAGCATCAACACATGGACAAATCTCACTGTACATACTTCATCACAGTTCTGTTAATTCTGGGAGTTCAGGACACTCAACATTTTACAGATTTGGCCCCTTTTTTGCCTGGTCACTGACTTTGAAGGTTAGTTTACTCAAAGTCTTTCCATTCGTATATATATAAGGTCTGATAGAGGTAGGTTTTTTTATTATTTTTTTTTCTTATTCATTTTTCCTTTTAATCTTCTTATATGTTGTTGTGTTTACAAATTAGTGGCTACTTGTGCACACAGATATTGTGGCCTTCATGTTGCAGATCTCAGTGGATTTGTCTTCTTTTTGTTTTAATGGAATGAGTGGAAAATTTACATGACAAAGTAGAGATAGAAGAGGCAACATCTCATGTAACTGTAATTAAAATACTGATTAAAATTTGTCTAATTTGTGTTTTTCTGACTTTAGAGGAGAAAACATATAGAACTGATCAGAGGAACTCAGTGTAGCACCTGGGAAATATTAATCCCCAGAAGATTAGAAGGGTAATATTTATTACTGAGAGTTCATTTGTTAGGGAACAGAGGTGGGGGTTGGATAAACCAAGTTTAAACATGTGGAAACTGCCTGTTAAACCATTTCCTTTTTCACCTGAGAACCTTCTGAAGTTTCTGCCATTGCAGCTTTGCCCTCAGTGTGTCACTGTCCAGAATCACTCATAAAGTAATTTCTGCAAGTGCTGAAACAAGACAAAAAGAAGGGTTGTAATCAGGTTCCCAAGCAGTTTTGAAGCTGTGTCTCCAGGAAATTGCTTGGAAAAAAATCCTCTTTTTCACTAAAACTTTTCAGATTTTTTTTTTTTTTTGAAAGTTTGGCTAAACATCTAAGCTAGAGTTACACCTGAAAGAGGATGTTATTTACATCTAAAGACTTTTTTGGGGGACTCTCATTGCTTCTTCTTGGGAAGAGTCAAATCTTGTGCCACAACACTGTGATCAAAAACCCAGAGTGGGAGCATTGACGATTAACCCAGATCTTTGGCTGAAGTAAGACCTGGAAATGAACAGATTTAAGCTTGTGGGGAGAAGATGAAATAAATAGTTTGAGACTCTGGAGATGTGCATTTGATTGCCAGCATTGTCACAGCTTTCCTATGCAATCTTGGGCAAGGGAAGTGTGAGGGCATACATCTCAATATAGTCTGGTCATCTAAATATTAAGCATCTGAGGTTAACTAGTTTGCTAGATTGCATCAATTGTTCATGGATAGGGACCAGGACTCCTGCCAGTTTTCCCCTGTGGTCAACTGAGAGAGGTTGATCTAATGTCCATCATCCCACCTAGCTTTGATTCCTGCTTTAGGACAGTATATATTGTGTTGCATTTTTGCTTTATCTTGATACACCAAGAATGAAAACTGGTTGACAGATTCTAGATGAGATAATTATTTAATATAGCTGCAATTGGGATAAATTCCATCTTTAATCTCTGTATGAGCCAACCTTCTTGCTGTAATATGGGAACAGTATTATTGATTTTCCCCTGCTTTGTACGTCTCGTCTGTTGGATGGGATCTCTAGGTCCTGTAAAGTTGTGGGTCTGGTTCTTAGACAGGTGTGATTGTCTTTATTTATCCAGAGATGGAAATTATTTTCAAGCACCAGACAAATCGAGGTTAAATCAACATAGATTTTATTGCCGTGAAATGTTTGATCAAATGTGTTCATTATCTTCATAGACTCATGTAAAACAGGTAGCTTGTATAGGAAATAGAAATATAAAAGATTATGTTTTTCACCACTGAATTATAAATGAAGTTAAAATAAGTGGAAGGGAAAAAACCAAACCAAATCAAACCCCCAAACCAATATATAGGACACTGCTTGTTGGTGACCAAGTGCGCACTCACATTTAAATACAATCACAACAGCTGCTGTACAGAACAGAATTAATTGTACAAAATAAAGAAAAGTAAAGGACAGCAATTAAAAAAAAATAAAAATCAGACATCTCCAAATGACCTTCACCTGGCAAAGGAAAATGACTTTATCTTCCTCCCCCATTCTCCACACAGCTGTATGTGAAGTCTTGTTGAACCTGTAATGAGGGCAGAGGCAGAGGATATTTTTATAAGGACAGTTCCTGTATAACTCTGTATATTGATTCTTCCTTGTGTTGAAGGCTTGTGTCTTCTATTAATGCTGTTAATTCTTGTCCTTAAAAATAAAGAATTAGAGCAGCAGAACTATCTCTCCAAAAGCTAAATAAAAGTCAAATGATCTTGGAATTCATCAGCAGCCCTTTTGGATATCTAGGACATCTAAGACCAAAACTGCTTGTTGATGTTAGGAAACAAACAAACAAAAAACAGCAGTTACACAAATTGGCTCTTGGGACAATAAAGCAGCCCTTCTTGAGCTTTGCTGCAAAATTGTGAGCCACAGCTGTGCCACTGAGTCACGTTCAAAGGAAGAGATGAGTTGGGGAAATATTTACACAGAGGTCCAGGATTTGGAAGGACTATACATTGTGCCTGCTTTGTAGCAGATTTTTTTTGTTTGTTTTTGAGAAAGCTCACAAGAGAACCTTCAAAGAGCAGATTCCTTGTTGATTTGGAGAGCTGAAGTCTCTTCCCAATGAAAGTTTGAGTTTATCTTTAAAAATGAAATAAATCAAAGGTCCAAATTCACCCCTTGTGGCAGTTCTCCAAGGCAACAGAACGACACCTAGAAGGAATTAGGGTTAAAGATGGCAGCATGAAGGACAAAATTCTTGACAGTCTTCAGTTGTAGGTGACAAGGTCATCACTGCTTGTCTGTGGTTCACTCAAATTTGTAGGCCATACGAATGCTGTTCCAGTTCTCATCATTTGCATAAAGCTCCCCCTTTGCTACACATCTCTGCCATGTAATGAAGGGACTGTGTGAACAGAGCTCCAGGTCTTAGGGCAGAGGTTGGAGGCAAGAATGTCCCTCCTGGCTCTGCCAGAAACTTTCCTTCTAAGCTTAGTCAACACACGAGCTGTTTGTACTCACAACAGTAACACTTTGCTCTAGAACAAAAGGAATGTGGTTAGTGTGTTTTCTTTGTGAGTAATTTGTTAATTAATTCAAATATCAACAGCTGGCTTTTGTGAGTCAAATGTGTCAGGGCTCAGTTAAAAAAGTAAGCTCAGAGACCTGCTGAAAATGTTTAGAGATCTGAGGTGGGAAAGGTGTCATGCACACAAAGCTGAGCAATGGGCTAAAGTACAACAGGATCCAGATAGGTAGACAGCATTTGAACTGTGAATATGTTTTCAGGATTTCAAAAATCATAATGAGTCCTTGCTTTGGCCATGGATGTTTGGACACTTTTCTGTAGACTTTTGACATTTTTGACCTGAATATAATTTAAAATTCCATGATCTCTCAAATGGAAAACATTTTTGGCTTTGTTTTCTTTTCAGACCAGACTGACTTGAAAATCAAAAGGGTAAAATATACTTGAACTTGTTACCAGTGAGCACCCACTAACTTCAAGCCATGCCCTTCCTTCAGGCTCATGTAATTCATGAATGCATTTTCATTTATTTTCAGAGAGACAAGAAAAAGTAGGGAATGTTGTGCAATTGTAAGTGAATGAGAACTTAGACTGAGATTTTAACAGGATCATCAGTGAATTCCTCTCTTAAAACTACACTGAAAATTCCAATTGGAAAAAAACCCCAAACAACAAAGACATTTTGACACCAAACTGGTCTCATAGCTAGTTCAGCAGAAAAGGCAGTAATATATTTTTTTTCTCTCAGTAAAATTATTAAGTACTCTTAAAAATGAGTACGAGAGAACCTGTGAATGTCAACAAACCTCACAGCTACCTTTTAGATTTGATTTAGCTTTTAAAAATGTGTTAGGATACTAAAATAAAGCCAGAAAGATAGGCATATAAATGCAGGTGGTTTCTTAATTGTACGAATATATAGAAGCTCAATGAAGTTGAATCAGGCCTGTATTGAACCTTACAAAAAATCTGTAGGGATCATTAACCCAGAATTGGAAGTTCTGGTGCTTCAAGAGTGCTCAAGTTTATTAATATTAATAAAGCAAGTGGTAATCCAGGACAAAATAATTTGTTGCCTGTAGAGCAGAGGCTCTTATTGATTATGCAGTAACAAAATATGCAAGGCTTTAAACAGTTTTTGGTTGGGACCCTGGACCATAACTTAATAGATAAATATTTCAAATAATGCAGTATGCACATAATTTCCAATATCAGAATTTAAATTTGATCCTAACAAAATGTTGCTTTCTCAGCTGTTTTACAGAATAATAAGCCAGTTATTCCCTTTTCTTAAGAAGATGGAAATTTTACAAGAAGTTGAAAAGAATTAAAGAGATGTTTCTTCTCTTTTTTCCCCTCCATCATAAATTGATTTAAATTTATCCACATCTTGAAGGAGAAGACCACAATTAAATCACTTTACAGTAGATTTTCATGTGGGAAAACTGCATATCTGGCAGTTAAACTTTAAAGTTTTTTTTTCTCCTCTCCTTTTCTCTCCCTCAATTTGGGCAATAGAAAAAACACTATAAAAGTTCCCTTCCAGTTTTAATTATGCTTACCCACCTTTACACTCAAGTATTTACTGTTCTAGAACAGTCCCAAAATGTTTCTGTTGAAGACATTTCTGAGGGTCATTTATTTGATTTTAGCACTTCTTCAGAGTTGCTGGAGTGAAAAATTCATTCAGTAAATTTTAAGTTCTGTTAGGCACTTAGTTGAGGAGGTGGAGTCCTGTGGAGACGCATCTATACCCCTCAATGAACAGAGGGAGCCTAGATAGCACTGAAGTAAATATCTAAGTTTTACACCTGTAACAAGGAAGGACTAATCTGGGTAAAAGAATAGGTTTTCTTCTTCTTCTTTATAATTCCCTTATGCAAGCAAATAAGGACTCATTAGTTAGCATGTTTTCTCGTCACGAAGGCAATGTCCTTACTGACCTCAGGAGGAACAGCATCATGCCACAAGTGCTCTGTTTCCTTCCATACATTTGGAAGATGAGAATTCTGTTGTTAATTCCATTTGACTCCCTATGTAAATGCCCTTGGCAAGTTTTCACTGTCCCTAGGATTAGAAGTCTAAAGCCAGTCATCCAAGATGCAATACATGTTAATGAGTTCTAGAAAGCTGTGGTGCAGACACGTGTGTATGAGCACTTTCACCCTTGGCTTCCTTTATACCTAGTTGAGAAAAACATGCACTTTCAATCCATGATTTGTCATTACTTTGAGGTGAGATAAACTGCATATTCTGTCTTTCTCTCTCCACTGTTATAGGACGAGAGGTGATTAATCCTGTTGTAGTCACGTACAATGCAAAATGCCACTGCTACATTCCAACTATTTTCTGTGGAGAATGAGAGGCACTTCCAGATGATCCCTTCTACCTGTCCTGGACACTTGGTTTACAAGTTAAGTGGCCACCCATAGGTATCTAATGCTGTCTGATGGGATCTTCAGGCTCCTCCTTTAGATGAGTCCAATTCTCCTATAGGCACCATGTCATATCTGCCAAAACTCTGCAGCTGTCATAGATACCCTAAAACATCTCAAGTGGCTCTAAACACTTATATGTGGACAACAATATTTTTTCCTACAATAGAAAGAGATTAACTACCTTGTAAGAAAAGTTCAGGTTCTGCTGATCTTAAAAGGAGTTTAGATGGCCAATATAAACCCAACTGTCTTATACCAGTCCTTCCTAATTTTTTCAATAAAGTGATGTTAGAGAAACAAGAAAAGGAATTGAATAAATGTTGTCTCAGAGAAGTTAGAAAATGGCTGGAAAAAGCCTCTTTGAGTCAAAGAGATTTGAGCTCAAACTATATCTCCAATGTGCGAGGATGTGTGGTAGGTGGTTAAGTAGTATCTCAAAAGTACATTAGCAAGGTTATTACCACTTAGTTGCTGTAGACCAAGCCAATATCTGTCTTATTTGTAATTTTGACTTTATTGTCTTCTTGGTAGGGGACTGGATTCTGTTAGACCTCTGCACCTCAGCTGGATTTCTAAAGACAATAAAGCTGCAGAAACAAGCTGTTGAGAAAAAAAATAATAAAAAATACAAGCATCATAAAATCAAGGCAACACAAAAGGTGACTCCAGTTGCCTGCATTGATCCTGTTGAACAGAGATCGAGGTGTGGTAGATTGTAGTGTTATGGGACCAGGGGCTAAGAAGTGAGAGGACAGAAGCCCATGCTCTGATTTAATCTGCAGTTCACAGAGGGATCAAGGCTCTTACTGAAACTATCAGGGTTGTTTTTTTTCATTTTAGCCTGCCATGCTCTTTTCACAAAAGACACCATGGCTGCTGCTTGAATGGTCAAGACAATTTCCCAACAGGCTGTGGCCTCATTCCAGTGCAGCTTTATTGTACATTCCCACCTGGGGATAAGCAGCCCACAACATCAAATGGTTCATTTGTCCCTTGACCCAAGAATTCCTCTTTTGCAAGGTTTCCATATTGTTTTCCCAATGGACACCAGATCAGGCATTTCCAATGGATCAGAGGAAGCCCTTCTTTTAAGCTATCCAGCATGCAAGCAAAGTCAGGATGCTGGAACTATGTGTCCCACCACTGATGCACTGGCCCTAACTGTGCTGCCAGAGAAGAAAGTGCTTCAAATTTCATGTGCTGCCTCAGCCAAGTTCAGAAGTGCTTATAAAAAACAGTGTTAGTGTATTATTCAGAACAATCAAATACTACGTGCACAAAAAATTAGTTTAGAGCAACATAAATTTAAAAAAAAGTGACAATTTCATCACACAATTACTGTACACTGCTCTTCTTAGGGTTGAATACTTTCCTCTCTCAAGCTCTCTCTTTCTCTCTGTTTTAATCTTTCTCTTTTTTGTTTTCTTTTTTTTAAATTTTTTTTTTCCTTTCTTTTTTTTTTTTCCTTTTCCTTTTTCCCCCCTTTTTTTTTTGGGTTCGGTCCACTGGAGATAAATCGCCCTCAATGATATATATATTTAAAAAAAATATCAGCAGCAAGACTCTTCTTGAAATAGATTCTGTTTGATGTAGCTAGTCTGTCTTTTCTGTTTTGCCCTCTTTCACAGCAGCCTCTGAAGTTTTCCGCAGGGGGGCTTTCTCTGAGTTGCCGTGTCCTTGGCCGGATTCTGCTGCTCCTCCGTTTTTGTGCGATGTGTGCTTTTCCAAGTAGTTCAGCATTTCACTGAGAACAGTTTGGAAAGTGCTTAGAGCAGCACATATTGCAGGAGTTCCAAAACCGTGAGTGATCAAGCTACAGATCGGAAGGAGACAGAAAAAGAAATACACACAAGCACATAAATAGAAATGCACTCAGGTACGTTGAAGAACTTGCAATAAACTCATTTTGCTATAGGGAAATTCAAGCTTTGCTCCCTAAACTATTTATTACCTGTGGGAGAAACAGAAAAGAGTAGAGCAGAAGTGTAGACTACATACAGCTTCAAAGGTTGGTTTTGGTTAGAGTCTCAGTTCTGAAACACTGTGAAACAGATCCTTGGTCGATGCAGGATGAGAGCTATTGACTTCAGAGAGGCCAAAAGAGGCTCTGTAGTCTAGGCTTTCAGGCACTGTTACTCTTCCAATTTCAGGAGGATTGGTTCCTATATTCTCAGGTAAATTAAACCAGTTCTATGTGTTTTATTCACTTTCTTAGTGGAGTGGGGAACAAGACCTGCTTGCAGCCCAGAAAGCCAGCTTTGTCCCAGGCTGCATCAAAAGCAGTGTGACCAGCAGGTAGAGTGAGGGGATCTCCCCCTTTACTCGGCTCTCGTGAGACCCCGACTGGAGCATTGTGTCCAATTCTGGAACTCCCAATATAAGAAGGACAGGGAGCTCCTAGAGAGAGTCCAGAGGAGGGCCATGAAGATGATCAGAGGGTCAGAGTCTCATTGTTGTGAGGATGTCTTAGGATACCTCACCAGATACCAGATACCAGAAGTGACACTAGAGATCAGTTTTTAGGCAATTTACTCCAGCCCTGTTTGCCTAAATATTATGCCTAGAGTATATGATGGACCATACAACTCAGGTTGTACTAGACACCTCAGTAGGGGCAACAAAATTATTCTTATTGTTATGACTCTTTTTGATAAGTGGTAAGTGAAAAAGAACCCACCTAGACCCTCCAGATTTTAAGTTTCCACTTAGCAACATATGAGATTATTTCAACGGTCAAAATGCCATTGAAGTTTTTAGAAGACTAATTTCATTTATCTCAGTTCTGCTCAGGGAAAAAATAAGGCAAGGAGAGGAACAGAAACTGATTTTTTGGGTTTGTGGACGTTTTGAGAAATCAATTCTTTATATTGGTTTAGGTGAGGAAATTTTAAAAGTACATGACCTAGATTCTGACAAAACAATATTTCCATCCCATACTAGTTAAGATCTTTTCCCTTCCGTAAATCTCTGGGTATTTTAAGCACCATTTGAGGGAGCCCTGACCTCATGAAGAGAACCGTGTGTAGGTCAACAATGGGAACATTTCTGTTCAGTGGGAAACACTCTCCTCTGCACTTTGGTTTTTCAGTCTTTCCAGCTATTGTACATAAAAGTGAAAAAGTAGGGGCCAAGTTAAAAAGAGGTTACATAGGATATGGAAAATTGCTAGGATGCTGGAATTATTAAAAAAGACAGGGGAAAGGATAACTTCTAGGGTGATCTTTCTGCCTGCTGGACATGGGAACCCTGTTTGTTGGGAAAGCTGGTATCCTAGGGAAGGCAACAAATTTATGAAACTCCTAATCAAGACGAGAGCTCAGTTTGGAAATATCTCTCCATTTCTGATTGAGAGGGGCACAATCTTTTATAAAAGGTCTCCCAAAAGCTATTAACAAATAACTCACTTTTAGAATGTTTATCAATCAGTCTCCAGGCACTTTTCAAAGCAGGAATTCATGTATATGCCCAGTTAGTAATGAGAGGAAAATGATTATTAAATATTTACAAGGACTATTTTGCAGACATCAATTAATAATACCACATGGCTCTTGAAGTTTGGACTCTTAAAGTCTGGACTTGTAGTAATATAAAGATCTTTTAAATTTAGCATTAAAAAGAGGTAAATATACTTTTGTTTTTTTAAAATTTAGAAATGCCTGGCATTCCAGGAAAATAAAAATAATCATAATAATTGTAAGTCATGTTTTTAATAGTAGTAGAAACTGTTACAGGTAATTTCAAGACTTTGTGTTGCATTTTATCATCATTTCTAGCCTTCAGAAGTCCAGATAAATGAAAATGGGAGCTTATAAAACCATAAAGGAAGAAAAATAAAATTCAAGTATGTGATTACTGATTATAATATCTCATGTTTTTTACACTGCTTCTGTGATCTTCTGGGTCCTGACTTGTGAAACTGACCATATCAAGACATATATAAAACTGGTTATGATCTTGCTTGCAAAGAAACCAGTCTATCTATTTTAAATGTTGGCAGTATCTGCAATTGTTCATTTCCATAGATGTAAATAGTAAGTTTAACAAAGGGTTGAATAAAAAATAAATTTTCTGTCCTGCTTCTCTTTGAACATTTTGACTCCTGAGCAAAAGGAATATGACAATGTTCATATGATAATTCATACACCCTGAAGAGCAAACTGGGAATACTAAAGTTAAAACCTACAGAGACTGTCTTAGAAATGATCAGTAGGGCTAAGAATAAAGGTAGAAAACTTCAGTGTTCTCAAAAGCTGAACAAGTCTGTGGAAAATACCAGAATGTGACAAAAACTGACATTAAGGTACATCAGTATAGTAACTTGCATGTGTATACAACAACAGTGCCTAAACTCCTGTTGCAATCAAAGGGAACTTAATGTAGTTTCCTATGTATAAGAGGATGCCCTATTAAAAGTGAGACATCTGCACAGGACTGCTAGATATGACATAGGACTGAAGTCCAGGTAGTGCAGAGGGCTTATGGGAGACCAGCAGCCTCTTAAAGCAGCAAGTTATCACGCTAACACACCTAATAGCATCTGAAAAGATGCTGCATGCTACTGTTTGCTTGGCTATATCTTGCCCTAGATCTTTATTGACTGCAGGGGAAGCTTAAACACCCAGCTTGGATTGAAACACCTAGATATGGGGATTTTATCTTGAGCAGAATCTTAAACTTCTGGACTGAAAACTGCTGTTCATAGGAAAAATATTTTGTGGGGTGAGTTAGGGGTCTCTCTCCTTTACAGTTTAGCCTCTTCTGTACCACTGATTGTTAAACATGGCAGTTGTTTTCAAGATAGCATCCTATTTCTTATAAAAAAGCCAACCTTTCTTTAGGGAAACGGTGCTGCAACGACTCATTCAGTTCCTGATGAATACATTAATCTTCACAGAAAGAGATACCCAGAGTTTATTAATTTTCCCATGAAGCTTATTAAGAGAAACCATTTAATGCAAAATTTCTGACCAGCCCTCCTTGCCATGCTCCTGTAAGGGTGTATTTTTTAGCCACATTTTATGTAATGAGCATAAAAGGCTAACAGATGTTATCTTCTATTTTATCTTATATTTTTATCAACAATTCCCTTTGCTCTAATTTTGGTCGACTTTCTCTGCAAGTTTGTGTTTAATAAATCTTAGAAAGTTGGATAACACCCCTTTCCTGATGAAAGTAAAGCTCAAGTTGGGGAGAAAATCTGATTTTACATTTAAATCAGATGTGACAGACAGAAAATTAATGGAAAAGCATTCAGATGTGATCCCTGAAAGTCAAAATTTAGTTGCCTGATTTTTCAGGCTAACTGAACTCACTCTGCTTATTTTTGGTTTGCTTCACACCTATGAAATGAGTTGCTTTTGTTATAATACTTTTGTTTCTGTTTAAAAGCCTAAAGTTAAACACAGTGGTTTCGTAATGAAGTCTTCTAGGTATTCTCAGCTTCGTAGTGCACTCCATTGCAGCTTCTATAAACTAACTTGTTCTAAAAGGACAAGGCTAAAATATCTGATTTTGGTACTGTGCATGGAGAGCTGCAAAAAGAAAGCAATGGACATCAGGCCAACATATTATAAACCCTTATGCTTAAGGACATTCAGACCTGCCTGCAATTCTGCCCAGCATTGGGATGCAATTATGTCTGCTCATGTTTTAATGATGGACTTACTTAAAAGTGAAAAGATCCAAGTGTGCCTGAAGGCTTGGACCCTTGTTTGGCAACTACCTCAAGGACTCCTTCATAGCCCAGGCTTGTGAAACTTCAACATGTGGCAAAAGAAACAGATATCCTCTTGGTAGGGGGAAAGGGGCCATCTGCACTGAATGTTTACACCCTCATTTAAAATAAATACCAACTTTAAAACAATAATAATGAAGAAAAAGCAAGCTTGAACTCATTGGTCAGACTTTCTCAGAACTCTGAAAACCACTTCATGATTATCTAAATTGAACAACACATGGCAGGTGACAGATCTGATAAGACTATGGCTGTAAAGGAAATGGAAGAAGATTTGAATCTTTTCACTCATACAAGTGACATCCTAAGTTAGAGGTGCCAGTATTGCCTTTGAGGTGCTTCTGTTGGTTTCAAGGCATCAAATTGTGAAAACTTTACTTCAGAAGGTCAGTAGACTTTCTACAGTGAAGCAGCTACTGTACCTGAGAAGCCCCATTGCCCTCCTCAAATGAGAAATACCAAGAAGTAAACATTATAAACATGCTGATGACACGGGAAAATGCAACTTGGTAACCTAAGAAATTAGACATAAGGGGATGGCATTCCTTTATTTTGGGAAACAAGAGAATGCCTTAAATGTTTTTAAAAATCTGAAGTTCTGAATTGAGAAACAAATCAAGCATCCCAAGATTTTTTCCATATTTGATGAATATTTGCCTTTTCCTTGGTAATCATGGAACTATCTTACTAATGAAGAGGATAAAGTAAAAAACCCAGAATCTTATCTATTCTCTTGACTCTCTATATTACAACTTTAAGGGAATATGGTGTCATGATAAAAATCATTGACACATGGCTCATCATTAAAATTGTTGTCAATATTAGAAATTCAAACCCTTCCAAAAGGATCTGGATCATTAGTAGAGCAGGTGAAGGTGACTGAACTCTTGCCATGGGAAGATCAAAGAGATAATCCATCTGAAAGGGAGTGAAGGAAAAATCTAGAGGCTGATTGTGAAAAAATCATGGAGATCAGGGAACTCTAGATGGCACCAGAGGTGTGTTTCACCATGAACTTCATTGCTCACTAGGTTTCTTTCAGTCTGTGCATCCAAACAGAAGGCTGCTGCTGCTAATCAAGATGACTGGAGTTATGACAGCAGCTATTTTACATCTTGATAAGCAAAGAAAGATAAAAAGGAGAGAAAAATACATACAGGGGGTTAGCACACCTGTAAAAGTAAGCCACTAGTAAGGCTTTGGGTTTGGCTCTTTGTTAATATTCAAAAAAATATGTTGAGCTTCAAAACCCATTTCATTGCTCCCTTTTACCCTTCAGGAGGAATGATGTTACATTCTTTCCCAAAGTCTGAACCTCCTGTTTCTTGCCTGTCGCTTTTCCTGTCACCTTGTCAGTGTGATGATGCCAGGCACTCACAGGAGGCTGACAGCTCCAGGCTCAGAGACTTGCTAAAAGACAAAACTCTTGTCTCAAGCAGTTTCATAGGAAGGGTGTTTCATATCAGCTGGGTGGCTAGGCAAAGCACAGGATAATTTGTGAGGATGCTGATTGCTTTCATAATCTAGCTTTAGCATTCTCAGCCTATTATTTTTTGGCTGTTCTTATAAGGTTTTGGCACTGAAAGAAGTGTCACTTGCAAGGAAGTAGTTTTGCTGTCTTTATCTTTTATATATAAGATGGATGATCTGGATGTGATTTTGCATCTTAATGAAATGTAACTGTGAAGTTAAAGGATCAAATCCAGCTTCTGTAGTTGGTCGGTATTAATCTTCCCCTATATGATGGTTCATAGCAGCTGGATAGCTGAACTTTCCAAACACTACAGATTCTTACAGACACAAGTCTGTATATAGTAGAATCACAAATGCATTTACACAGATCAGCCTTTAGAGGACAACAAAGAGACACTCACATCTAGACAAAAAAATCTCAGCATTTAGAAATGAAACTGATTTTCCCAGGGTTTTCTTGTTTTCCCTGTAGCTTAGTGCTAGTACTAATGCTAGTACTCTCCATTAACTGGGAACAGGGTACCTCGGTCACTGGCTTTCAGAACAGATACAGCCCACAGGATTATTTCATTTGCTCTGCTACATTATTCATGAAGGCACCAAAGAAGAGCTGAAGGACAGATTGCATAACCCTACAACATATCACCTCTTCTTGAATCCACCCTTGTGCATATGCTTAGAAATGTGAGCTGCTCCAGCACCTAGCCCATGAAGCCAGTGGCTTCTGATCCAGCCCTGACAAGGTTGGTCTTCCCAAAATCATAGAATCACAGAATGGTTTAAGTTGGAAGGGACCTTAGAGATCATCTAGCTCCAAACCCCCTGGTATGGGCAGGGACACCTCCCACTGGACCAGGTTTCTCAAAGCCCCATCCAACCTGGCCTTGAGCACTTCCAAGGAAGGGGCAAAAACACTTCCATGGTTTGGTTTTAGTTTCAGGAGAAACTTCTTACAGTATTTACAGCACAGGTAAGGCACCTCACTAGGCTGTAATAAGGGCTAGTGCTGCCCTGAGTTCTTGTGTCCAGGAATAGTCCCTTGTGCCATTGTGCCCAGGAATAATTTGGGACAATACTAGTTAGAAAAGACAACAAAAGTCCAAGGAGCCTGCTAAAATGTAGCACAGGCAGCCAATACCTGCCTGTGCCCTAGCACTTCTTTTATTTACTAATATCAGCTCAGCTTCTCTGCAGTAAGATACTTCAACATTCATTGCAAAGGGAGAAATCTCGAATAAAGCAGACATAATAATAATGCCTCGGCTCAGGCAGTGCACAGTAGTTGCTGCTATAAATGTGAGGGTCTACAAAATAGCCTAGTCATGGCCAAACAATATTGGAAAATCCTTTTTCAAGCAATACTGAGTGTTTTGTATTCAGGTCAGATGGGCATCTCAGAGAGCAGCTGCACAACATGGTTGCACCAGTGCTGCAGAAAAGCCTCTCCTTTTTCTGTATCTGGTAAAGTTGTGCAAAACTCAGCAGTTTTCAGGCTCACTGCAGCTCCTTTGAAGATTTCCCCTTTTTTACTCTCTGTATGAACTCTGAGTTTGGAATTTGAACATATCCAGCAATTCTGATCCCTTCATGGGGACTATCCTGCACTTCAGGTTGGACACATGTTTACAGATCTTGATGAACTGGGATTCAGAGGAAAAATTTCAGAGAAGTGTGAGCTTGAAGATTTAAAACAGAAGACACAGGAAACACTGCTTCAATCTGACCCATGCCAGTCTGTGAGCCCTAGGCTTAATTATTAAAGTTGAGAAAGTAACATCATGGGCAACTGGAGCATATAAATCTACACTTGCCAGCTGCAGGGGGATTAATTCCTAAAGAAAACTTTCTTTTATCCCAAGGTACTGAAGTCTGGATTCTGCTGTAGGTATCAGATATTATAGGTCTTCAAAAAGTCTTCCGTTATCTTAGAATTTATTCTGGTAATAGACATTTTTCTAATTTCTCTGAATTTTCTGGCCATAAAAAAAAATCTTTTTGACTTTCTGGAATCATATGGCATAAACATATATATATATGTATGTATATAAAATACCAACCTTTCATCTTCTGGTTTCTTTACTGCCTGGGTTATGGTTTACAAGGCAGAATTTCTAAATCTCTTCTTGTTATATTAAATCTGTATGAAACTATATGAGATTTCTCAAGAACAAAAACCAGTTCATATAGCATTATGACTGAAAAACATTCTATACCTATGCTAAAAACTTCCATGAAACCTTGTCAGAGGTTCCAGTGAAAGACTATGACCTATGGTGACTAAACATATTATTTTGGTTCCCATTCGTGTAGAGACTGAGAATTTATTGTGAAAGCCCAAAGTTCTGGAATACAGAGAGAAATGAAAATGAAAATTTCATTATTGAAAAAAGCACATCATAAAAGTTGTGATTACTATATGGAGTCTCTGTTTCAGACTCATGTCTCCTGTGCAAGAACTATTTCTAAAGCACCAACAGTTCTCAAGCATTTTGGTCATAAATAACATTAATTTCATCTTTACAATCAAGACCAGCTACTTATTAAGATGGTCCAGTTTTAGACTCTGACTATGGTAGGTGTCATAAGAGCATTTGACAATGATTGTTGTATGAAGATCAAACCCATCTCTGGCATGCAGTTGCAAAGCTTTTTATCTAAAGATATAGATACATGTTGACTGTGTTCATTTCACTTTAATAAAAGAGGACAACCTGCTCGCTTAGAAATCTGATCTTAGGTGGGACCTATAAACAGGATTGTGGAGGCTAATGTATTTTGAAAGTTTGACTTCTTAGTGTTAGGTATATGCTTTATGTTAGGCAGGTGCTGTCAACATCTTCTTATGAAATAATTTCCAACCCATGTACAGTGACAAGCAGATATTTGTGCTTGTGACCAGCAGGAGGCTGTGCTGGACCTCAGACACCAGTGAGCATGTTGCTCCTGGGTTACATGGACTTCCTTTGTGTGTTGGGGGACCAAGAATTTCTTCATCTTTTCTCATCCCCAGCAGATCAGGTGCAAATTTCTTGTGGCAAAGGTCAGTTCAGTCTGAGGGTCATCCCTCAGAGGAAGCTGGAGGACCAAGTGATTGGTCAGAAGCAGTCTGTGTTGGAAATTTGACCCAGAAAACACTTAATGGTCTGGAAAACATGATGAGTTGCATTCTTGCATCTTCTCTGGCATCTGAGAAGGACTTAAGTGCCTTCTGTGATATTTAATCTCAAGAAAGTAAGTAGTGACAGGAGGGGTTCAGATGACCTAGCTGTGAAGGCTGCCATATTTAGGGGATGGGAAAAATGATTTTTTATCTTACACTAGATCTAACTACTTACTATGGAAGTGTCTAGTACACATTGGTTGGCTAAGCTCCCATTCCAGTGAAGAACTAGACTAGACTGTTCAGTCAATAGAGTTTAGAGAAAGATTTAAGTCACATTAATGTTGATGTCTATGTTAGGCCTGCTTAATTGTAATGTAGATTTCACAGACTGTACAGGCAAGGTCTCCAGAGACTACAGCAGAAGATACACACCTGACTGAAATGGAGGCACCTACATGTAGATGAATAGAGTTAGAATACAATAGATGGAAAAGGAATGTGGTCTCAGCTCAGCCTCTAGGTCTGGCAGTACTCATCATTTCCCAAGCACAGACAACAGAGAAGACTATCTGACTTGTGCCCAGGGAATCATCTGTGTAGGATCAAGACCTGTGCTCTACTAGGTGCCCATCTTGAGTCCGACACTTGTTGCCTGCAGCAGGCATGAAACATTGTCCTGCATGATGCAGGAATTGGCTACAGAAGCTTTGTATTCCGACCTACTGAAGTGAAGCAGGGAAAGAGGCATGGGAGCTGTACCAGTTGACAGCTTTTGTAGCTGAAGCCTTCAGCATTTTATCTTGACTGTTGCTTCTTCTTTAAGAGAGGGAATCCTCAGGGATCAGCTTCCTTGTATCACATTTACTTTGTGTGTATGTAATGGGGAATTATCTATTATTCCATAAGCCTAGGTAACACTTTAAAATCCTTTTATGAGTATCCTGTATAAATAAGTATGTCTTCCTTGATGTGCAAGTGTAGTTAGACATTTTGGAATGTGTGTGTATGAGGGAAAGTGTACATGGACATAGGTGGTATGTGTATGTGTAGGCATATGAGAAAAGAAGGGGAGTTGTCTAGGTGTGTTTGTATACATACAGGATGTACACAGGTATGTGTAAGCATATATACATTTGTGGACCAGGCATTGTCCTTGAATGTCCCCATCCCACAACAGATAGATGGAAGAGGTGGAATGGTGGGTATTTTAGGTTCCATTCAAAGTCTGAGAGACTAAACTTTCGATACTACACCACCACCTGGCTGGTAGGTGTTTCATACTCTATCAAAATCTTAACTAAAAGATGCTGGGGTACAAAAGTTGTCTGTCCAGGCAGTGAATGCAGTGGCTTAGCTGGTTGTTCCAAAGAGTATGCAACAATGCTCTAAGGTTTTAAAGGCCTAACAAATCTGCTTGGGTTGCAACCAGCTCTTTGGAAAAGTCCTTTACATGGTGATTTTTTCAGGCACCAACTAATGGTTAGGAAGAAAATTCTGTAGCCTCAGCTAGTCATGTATTTCCTTCTTCAGTCTGAGCAAAGACAGAAGAATCTCTGTAATGTTACCTCACACTTGTCTTTGATAAATATCTTAGATGACCCCACTATTTCAAAGTGGCCCTTTGGAAGTTCTCTGGGCTGTATCTAGGACATGCATCTTAAAGCAAAAATGGGAAACTGGGCTAATAAATCTTTCTGATCTCAAACTGTCTATACACTTTTATTCGTAACTTGGATAGATTTGTCCTAAAGGTTGAATAGGCATGCATGTATCATGACAACATATGTAGTCTTTATCAAAATGATGGATTTTAGTTAATTATTCCTCTTTTCAAATCCTACCTGAAATGTGTTAAATGTCTCTGGATGTCGAGGTCTAGTATTGGAGTCGGTCTGGAGGATCCGAGGGGTGATCTGTCTTGACTTAGAAGGTCTTGGAATTCTTTACATATTTGTCTAAAAGGAAAGTGGAAATTCTTAAATAAGACGTGTAAATCTTTTCATAAATCCTTTCCCATAACACTGTCACTTTATCTTGAGCAATCTCATTCATAACACAAATGTTTGGCAGAGGCATTGTTAAAGAATTTAAAGGCAAATGAATCCTCTTTCCTCCCTGCCCCAAATTCTCAGTGCCAGACACACAGAAAATATCTTGAAGAAGAACAGTTCCCCTCAAACCATGTTAGCGCTGACACCTTGATTTCTTTCCTGAATTGGATCCAGTTTGGCAGTATTAAGTCTGGATTAGCTCGCCTACTTTAGAAGGAAAGCTTATGGGAAGAGAAAATTGCAAACTAGCAGAGCATGCCTGAAGTCTTTGTGTAAATACACCACTTTTGCTTATGTACACTGCTTTATCTACAAGTAGAGATCCTGGCCATTTTGTCCTTACCTTCTTGACCCCCATCTCCTAAGACTAATGCAGCACTAGGATTTGTGAATGAAAATGCTACCTTTGTTCTCCTACTTCCCATTTCTGTCCATACTCTGCTTCCTTGTAGGATCTAGGGCAGAAGCACTGATGGACTCTCAACTGAGACCTCTTTTGCAGGTCTGCCCAGAGTGAGAATTCATTGCAGGAGCAGCAATTTAAATTTTTCAATGAAATATTCATTAAATTGTTTTACCATGTATCAGGCAGCCTAAAGTAGATGTCTACAGCAGTCCAGAGGACTTGCATCCTAACAGTGCTCTTTTCTTTCTGGTGACTGTAGGAGGAGCTCGGTGACTCACTCAGCTGTCAGACCCTACACTACAGACAGGCAAGGCAAATCCCATCATCTCCATCTCAATGATGGTTTCCTGGGCAACACACTTTCAGAAGGTAGGACCTGGGACCCCAGCTCAGCACCTCACAATGGGAACTCAGGCTCTGTCTTGCCTTGTCTCCCACTAGCATAGTAGCCCAACTCCTTTGGAAGTAATGGATTATTTTGCTGTTTTCTCTTTCCCTCTGTTTTTCAGGATGCCTCAGCACCTGGGGGTTAAAAGCATTTTAACAGGATATACAATCTAAGAGAAAGAAAGACCTGAAAAAAAAGCCTTCTCATTCTTGCCATATTGTTGTTTTGGGTTAGTTTGCAAATTAGTCTAGGGATGTTCTACCAAGGTGTTGTGTTGTGTTTTGTTTTGTTTTCTAAAGAAACCAAATTGGTTCCATGTAGTGCATACCATACATGGACTGTGGGTGTAGAGACACCACTTACTTTCAATGAGTTTATGATACAATGAATTAAAAAATAAAAGAAAAATAAAATAATAATTTTTTTAAAGTGTCTATGTTTCTCTCTCAGAACTTCTACAAACCAACACAGCATTCTCCATTGACTGTACTGGAAATTAGATACTTTATGTGTGGTCAGGAGGGCATGATGCCCATCAGACAATCAGGACACTCAGCTGGGTTTGCCTGACACTAGCCTGATACTCAGTTTTGCTGACCTAATACTGGTGACAGTGACCTCATGTAGCTCAGTAAATAGTGCTGCCAAATAAAGCAAGCAGTGCCAGGGGTCATTCTGATACCCTCATGCAAATCTGATAAGGTCTGTGTGGTTATAATCTTCTAGCTTCCTAAAAAGGGTGACTTTCTGAGAATGGGAATGAGCTATCTCACAGAACAAGACCAGAAGATATTTGAAAGAGTTCAAGGAGCCATTCTAACATTTTAATAATATGGACAGTTGCAATCTTATGACTCAGTGTCTGCATGACTTACTTGGCTAGCACAGATGTAATCATTGTGCCTGGGGCCAATTTCTAACACTAAAGAGCATCTCTGAGAGATACGATTTCTCTTAGAAGACTCTTTATACGTCAGGTCCTATATAAAGTTCAGGCTCTTCATTATCACCTTGTAATTGTTGTCCTTTGGGATAGAGGCATAATGGAAGTGGGTAGAATCAGCATCTTGGTATTTAAAGGTTCTCCATTGCCCAGTCACAAGCAAGGAAACTACACTAACCTGTTCTTTATCCTTAGTTATATCACGGTTGTTCCGTAAGTTATGGCCATAGACTTTGGATATCACAGCTCTCTTCTGGCTAGCAGGAAGGGGCATGCAGAAAACTATTTCCCACTGTGCTGCTGGACCTCATCCAAGCCTGATGTCTGTAAACACTTGTCATCTGTATGGACCTAGACACTGACTGCTTGAAAAGACTGCACTGTCTTAGCCTTTCAGGCAAAGTGAGGCATTCAGCAGAAATGTATGTAAATGCAGCATACAGTTTTAATGAATCAGGTCCTTAGAGGAAAAACAGTTCCTTTCAACAGCTGAAAACAGTCAGTCATTTTGGCTTCTAAACAAACTACTATCCCCAGTCGGCCCTGTCAGCATTGCTCTTCTCTCCTTCCTCCAACCTCTACTTTCTACCTGTTGAAAAAGTTCATCTTAAAAGTTCTTGTATTTTGACAAAGGAAAGTGTCAGAACCAAGTGTGCAATTAAGTTCCCTTGTATCTTCACATGTCAAAAGTCTTTACTGAGTGTTGGCAGATTGAAAGAAAAGAAAAAACTTTTTTATTATACATGAAAACCCATAAAAGGCAGTAACCTACTTTTTTCAAGGGAATTTCTAGGCAAAGAGCCTCCACTACTGATAAAACATCACCTGGGGTAGTGACAGGGAGAGGGGCTGACAATTATTTGCTGAGCTGGACTGTGACTTTGAAAAAGCAAAAAAAGAGTGTTATGCTGCCTTAGGGGCCATAGATTAATAAAAAAAGAGTCCTGGTCACTCCTGCAACCGAGCCACCTAATGATTTGTGACAGATGGACAGATGTTCCAGAATATGTTCAGGAGAAGATAAAAAAATTCAGCATTGGATCAGAGCAAGAGCCCATCTAGCCTGTGTTCTTATCAGCTGTGGCCAAAGCAAATGCCTTGTAGTGAGTGTAAGAGTGGGGCAAATGCATGTCCTTGAATCTGATATATTCCAAGTGTGGCAGAAATGCCAAGCGTCCAAAGATCAGGTATCAGAGAAGTGCTCAGCAGGTCCTGTGTGTCTGGTCTCAGAGCTACTTTTCAGAAAGCTAGGAAATTGAGCACACAGTTCATAAGCCAGATGTTGATTGTTCTGTGCTGGCTGTAAACGACCACACAATAAAATTGTTATTCCCACTGTTCTGTTTTGGACCATGTAGATGTGGGTATCTGCCCCTCTGTCTCATGTGGAAGGCCTCTGTGATGTTTCCCACAGGCCAGCATGCCTCTCCATCAAGTGGAACTATTGATGTGGCCTTCATCAGTTCTGCACCTGTCCTAGCTGCAGTCTGATAAGGTTCTATCCCCTGTTGTAAAACCATTCAGGGTTTCCCACACCTCTGCCAGGTGAAGTAATCCATGCTGAAAGACCCTCCAAAACCATATCTCAGCTTTTTTTTGTTGTTTTGGCTTTATTGGAGGGTTTTTTGGTCATTTTTTCTTATTGCTATTTTTGTCAGGTGTTTTGTTGCTGTTTAGCTGGTTTTTACTTTGTTTTCCTCCCCATTTCTATGTATATTGTATAGTCATCTCCTGAAAACTTTCTAGAAATTCTAGGGTTTACAGGCAACATCAGCACCCTTTGGCCAGAACTATGACAGTTTAGTCTCTTTTTTTTTTTAAAGCATGTTGCTCTGGAGTGCCCAGACAATCACCCACTCAGTAAAAAGAGGTGAGTGCATAGAAAGAGAATAGTAGGAGATTGACTGCTGTCATTGTTTACTCCTTTATTATGCTTTCAGCTCTTATTTCCCTCCCACTCTGCCCTTGCTGTCACTTGTATTCAGTGCCATATACTGGCTATACAGCTCAGTCATCTTTTCTTTCCATGATATTTATCTGGTAAGACTGATTTTTCATTGTCTAGACCATCAAATTGTTACAACAAACCTATTACATCAAATACTCCTGTCCTAAGCAGATCTTGAGTTTGAAAATTCCCAAGAGGTAATTTTGGAAGGTCAGGTAGTTTAACACAACGAATATGGTTTGTTCCATGTCAGAAAGTTTCTGATTTCATTAACTTTACTACTATCAACAGAGCCTCTGATCAGGTAGGGCTGAGTAGGGCACGAAGATAGCATTGCTTCCAGCCTAGTGACCTCTGTGTGTTAAAAAGGACTATTGACACCTGAAGTTGCAGTCTTTGGCCTTCACTAGCCATGGGCCACAGTTCTGTGCATGGCATCTGAACTGCTTCCATCCAGGTGGGCAGATTGCTTGATTATAAGGTGTAGATGTCCTTGATAGCACTGGTAGCTTCTACTGAACACCAGGGACTTCTACACTGTAGACATTACAGCCTCTATTTAATTACCCACACATAGATTTGTAATACCCAAGACATCTATAATGACTGGCAGATACAACACAGTAACAAAAAGAGACCTGTGTGCTTCTGGAGCAGCAGCAGGTGACCAAGCTGGATAACCCAGTTCATCTCAAATGGCAGCAGGTGCCTATGTTTGGGCAACTAAAGCAAGCCACTGAAGCTGGTTCTCTGAGTCCAGAACAGAATTTCATCTGTATACCAAAAATTAAGAAAATAGTTTTGAGCTTTAACCTTACTTTTCCTCAACACCTTACATGTGGAAGATCTCACTAGTTCTACCAAAGGCACAATTCTACAGGCTTCAGGCTCTTTCCCAGAGCAGACAATGACAACATGCAGGCAATGGCACTCCATTTCTTTCCATAAGCAAAGCTTATATTGAGTGATTTTACTACCCTGGGATTTCAGTGTCATTTTTGGTGGCAGCACAGCCATCCATCACTTTTTCAGGTGTCATAATTCCCAAGCACCTCCGACAGGGCAGTTGTGAAATTGTCAACCCGGGGGTTATGTATGCCTGGTGAATAACTGAAAAGCCTGACAAATGGCTAAAGTAGAGTCCCTACTATGAGATGCATGGAAGCATGGCTGGAAAAACCATGTCATGGACCTCTGACTCCTGGAGTAACAGGTCAGGGCTGATGTGTAACGCACTGTTCTCCTTCCAGGCAGGAGAGGGCAGTAGTAGCACACACATTGACTCATCTGTCCCTGTTAAAATCAGAGTGAAGTAGGAGATGGCTTCCCCTGGTGTTATTGACAGTCCTCCCTGATCAATTTGCTGGAGGTTTTAACCGATGGAAGGGGGCAAAAAGACATTTTGCTCCTTACAAGTGCAGGATAACAGACTACGAGCCCAAAGCTCATGAGGGTTACTTCAGTAGTAAGGGGGGGTGAGAAGTAGTTGTTAAGTGGTGAGGAAGAACAGTGAGACCTTTGGCCATAACAGTTACTCAGTGATTGCTACAACTCACGGCGATGAAAGCTCTCCTTACAGCCAGAAAAGAAGGGGGAAAGTTTTTATAATGGTTTAATAACATGTTATAGATGGGGTAAATCCTCCATCTGGAGCAATTTACACCCTTAACTCTTGTTTAGGTTGTACTTCCCAGAAGTACAATCTGTCCCAGAGGGCAGATGGTTGATGGGCTATACAGACATGGGGAGACACAACTTGTGGAGAGGAGCTGCTTCTTGCCAGCTGGTTTATTTTCATGTCTCTGAAACCCCTTGGGCCCTTAAAACAAATGTGGATGTAGGTAAGAATAAGACCATATTCCACTTACATTACTACTTTTAATCTACAAGGGACTTAGAAGCCTGATATATGACGTCTCTTATCACCTTCATTACCAGCAAATGTCCCCTGAGCCACATTGTGCTCTGCTTAGCACCCCAGGGAAGGATCACAGGCTGTATTCATGTTCACAAGCCTGAGATGTTTCAATGCATGTTGTTGTTAGGTCACCTTCAGGACAAAGTCCCCTGGATATAAGAAAGACACCAAGGCCAGAAATCCTATTGCCCACAAATAGACAAAGCAGAAGGACACTGGGATACAAAGAACAATGCTGTGGCTGTTCAGCCTTCTCCCCAGGAAGAAGTACCTCTTCTGCAGGGTGATTCCACTGCATTGGATATATCCCAGCCTGGATGATTCCCAAAAATTTTCAGCACTGGTGGAAAGAGGCAGATGATGGTTTGAGAGCTCAGGATTCTGTCCTCTGCTCTCCTGCTCCCTCACTGTGCAACACTGTAGTGAGCACAGGAAAAGAATTTTTTTCCAAGACATACCACACACCTAGTGCAGGTCTATGCTGTTCCATACAAACTATTTATTCCTGCTTCCCATGGCTCATGAAGGCTAATTCCTCTCTCATCAAGGCTAATTAACCTAGATAAAATGTTATCCTGACATGATGTTACTGCTTCAGGGAGGTCAGCGGCTTGTTCAGAGCAAAGTCAGATGTCTCTGCATGTCTTTTGTGGCTTTAGCAAAGCTCCCCTGCTTGGGTACATCATTCCAGTGTCTTTAATTTCAGAAGAACTGCAATTTCCATCCAGAGAGGATCTGTTCCTATGCAAACCAGCTCTCTCTCAGTAGACAAATGATAATTATCCTGCAGCAACTAGGCCTTCACAGGATCACAGAATGGTAGGGGTTGGAAGGGACCTCTGGAGATCATCTAGTCCAACCTACCAGCTAAAGCAGGTTCACCTAGAGCAGGCTGCATAGGATCATAGGTTTTTAATATCTTCAGAGGGGGAGATTCCACAACCTCTCTGGGAAGCCTGTTGCAGTGTTCTGTGACCTCAAAGTAAAGAAGCTTTTCCTTGTGCTCACATGGAATTTCGTGTGTTCCAGTTTGTGCTTGCTGCCCCCTGTCCTGTCACTGGGCACCACTGTAAAGAGTGTGGCCCCATCCTCTTGATAACCATCCTTTAGATACCTATAGGCATTGATATGATCCCTCTTGGTATAAGCTTAGATCTCCTGCTCACATGCCAACAGGAGACAAAGTCAGTGTCTGTCCTATAGATCTTACCATGTAATAATGTCCTCTCACCTAAACTGAAGCATCTGAGAAGATACACATGCCTCCTTAAGTGCAGGCAATGGGAGCACAGCCACTAAAACCTTATGGCAGTAAATAAGGTTCCTCTTACAGCATCTCCAAAGAGGGTTGCTCTCACTTGCTGTCAGCAAGCGCTGTTGTGATAACAAGCACAGCAATCCCAGCTCCGTACTCCCACTCCTCCCTCCCCCAGCTCCCACATCCAAACTGGAGAAGTGACAGACAAATTTCTTCTTTAATTTCCCCTCCCTTCTTACTTTGTCGCTAGGATCATCTTTTTCCTTGCTGTCTGCTCTTTCTGTTCCATGTGCTGTCTTGCAATGTGCTCTCCTACCGCCTTGGCAGGGAATTCTGTTTCACAGGTGTAGCCAAAATCCCTGGCCAAATGTAATGCTTCCCCTGTGGGCAAACAAAATGGGTCAGTTAGTTTTCAGGGTTATTATTATGTTTCCAGTATTTCTTTTACTCTTAAAAAATTAATAATACAATAACAAGTCACCTTTGTAGATATTCATTCCCAATCTCAGTTACAGTTTTCAGCCCATTTTGCTCATGCTTAGTTGTCAGACAGTCCTTGCCAGAAGATAAGAGGTTATTCCTCTCAGTTGAAAATACTAGTTAAGACACTTGGTTTTAACTTCCCCCCACTCTGTTACCAGTAAGTACTGGGCAGCTGCTCAAGTTCTGTAAGCCCAGTTCAGCACTGATATTGGAAAATGGGAATAAATCACCCTAAAGAGCTGAGATTCAGCCTTTGGTGATTCACTTCTCTGACTCTAAAGACAAAATATCCTCTATCCCAGGAGAGAGCTGTGGGGATAATGTACATTCCAGCATATTTGCTTAGGGGTTAAAGCAGCAGGCATGATACAAGTGCCCCACAATGAAGATGAGCAAACCCCAAAGTAGAGCACAAGAAACAATCTTGTTTCCAAAAAGACTGCAGTCAAAATTGACCAGATTAAATAAAAAGAGATGACAATGAAGATCACAGTTGCTCTTTTATAGGTGGGGAAATCAAGGCAAAGGGAATACATGTCTTGACTAAGCTTTGTGAGGTGTCTGTGACAGAGGCAGGCACGGAGCACCTCTCTAACTCACTACAGAGACTGGATGCCATAACTCAAGTCCATGCGGGGTGCCAAATACCCCTGAAAGAACCTGTACCTCTCCACTAGCTTAGAGAAACCAGGTGTACTGCATCCAGCTCTGGAGTCTTCAGCACAAGAAAGACATGGACCTTTCCCATGAAGAATGGCTGAGTTAGGGTTGTTCAGCCTAGAGAAGAGAAGGTTCTGGGGAGACCTTATTGAAGCCTTCCAATACTTAAAGGGTTCCTATAAGAAATATGGGAAAAGTCTTTTTAGCAAGGCCTGAAGTGATAGGACATGGGATGATGGTTTTAAACTAAAAGAGGGGAGATTTAGACTAGATATAAGGAAGAAAGTTTTTCAATGAGGTTGGTGAAAGACTGACCCAGGTTGCCCAGAGAGGTGGTAGAAACTCCATCACTGGAAACGTTCAGGATCAGGTTGGAGGGGGCTCTGAGCAGCCTGATCCAGTTGAAGATGTCCCTGCCCATTGCAAGGGGGTTGGAGTAGATGGCCTTTAAAGGTCCCTTTCAACCTGAACAACTCTATGATTCTATGCAATTATTTTAGGGTTTACTGAGCACTCTGGCCTGTGTGCTGTGACTCTGAGAACCTTGGTGTGGGATTTATCTGATCAAGCACAGCTGCCTGGAGTGTGAACATCTGTGCCTAAGCTAGTCTTTCCCTGGTGGGCAATAGGCACTTCCAGATGATGCTTGTTCTCATCTCATCGCAGAAAGTAGAAATAGGTCAGCTACCAGAAGTGTATGTTGAAGCACATCTGCATGAGAGACTGAGAGATGTGCTCCAGAATAGTTTTGGAGTTCGTGTTGTGGGTTTTTTATTGCTTTTTTTTTTTTTTTTTAGTTTTAGAGCTGTGTATTTGATTACTATCCTGGGAGGTGATATTAGACCCTGGCTCTTTGGACCCAGGTGAACAATTAGGAGGGATGCAGGACTTGTAATACTTTGAAAACGTTGCAATGGAATTCCTCTGATTAAATGTCAATATTGACATCTGACCATATACTTTCAGGTCACTGGAGACATGCTAGCACTTGAAGCATGTATCATCCCATACTAAAGCAGAAGGCAAAACTGGATCAGAGGGATTATAGGTAGGTCTGGGTCAGAAGGGAACTCAGGAGATCACCTGCTGTTGAAAGCATGGCCTTAGGTAAAGCTATTGATGAACTTTTCAAGCCTAGTCTTGAATATTGCCAAACAGGGAGATTCTACGGCCATTCTGAGCAACTTAATAAAATGCTTATTTATTGATTTAATTTAATTGTTAAACATCTAGAACTGCAGATTTCTCCTTATTGGCTACAATAAGAGTGAGAGGACAAACACAACAGTGATAGAGCTGGTGAGATGAATCCCATCCCCAGCACCACTGGGTCTGCTCTGCACAGATCTGGCCATGCCAAGGAAGACAGAAACTTCCACAGGAGCAGTGTTCTTGTGCCAGGGGCAGCAGGAGGCAGAAGGGACCATGTGCACCGACCTCTATTCCAACCCCTATTCTCCACCTTTTCAGAGTTTGTGGTCTCCTTTTCTATCATTGGAGTTTCGACCAGAAAAATATTTCTCATTTCCACAAGCAAATATGTCATTGTGTGTTTATCTAACCTAATTGGATTCAGCTCATGTAGTACCTGCACTAGTGCAAGAAGATTTTTTTGCTGACACCATTGCAACTGTAAACAATTTTACATGCAAAAATTGAAGATTATACTCAAAATCATCAATTTATTTGGATTTTTTAAAAACATTGTCCAGTGTGCCTAAAAAGAGTAAGAATTTAACAAGCAACCACTGTGTCTGTGCTGAAAGGAGAAATGTTTTCCACTGAGTTTACAGCTTCTGGAAAAGTAAAATAATTGTTAGTGAAATTAAAATGGGTTTCAGTGGTAGGTCAACAATGAGTCAGAATGAACAGGCAAATAGCTGACTGCCAGTATTGTATTAAAATCCCAGACCTCTTCATGGATAAGAAAAGGTACAAGTTTGATCCACAGCTGCTAAATTTCTCAAGGGTCACTTCAAAATTCCTATTTCAGAATAAAAATATTAATTATCATTACAACTTATTTTTCCAAAGATGGTGTATGTTATTTACTAGGGCTGAAAAAAGTACACTGAATTGTTTTTATGATATGAGAAAATTATACAAAAATATAAAACCTGCCTGTTTTAAATGGAGCTGGGATTGTGATTGAATATTAATGGTATAAGAGGAGATAAAATACTGAGCAAAATACAGTAAAATTGCTTGTCTGTTTGTGGATGGGTCTAGGTAAAATGTACATGCAAATGCACCTATTGTGAAAAAAAATAATCTACAGGTTTTTAAATTAGATTTTTAAAATTTATTTTAACTGAAAATGGAAAACTTACTTATATGAGGAATGCACATGACAAGTATGCATATGTATTTATATAAGCACACATGTTCATATGATATAAGAAATTAACATTCTAAATTACAACATCAAATTCTAAAAGAAAAACCCAAAACCCAAATGAAAACTGGACATGGAACATGATTTCTTATATCTCATTGAACAAAGATCTCATTTTGAACTGGGACCAAATGATGAAATATATAGAAGTGTGCTCTGCTATACTTCTATCCATACTCTTTATTGTTAATCCCAGAGATCAGAAGTCCCTTGCATTACTGCACAGTAGCAATGAAGCTGGCATGGTGGGGGAAAGCAGTTTGTACAAAATGTAGTAAAAGCTGCTCTTTCCTTTTCTACATCATAACTTGAGTGAACATTTATTCAAGGGGAAAAATGTGGAAATATGGATGAATTGACCTTTTTTCTTTTGTTTTAGATTTGTCTAGTTCTGCCTAGTTATTAATGAAGTCAGGGAGGCACCATACTAAAGGTAGAAACCTCTAAATTCCCTGGCTTTTATAGCCAGTTGCTTTGTTTCCATCTAAAATCAAATCTCCCTACATGTAATTTCCTTAAGTCTTTCCTCCTGCAGGGGCAAGGAATGGGTCCTGAGGATTGTTGAGTCTTTCTCCTTCCATCCAGCACAGGGCTTTGCAGCTAAAGGCAGCGTTGCCTTTCCTATACAATTTGTCAATTGACCAGAGAGCTTTGCCTGATGGAAGAGAACAGTTGCTGGAGCTGAATTGGCAGAGACAGCTCTCGAAAGCCTTAGTGGAGAAACCAGCTCGTGTACCTTAACAGGCTTCTGTGGGCAGGTGCAAGGAGCAGTGTGGGTGTCTCCTGGGTCTAGCAAGAGTGAGAGATGTTCCTATGCAGAGTGAAAGCAGAAGCTGTGTCCCAGGAGAGGGACACTCAGCAGCTGAACATCCTACTCTCTCCTTAGTCTTGCCTCCTCTGAAAGCTCTACCCAACCCAGGGGGAGGAGGGACAGGCAGGAGGTGGAAGGAAAGGTTTTTTCTATTTGTAGGATGAGAAGGGAGGAGAAACAAGTGGAAGGACATTTAAACAAAGGCTGGTGGGGGAGAATTGTGTCACTTGATAGCAGGGTGAAAAAAGTAACCACTGGCCTATTTTTTCTCAAGAATTTTGATCTCTAAATGACGAATGCAGTAAATGTTATGTCTAGTGAATTCAGTGTCTTAGGTTTGACAGGAAAATAAAATCTCTATTTTTTAAAAATGCTTTTTCAGATTTTTGTAAATAATTGGATGGCTTGAAATCTATTCTTGTTTTGCTTTTACTTGCATCTGCAATAACATTTATGTTTCTGTCTAAGTGACCTATCCAAACAGATGGTGCCATCTCTCCTCTTCTCTTCCTCCTGCTGGGGAGGCTTTTGACTACTTTGAGCCAGCAGTAAAACTTAGCATTGGCAATGCTGGTATTTAATGGAGGAGCTTTTATTGTGTTAGCTAAGATTGTAGGGGCTATCCTTTTAGAGCTGGTGAGAAAAAGGACCTTTCCCTTCATCTAATCTAGGCACTAGAGGGCATCCCTCACCTGCAGCTTGCACAAAGAGATGTCCCAGCCTGGTGGGGAGTCTTGCAATGCTGAGCTCACTCCCCCAGCCTGTCTCTCCACCCATTGTTCTGATTTACGTGGATGACAACATAAAGACCAGAACGGATCTGTCAAACAGTTTACTCCAGAAGTCCCTACAAAAGACACTAAAAAGATGCAACCCAAACAAAACACCCAGCAGCCATTATGAACCTTAAAATAAGTGAGTTTGCAGAAAACAAAGAGCCACAAAGCAATTTTCCTAAAGTCTAAATCTTCACACGACCACCACAGCCTAGAAATCTGCTGTAGTTCCTCTGCTGAACTTACCAGTACTTCTCAGAACATGCTACAGTCTTTCAAGGCAACTCTGGTCAATATACCTAATCACCATATGACTAATTTTGCCTTTTACCTGAAACAGATGTTCAAGAGGTTGAGCACATTTCTACTTCACAGATATACTAAAGGCCCTGATATGTTCAAGACTGTGAGGATATTTATTAATAATAAACTTAGAACCATCTCAAGTAATCAAGAATTACAGAGTCCTTGGTTGTTATGAGAAGTCCACACAGTGCACCTGATATTTAGGGATTTAATAAGGCTAACAGATCATTATGTAAGTTGTGTATTGACATCACATAGAAAAAAGCCAGTGCTGTTTTCTTCATGTTTTCCTCTGCTCTAAAACCCAGGATAAGCCTGTATCTTTCCATGTCTGCCTGCTCCAGCAATAGGAACTCTATGTTTCCTCGCAGAAACCATACAAGTTAGTACCACTTGGGAGTAATCTTTCCATGTACAAAGGGAAGACATCTTATACCACAAAGATTCCAGTAAGCACTGCCAAGTTTGACTGAGATTGGTTACAGAGACAGAAAATGACCTTAGTTTGTTTTCTTTTGTAATGTTAACAGAGAAAGTGGTGCTTTCCCAAAATTTCAAGCAGATAAAATTCATTATTAGGATGTCTAGGCAACCTGAGCCCTGTCAAAGTGAGCTCAGACTCTTCTGTGTGCATCTTCAAGACTCATATTAAGGCAGACCAAGAACAAAACCGCCATCATAGGCTTGATAACAGGTTTGCTGTTAGCTTTGATGAAAGGACAGAGAAGAAAGCCCAGCTCCATGCCTGGGAAAAAGGGATCTGATTCTGACTTGCAATGAAGGTACTTTGCCATTAATCCCAGGTCAGTAGTTGAAAAGAGGGCTTCCTCACTCTTGATGTCTACTAATGAATTAGTAGCTGGCCACATTGCTCTGTTTGTTCTTCCCTGCTAAGACCCAAGATGCATGAAGGACAGAGACAGCACTTACTCCTCTAAGCTGGGAGAAAACTCCCTTTTCTAAGACTAATTCCATTATGGCTTTTTCTTTATTACAAGCAGGTGTGATATGGACTCACCTGTATTTCAGAGCAGTCCCATTGTAGTTCTGTGTGCTCAGCAGCCCTCAAGAACCTTAGTTCCTCCTCTTAGATGGTAAAAACATTCATTGTTGTGGATTCAGCTCTGTTTCTCCATCCTTTGAGATATTTAAAACCTGACTAGACAAGATCCTGAAGAGCCTCTTCTAATTTATCCTGTTTTGAGCAGGAGGGTTGGACTAGAAGATCACCAGATGTCCCTTCCACCCTCAACCTTTCTGTAATTGTGTCATTCTGTGGTAATATGTGCTGAGACCTCAGCCTACTTGCCAAGATCTGTGTGAACTTTTTAGGTTATGAGCTGAGAAGGTGTTGACCTTTAGGATGAGCTGAGTGCTCTCAACATCAAGGAGGAGGGATCTGAAATTCCCAGAGCTGCTACTTGCAGCCAGATAACAAACTGAGTACTTAGTGGATTCACTCAGAACAGAAGAGATTCAGGTGGAGTTTTTTCCCTTTGCCTGAGGGGTTTGAACCTGCATCTCCCAGCTGAAGGTTTGAAGAGCCTGACAGTATTTGGTGAATGATATTTAAACAATAAATAAAGGCCAAGAAAGTATCTCCTGGGCCTGTCTGGAGTTTATCTGAAAACAGATTTCATTCATTTACGTGTGTGGGGAAAAGTCTTGTCTAAATATTATGCTTTCTTATGGGAAAAAACCCCTACATTGCATTTGTGGATCAGATCCAGGAAATTCACAAGTGAAAAAAGAAAGAAAGAAAGAAAAAAAAAAGATAAACAAATCTATTGATAGAGTTGGTGTGAGATGTTAATCTCTCTCACAAGAACACTCGGGTCATCGATTTGTGAGTCAGATCCTAGCACAGAAAGGACAGATCAATGCTGAGGAAAAGGCAGGATCAAGCCACTTGCTGGAAGCCAAGACATTTCAGAATTTCAGAGTCATCTTCAATTTTGCCACTTGTTCTGTCTGTGGCTTTAGGCAACTCAGTTCTCTTCTTTGTACAAAATACAGTTTATGGTATTTAACACTGTGACTGAAAGGTGTTGCATACAAGGAAATATTTTGATGATGTTCCTATTATATTGCAATATTATAAATCCTACCTTCTACCAAGGAAGTCAAGAGTGTGACATTTGCTGCTTTTCTTCTTCCTGCAGGCAAATTCAGTCCCAGTCTGTCTAATTTTTCTCGCAAGCAGCGTCCTCCATTCTTGGATTTTGCTCTGTCATTGAGAGAATAGTAGGAGAAAATTGTCTTTATTCTGCACTTCTTTTCCCATTTTAATATAAGTCAAGAAATTGTACATGTCTTATTGACAAATGTGTGGGGTGTGAAGGGCTCCTCTGTGTGAGGCGATATCCACATGTGGATCTCTCAGCAAATCCTGATAAGCTTAATACACTCCAAAAAGGAGATATAATAGGTCATGGATCGCGACATGGGGTAACGTCTGCACTATTGACACCAATGGGAAATCTTTCAGAGCTGTATTCTTAGTGTTCTGCTCACCCTGTACGAGTCTTTAATGTTGGTTCCTTGACAGCTCAATATGTAAATAATAGACTCATCAAATCTCTGAATGGTTTGGGTTGGAAGGGACCTTAGAGATCATCTAGTTCCAACCCCCCTGCATGGGCAGGGACACCTCCCATCAGCCCAGGTTGCTCCAAGCCCCATCCAACCTGGCCTTTAACACTTCGAGGATGGGGCAGCCACATCTTCTCTGGGCAACCTGGGCCAGTGTCTCACCACCCTCATAGTGAAGAATTTCCTCCTAATATGTAACCTAAATGCCTGTCACAGGGGTATTAGATCTTCAGGACAGTCTTCCATCTAGTGGAACTTGTGGTTCTGATTTGGACACCAAACCTGGGATTACAGTGATTGAATGTAAATATTGACAGTGCAGTCACTTATATCTGACTCATCAACTCCAGGCTCTCAAGTAAATTGAGAGGTAAACATGCACATCTAGAATGACACTAAAATAATGACTATAATGAAGGGGCTTTTCCCATCTCTCTCACCTGGCTAGAAAAGGAAGCCAGATGGCCACTGAAATGTAGATGTCTATGTGGAACCCAGGTTCAGCTCGCCTTCTGTAATTTATGTAGAGACCTGGGTACTTAGAGATGTATTCTACAAAGCCCAGTACTTACAAAGAGAAAGGGTAAGGCAATAGGAACTGTTGAAGATAAAATCCCAGCCATCATTTGTTTTCTATGCCCCTATCTCAAATCCCAAAACACTTTGTTCTCACAGAATGGTTTCTGGTGCACACCACAACTACTTTGCTGCAGTACCTCAACCTTTGAGACATATCCACTTATGCAGCACACATAGGTTCAATTTCTTGCTCAGCCTCAGGGAATTTTAACCTGTGTCTTTTAGACAAGTGCAGTAGACATCTGGCAGTGAATAACGAATGTTAAAATGCTTAAGCCTTGAACAGAGCAGTGACTGAACCCCAGATTTCTCACATATCAAATCAATGACCTTGTCATTAGTTAATAGAATCATCACTACTGTTACACATTTGCTTTTGTCCAATATTTTATTAGCCCCAAATGAGATTGAGGGGCCTTCAGCTTAGAATAACCAATCATTGAGTATGCAGCATGCCTAACTACATGTTTTGAGGTGCAAATTCAAATTAATTCTGGCAGAAGAAGGAACCAAATATGGAATACCACCATTGGACAGTAATTTGTATGCAGCAGGAGATACTTTGACCATATTGTAGGTCAGGAAAAGTCTTCTGATAGCACTTTATTCTGAAGAAAAGCTAGTTGGGAAAATAACTAATTGACTGCTGACAAGATGCAAAACCAACCCTGTCTGGTCTCAGGCAAGCCATGAATGAGCTTTGGTTTTGCTACATCTCTGTTGGTCAGATACACAATGCTTGAGTCTACTTTCTAGTTGTTGCATTCTCTGCTTCGTAAAACAGAATTAGTGCATCCAAACTGTTGTCTGGGAGTAGTCCTTGGCTTTTGCTAACTCCTGAACCATGCCCAGATTTGATTTGGAAGAGTGATATTTGGTCTGGATCAAAAACTTAAAGGGCTCATTATAGCATATTAACCAAAGAGAGAAATGAATCCCGGTGTTTGGGCTGATGCCCTTGCACTCTTAATAGCTTGCACTGGTATTGAGGTAGTCTGTGGAATGAGAATTTAAAGTGGATATTTCTGTAACAGAGGAAAAGTTTTGTGGTTGTAGATTCTGGATTTCCAGCTAGTTTTGATCAAAGGGCATTAAGTAGCTTCTGCCATCTAAGTTGATGACTGAAGGACATTGCTATTCATATATGCCTGGCTGACTTACAGTTGCCTTGCTTTCCACTTGCAGTGTTAGACTCAGTCTGCCACTTCCCTCCTCTCTGCCACTGCTCAGGTATCTACTCTGGTCAGGGTTGAAACAGAAGCAAAATTGTACCTAGCTACTTGCTTCTCCTCCGGTATCTCACAATGAGAAAAATAAACTCAGTATATTCTGCTAAGTCTGTTTTTTTCTGTAATCAAAAGGAATGCAAGGGAGAAGGAGAGAAAAAGGCATCTCTACACCTCCATGTTTTAAGATTTTTGACGAGTGAGGGTTGTAACTACATTTGGTAAAAAAAAGGTACTTTAAAATATTTTCTCAACAAGAAGCCAGATTGGTAGCCCTGGTACAATTTTCCACACACTGAGGGTCTTCTTTTTTTCATTCGAAACAAGAAAAACCAACACCTTTCCATCTCTGGTAGGCAACTGAACTGAAGGGGTAAAGAAATAAAATCAGTTTACTGAAAAGTGTAAATTTTCTCTGAAAAATGTTAACACAGTCTTTTTTTTTTTTTTTCATTTATTGACATTTTCCCTAAAAACAATGTTCACTCCCAATCCACCACTTTCTGTTTTCCCAGCCTGTGAGCATCTACCCAAGTGACAAAGAAGAACATAACCTCTTTGCAGAAAATAAAATTACAGACATTACAGCACTGCCCATGACTTGTCATTCTCACCTTCAACTTACCTTCTCAAAATACCTCCTAAGAGGGAAGCATTGAGGCATTCTGGTGGGGAAAGGCGCCTCTTCACCTCTGCAATGGTCACTTTGTACTTTGAAGTGGAGCTGAGTAGAGATAAGCGACCAGGAACAGAGCAGAACAGGTCGGTGGGGTTAACAACACAGGTGCCACCTACAGAAAAAAAGAAGAAATGTTAGAATGGGGGAAAACTTCATCTTCCATATTTCAACAAATTTGATAATGAAGAATAATTCTCTTGTTTACTTGTGGTTGGGTTTGTTCTTGTTGCAGTTGTTTAGGGACTTATTTTTTTTAATAGGTGTGGTTTTTGCAGTTTTTTTAATATTGTATCACTTTGTTTTGAGAAAGATGTATGGATTGAACTTTCAGTCTTGGGACAGTGAGTTATTAAATCTCGTAAGCTTTACAGTTAAATTAGATCATTATGGCTACCTCATTTGATTTTATGCTCAGTTAAATGACCTACTGTGACTGAAAGACTCTCGTATCTAGTATGACTAACAACTTAAGATTGAATCAGATTCAGGTACCATTCATGATTTTTAAAACTAGTAAAAAATAGAGAACATTGATTCTAATGACAGATGTTGCCTTTAACTCCCATAGCTGCGTTTAGAGTAACAAAGATACAACAACACAATAGGTTTGCAGATACTTACAGCCAGAATTGCTTTCCACACCTTTGAACTCTCATATGCTCCTCTGAAGTTAGATCAAATCCTCAGCTGACATTAATGATTGGAATCTATCGAGCTACATCAGTTTATCTCAGGTTACTTCTGGAATGGTTTATTTCTTAAAAGTGGTGATTAGTTAACTTGGGTCTAAAAGTGCTGAATGGTCACCAAATCTTTCAATGAAGACTGTGATCAATAACTCCTCAGGCAAAACCAAACTTTTAACTTTAATAAATATGTGAGAGAGCAAGAGAGAAAACTCTGCAACTGATCCAAGAGGATAGAACACACTCCTAATGGAAATAAATAATAAATAAATAACTTTAGGAATTAGCACATATTTTATCAATAAATGCAGAATACTTTTCTTTGACCTGCCTTCTCAAACCTGACTAAGATAAAAAATTTTGTGGAAGAAATAATTCCTACCACTGCATGTACAATTCTTCCCTGGGGGAAAGATGAGAAAAAAGAATGAGCTGCATATAATAGTGATATGAAAAATCATATAACTGAATGCACTACTAGAAGAAGTTCATGGTTCCTGTGAGGACAGTGATATAAAGACCTTCTTACAGCAGAAGAATCTGTGCATATCATTCAAGTTTCAAATAAATGTATTGTATTTTTAAACTACCTTGGTAATTTCTTCTTTCCTGTGAACACCCTCATCTTTTTACACTGCAAGAGCTCATTTTACTATGCTTAAAAATTTTAGCTTGCAATCTAAATTCTGTAATGAGGAAAGGATAGGATAGAAATAGAATAGAAAAAATGGAATGGAATGGAATGGGATGAGATGGGATGGAACGGAATAGAGAAAAAGAGCTCAATTTAGGCAAAATCCTGACACCTTTATTTTCCTCGCAGGTAATCCTTAAAATGACAGTGGCTGTGCATGTTCCAGTTTTAGCAGAGACAGAGGAATATAACTGAAGGATGAAACTTCATTAAAGGCAGAATATTGCTTGCTTACATAAAGCAAACAGAACTTCTTTCCAAATATTTCAGCTCTTGAAGGTATATTTAAACATTTGTACTGACAGCAAAACCAGAAAAGAACATCTCTTAGTATAAATCCCAGATGGGTGAGATCCTGGCTGAGTACAGCAGGGTATTTTAGGTCTTTTCTAATTACACTACAGGATGGGTATTAGTGTCCACTTCTCAGACAGAACATACTGACAAATTGGGCATCATTAAACATATACACACATCAAGGGCACTTATGCACATTTTCGTGCAGCCTAGAGCTACAATTTGTGAGCTCATATGCTCAAATACAGAAATCTGGTGCCACATGCCTGAAATATTTTTTGGGGTTTGTTATTTTGATGTTTGGGCTTGGTTTGTGTGTGTTGTTTTTTGTTGTTGTTCTGAGGTTTTTTCATATCTGAGGCAGGGCTATAAATATTTTCCAGAAACCTATAAATATTTTCCATCAATGTTTTCAAACTTCTGATCTGTCAGGTACATTTGTGAAGAGTGTTAACACTGAGTAGATTTGTTTGTTTGGCATCTCCTGCCACATGATACAGGCACGCATGTGTACATATATACGTGTTGAGAAAACAGTAGCAATGTGTACATATTTATTTACTTCAATAAGTCTGTACATTTTAAACTGAGTGAGACTGTATGGAAATCAGTGTCACATTAAAGTTTATTTTCTTGCCAGGTTAAGCCAGTATGTGCACAATTTATGCCAGATAAATAATTATTCCTTTAATCCAAAAACCTGTTACCCTGCAGCTGCTTCTACCCCAACAAAAATTTGCTGAAACACTTCTCATTATTATTTAGTAGAATGTTGTTTATAGCCTAAAATATTTTAAAATGTCATGCCTATACAACTTGATCTTAAACAAAACAATTTCTGGTAGGCTAGGTGTGGGTTAAAAGTAAAAGAAAACAACAAGTCTAAGTCATCTGCTTCCCAGAAACATGGAGAACAAGTTGCAAGCTACAAGAAGGTAAAATCTCTTGCATAGAATTACTTCCCAACAGAGCATTCTGTGGTGCTTTCTAGATGAAGCTATGTCTGTCACAAACTGAGCGCAGTTTTGAAGGCACGGGTCTCCCACCACAAACCCCACCTTGGAGAGAAGGTGGATGAAGTCCTGGACTTTACACCAAGTGGTAAAATATAAAAAGGGATGACAGTAAAAAAAAACGAAGGCTGCTGGAAAGGGAAAGGCAAGGATAAGTGCAACCACACAGGAAGATGAAGGGTTAGGTTTCTTGCCAAACACACACACTTTAGGTGTATTCTGATCATGCATTACAGTAGAGAAATGATTTTGTGAAGTGCAGCTCAATGAGGAAAAAACAAAGCTTGTTTTAAGTTATGCTGAAAAGCAGTGGCAACACCCAGCTCGTTTTTTCCTGTCAACCCAACGCTGCTGTAGGTGCTGTTGGCAAAGTCCGTCTTTGTTCAACTATTGAACTGATCTTGTAGTGACAGGGTATTTGAGAGTTGGAAAGCTAACAGACCCCAGCTGAAGAAGCAGAAGAGAATGAACTCAAAAAGATAATAGAAATAATTCCTTCAACTTGGAGATCCCTGTTCCTCTAAGCAGTTTTTACTTGCTTTAGAAAACTGTACAGACTAGTGTCTGAAGCCAGGATACATAAGATGTCATCAGCTGAACAGATGAGCCTCCCCACATATCCACTGCCAAGTAATGTGCCCACCAGCTTACATAAAAGGGGAAACACTGTGGCCGTTGCTCCCCAACTATTTACTCATATCATTGGTCCTACTGCAATGCTAGGAAAAGGAAAATGAGAAGAGGCAGAAGGTGAGATAACTGGCAGGATCATCCAGCAGATTGCCTGAGCAAGTTTGTGATCTGAATACCATGTGAAATGGGCCTGGTTTAGGACAACTGTTTATTCACACAGGGAAGTGATGACATGGTTTGGTCTGATGTCATCTGTTGCCATAAGATACTGTGTTAGAGATGACTGTAAATGGTGGTCATTGTGCTGTTACAGCCACAGCAGTCCAAAGGCACAAACAGTAAAATATTTAGATGAAGAGGGTATATCTTTTACATAGCAACTGATAGATTTTTGAGGGGCGGGGAGGGTGGGGAAGGAAAGAAAGAAGGAAAGATTTCAGGCACACAAACCCTTCTACAGGGCTTCTCTTTTATCCAACTGTATTCAGTTTTTTCTTCATGACAGAGTTATACCCTCTGATCTGTCATCCTCATATTGATTTCAACAACTGTGATTGTTTGAAGGGAAAAAGCTGGTAGAGGAAGATATATGCTTTGTGCAGGAGACCACATCTGGGTGAAGGACCGAGGGCTTGATGCTGCGAGATACTGAATCACCTCAGCTACTGAATCTCTTCAGGAGATTGCATATAATCTGATCTAGTTAAAGATGTCCCTGCTCATTGCAGATGGGCTGGACTAGGTGACCTTTAAGTACCTCTTCCAACACAAACTATTCTACCATTCTATTCTATTTTGTGATTATTGTCAAGTGTTCTGAGGGAGAGGAATAACAAAAGGCTACATCCATTTTTGCTTGCTCACTTTTGAGGCTCAGTCCTTTCCCTTCTAGCTGACTGGTTCATGCTCAGCACAACATATTCCTTTGTGTGAACTGTGCTTTTGCTTTCTTCCCCAAGCTTTGGATGAACAGAAGCTAAGCTATGTGATACTGCAAAAGGTAGTCACAGCAAACATTGGGAGAGTATTTTCCCTTCCTCATTCCTGTCTCCCCAACAAATAGCACAAGTCTGTGCAAAATGCCAACACACATGATGATGATGGGCTGTGTAGATGACAGCAGTAAGAACAACAGAGCCCTACTCTAACCCAGCAGTCTTGTCAAGACAATGAAAATCCCAATAACACATGATGTAAAAAGAGCTTAGACTGTTTTGATTGTAGGTTTCCCTTTGTATAGGTGAAGAGGACAAGAGGGTGGCTGGAGTGAGATGATTTATTCTGATTTACTTCTGTGCTTGAGCATCTGCTGAAATCTAAGTCTCCCCTGATGCCTTCAGAGTTAAATATTTGTGCATGTTTTCAATGACAAAATCCATATTCTAACATATTTTATGCTTTCCATAAGTAATATAATTGCTTTATTAAGAACGAGAGAGAGAAATATCCATTTATGTCATTGAATTATTTTTACACTTCAAATATTACTATTTTTTTAAAAATCCATCTCTATTATTTTGTACAGATATCCACATCATTGTACTCTGCAGGGTCATATCTTGTTAATTATAACAGCTGCAATGGGTATTTTATATTAATTCAAAAGAGGCAGTCCCTATCTCCAAGATATTCACCCATAAATATCATGCAGTTATGGAAGGAAACCTTATAATAGACTGGTGACAAGGGTGCAGAGGTACTGTGACAACAGTGCAGGAGTCCTGTTTATTTTGTTACTCAGGCTATATATGTGTCTGTGTGCCTGTGTACATTATTGAGTACAAGCATGCATGAGTGCCTACAGATTAATCTTATATAAAATATTAATAACATGCTATGCTTTTTATTAGTCTATTATTTATATCTACAGGTGCTGTTAGTAGGAGTCTCCAACTTTTAGTGTATTTTCTGTTCTGTTCTGAAATTCTGGCAAGTTTACAGTATGTTACAAAATGAAGACATGAAAATGTACCTCTCCTCAGCTTCCTCCCCCTCCAACAAGTAGAAAATCTAAGCAAGCAGCTAACTGTACAGTTTATCAGTATTGTTTAATTCCATGTTCATTTCCCTAAGGTCTATAAGCAATTTCAAATATTCTCCAAATTATCCTCACATCACCCAGTCATTAATCTTAGAAACTAAATATTCATAATTCTAAAACTCATCTTCATTTGTCAGGAAAAACAGCAAGCACTGCTTTTTTTTCCCAATTATTCTTTTGGTTTCACTTAAGTTAACAAACTTTGTGTCACATAACTCCTAATGTAAGGCAGCCCTTTCCATGAACATAAACAATTCTGAGACACTTTCTCTCACTACAACATTCATGCTGAGGAAAGACAGACATGTCTGCATGCACGAGACATGGTTTTATCTTAAATATGAAGCAGAAGATTCAGTAGAACTGGGAGGATGGTCAACAGTTTTTAGGACCAGCCTCTTGGTTACACACAGTTTTAAAGACTGTTAAGAGTATTAAAGGTTTCAACTACGTTAAGAAATTAGATCAGGGGAAGCAAGATACTATGGTGGAAAACAGATTAATATAAATAAAGAGTATTGTTACAGGAGCTCAACTTTAAAGACTGTATGTACATGCAAGGAGATGTTAAATCTCAGGCACCTGGGACCAGCCCTTCATGAGAGAGCTGTAACAGCACTGGTACAGGAGTTACAGCTCCTGGGGAGAAGGATAGGACTCAAACCAGAGCCAAAAGAATACTCATCTGCTTCATTCCTGTTTCCTATGCACCTAATGTTCCTAAGCCTAAATTCCTATGTTCCTAAGCCTAAGAACTTAATAGCACTTTTCCATGCCTCTCCAGGCCTTCTCTGCAGTCTCTGCAGTAGTAATTTGGGAAAATACAGCTGTGCATTGCTGGACAGTGTGTGTGAGGCTGAGGGACCTTAGGAGGAAGGCTTGGGCAGGCTGTGGGTGCTGTGGGTTGTGTGTGTGAGGGTGTGCTAAGGATTGGAGGCTCTGCCTGTCATGTCCCATGAGTGGGCTCTGCATGGACAGAGCACGTGATGTTAGAGGGGAAGGGCTGTGCCCCCCGCAGAAGGTGCAGGTTGTGTGCCCGTGTGTTGCGTGTGTTGTGTCCGTGTTGTGTGTGTGTTGTGCTTTTACACTCTTTGTCCCCCCGGGTCTGTGCCTGAGTTTGCAGGATGCCAGGGACTGGACTATGTGGTGAGCATTCCCCGTGTGTGTCGCTCTGAAATCTCCACAGAGGCCAGGCCAAGCCAGGACTCTGCAGATCACAACAGCCCGGAGCTCAGATGGGAGCAAAAGGAGACAGAAAACGTAATACACAATCTCTACCCCAACAGGAAAGGAGAGCAGCACAGACCCCCGAAGCTGGGGAGATCCCTACTCAGGGGGTTTCCACCGCCCCTCTGTGCGTAACCAGAAAAGACCCGTGTGCTGATCAGCAGCAAAACCAAGAAAGCAAACAACAGCAACAGCAAAAATACCAACACAGAAAATGTGAGGACAAACACACAGCCCTCCAGAACATCCTAACCCCATGGTCACAGCTCTTCCACAAACTTCTTCCAAAGGTCTTGCTGGTGCCAGGACTAAGGGACTCTGCTCACTTCCCGGCCCCCGAAGCCATTGGTGCCCGGCCAGAGCCCACCTTAACCCCTCTCCCTCCTCTTCCCCAGCCCTAAACTCCCCGGGAGCTGAAAGTCACCAACAGATTTGGTGAGGCGGTGGCTTTAGTCGGCCGGAGATTATCTCAGCTGGAGCCACTAGAGCCATTAATTAAACCAGCTATTTAGGACTTTAATGCGATTTAAATTGGCCCTTGGAATAGGAACAAAACAGAAGAGAAAAAGACAACAGTGCTAATGACAGTGCATTAGGATCTGAACGCAATGATGGGCCATTGCAAGAGTCCCGAGGCTCTTGTAAGGTTCTGAAGAGCCGGGAAAAAAAACAAAAGAAGGACAACAAAGGGAAGATAAGGAGGGGATGTTCCCTGCTTTCAGTGGGCTCCTGGCTGTGCGCGAGTTCAGACTCGGGGACCCTCGGTAGCTTTACCGAGACCCCCCCACACCGGCCGGAAAGCCCCGGGGGCGGGACCCGGCCGGGCTGTGCTGGGGGCTGGATGGGAGGATGGGAGGCGAGGGGGTCCTTAAGGCACCGTTCGGGGGTGTGGGGGCTGGCCAGGTACCTCCAGTAGTTTTGCCAGAGAAGGGGATAACAAGGTAACGGGGGATATGCCCTCTG
>NW_009954539.1:959326-962340 GCF_000747805.2 Chaetura pelagica
CTTTCTTTCTTCTTTCTTTCTTTCTTTCTTCTTTCTTTCTTTCTTTCTTCTTTCTTTCTTTCTTTCTTCTTTCTTTCTTTCTTTCTTCTTTCTTTCTTTCTTTCTTCTTTCTTTCTTTCTTTCTTCTTTCTTTCTTTCTTTCTTCTTTCTTTCTTTCTTTCTTCTTTCTTTCTTTCTTTCTTCTTTCTTTCTTTCTTTCTTCTTTCTTTCTTTCTTTCTTCTTTCTTTCTTTCTTTCTTCTTTCTTTCTTTCTTTCTTCTTTCTTTCTTTCTTTCTTCTTTCTTTCTTTCTTTCTTCTTTCTTTCTTTCTTTCTTCTTTCTTTCTTTCTTTCTTCTTTCTTTCTTTCTTTCTTCTTTCTTTCTTTCTTTCTTCTTTCTTTCTTTCTTTCTTCTTTCTTTCTTTCTTTCTTCTTTCTTTCTTTCTTTCTTCTTTCTTTCTTTCTTTCTTCTTTCTTTCTTTCTTTCTTCTTTCTTTCTTTCTTTCTTCTTTCTTTCTTTCTTTCTTCTTTCTTTCTTTCTTTCTTCTTTCTTTCTTTCTTTCTTCTTTCTTTCTTTCTTTCTTCTTTCTTTCTTTCTTTCTTCTTTCTTTCTTTCTTTCTTCTTTCTTTCTTTCTTTCTTCTTTCTTTCTTTCTTTCTTCTTTCTTTCTTTCTTTCTTCTTTCTTTCTTTCTTTCTTCTTTCTTTCTTTCTTTCTTCTTTCTTTCTTTCTTTCTTCTTTCTTTCTTTCTTTCTTCTTTCTTTCTTTCTTTCTTCTTTCTTTCTTTCTTTCTTCTTTCTTTCTTTCTTTCTTCTTTCTTTCTTTCTTTCTTCTTTCTTTCTTTCTTTCTTCTTTCTTTCTTTCTTTCTTCTTTCTTTCTTTCTTTCTTCTTTCTTTCTTTCTTTCCTTTTCCTTCCTTCCTTCCTTCCCTCCCTCCCTCCCTCTCTCCCTCCTTCCCTCCTTTCTTGTCCGCTTTGCTTCCTGTTATTGCATCTACAATAGTCAAAAGCAACTTCATATATATATATGTATGTATATATTAGTGACAAAAAAATAAAATAAAACATCTGACACGAGATGTTTAAAATATTAGGGAAACCGCTGGAGTTAATGTATTCTTATTGATGTATTGCTGGAAAAGAGGTGTGATTTATTTATCTGGGAGACTGTACAGCACTTAGGCACAGGATGTTTTGATTACTGGTAACACCTATCTCTTTTTTTGAAGTTGGACAAAATATTTATTATGTATTTTTAATATACATTTGAAACTTATATTCTCGCCTTTGATATCTTCCCTGAATATGCCAGAGATAGGTATCAGTGCAGTAGTAGTTCAACACTTAGATCAGGGTAGAGAAAATCTTGCATTTTCATGCTGGATTTCCTTTACTATCAATCTTTAAATCCTTGAATAATTTGATCCCTTGAAAAAGAGAGAGAGGGAGAGAAAGAGAGAGTCTTGACTACAATCATCTGCACAGGTAATTGGAATCTCCTTAACAGGAGCTGAATAAACTGGAGTTGAGTTGAGCTGAGCTGAGCTTTGAGCTGCCCTTCAGCTGGGAAATGAGAACCGCAGCCAAACACTACAGGCACAGTCTCTAGCTGATGGGGACTTTGTCTTTCTCTCCTTCAGCTAACGATCTCCACTTCTCAGAGGTCAGCCTTCGGCTCAACCCCCAAATCATTATCCCTTTTCCTACAGCTAATTAGAATACGCTGAAATCCGAGGGAGAAGGACCTAGCCTGGCACAGGCCCAGACAGCACGACTTGAGCAGGAGTCCTCAAGCCTCTCCCAGCCCTCCGGTGCCAGGGAAGGGCAGGGTCACTGGGAATGTCCGCCCCTCTCCTTGTCCCTCCCCGGGCCCCTGTCCCCGCGCGGTGGCGGCGCCGGGCGGGGCCGGGCGGCGCGGCCGGGGGAGCTGTCCCTTCAGCACCACCGCCCGGCCCCGCGCCCGCCGCTCCCACCGCCCCGCCGCGGGAACACCCCCAGCAACCCCGCTCTGAGACACTCTGGGGAGAGGGTGCCCCAAAACCTCCCCTCTCAGCATCACAGAATGGTTCAAGTCGGAAGGGACCTTAAAGATCTGAGAGTTCCGACCCCCCTGCCGTTGACAAGAACACCTTCCACTAGACCAGGTTGCTCCAAGCCTCATCCAACCTGGCCTCGGACACTTCCAGGGAGGGGGCAGCCGCAAAGGGTTGTAGTCTTGCGGGTAGAACCGCGTGTTGTGCCTGCTCTCCTTCTTCACTGACTGTAGTTGTGTCTGACCATTGTTTCTGTGTAATGTTTGCCTAAGGAAGCCACGGCTAAAATCAGGTATGTGGCACAACAGCATCACATCATCTAAAATATCTCCTAAATACTTATTTCTCTCAGTGGGTATAACGGCAATAATGGGATAAGAAGTGTCCATTTCAAAACGATGAGTCTTGAATTGTCCTCTCTGCGCCTGCATTTTTTCTTTTATACTGTGAATGAGCGTTTGTTTAAGCTTGTAAGACTTTTGTTCTTACGTTAGGTCTTTAGATTACTTTTGCTTCTCTTAATGGTGGACGATGATAATAACACTGTCCCCCCCTCCCTCCCCCCTCCCCCCAAGCCTCGAACATGAGATTTCGCAATGCCGAAGAAACCCGTATTTAAGAAGAGTTCCAAATCTTTCCTCTAACTTTGACGTGAGGCTCTTACATTGACAGATGGGTATCAAATGAAGTGACACTCCAAAGCGAGTTGCGCGCCGATCCAAAGCGCTACTGAAACCACATTTCCAAAAAACCCTCCTTCCTTTCAGCCTCACACGAGATCAAACCGCCGATTTAGTAGCCCCGATCAAGGGAACACGTTTCTCATCCTATCAGGTATCAATTCGATTAAACGGGGAATGGCAAAACGAGTCAAGGAAGCTCCGGATTCAGCGAGAGCATCCGAGAGCTACCGAGGAACAGATCACTGATAAAGTGCAAACGGACTGGGAAATGTGAAGTGCCCTAAGCTAATTGGAACGCACCTCTGTCAAATGATCACCATTT
>NW_009954539.1:962403-974339 GCF_000747805.2 Chaetura pelagica
CAAAAATGGATAGATACAAGTATTTGTAACCTCTTACCTCTTCTTATCACACCTCCTTGCCCGTTCAGTACCAGTCCACACTGGGCCTCCACTGAGCTCTTAAGTAATTGGGGGGGGAGAAGGGGGAGGGGGGAAAGAAAGAAAGAAAGGAAAGAAAGAAATCAGATCCAGAAACCCGCATAGCTTTTGCTTTGTTACACGACGTGCACAGGAACAACAGTTAAGGCGAACTAGGAAAACAGTTCATCTCATCGAACTCGAGTGCTCTGGTGAAATCCCACGGCCACCCTGTAGTCTTACTCCAGCCCTTACCCCACGAAATGCAGAATAATTAGCACTTTAACTACTATCTAAAGACGACTTTCTCCTGAATGGGTGTGTTAGCTCTGCAGTTACTCGGCAGGATAGAGACAAACAAGTTAGCCTTGAGACAAGTGTGTTCCCACTTTCCAGTTGCACGCACAAAGGTAAAAATACAGGTTATGTAGCATTTTTGTATGTTTAGCTGTATATTTATATCTATGCACACAGCTAAATTAATATCTAGGTTTCGTGACACATGTACACCGACTTAGGCACAGAAGGAGACAAAGAGCACAGACAACAGACAACCTATTGGGCTTTGCCGGCTGCACAGAGTCGTAAGGGCATTGTGACAATGCGTGTGTGTCCGCGCATAGGTGGGTGTGAATATGCATCTGTGTGCACACACACTGGCACCCTTGTGGGAGTGTGAGGTTGAAGAGCCATCCAAAAACCTGCCCAGGGCTTCTGGCGCCCGTTCGAAGAGATCTCACTTCTTTATTCTCCTGTTAGGAGGCTGATTATTTGGGGATCTTCGCCCTTCTTAATAAATATTTTTATTGGGATGATAAAAGGCTTGAAAGGGTTGGGTTTTCTTTGGGTTTTTCCTTATGTTGGGGTTAAAAAAAACAACACAACAAACCAAACCTAAATCTATGCCCAGTGGAAATGTGTTAAAGACGCATTTTCCTCTACAAACAAACGAGGTATTGGACATGAAAGAGGCCTTTAAGGGTGTTAACCTACTCAACAGCCCGTGAAGAGTTAAGTAAATGCGGAGAGAGTCGGTGCATAATAAAAACCCCACTTTACAAAACAACCTTTACAGTCCTGGCTCTCTCCCCCATTTTCACCATATTGGCTCTGGCCCTGTAAGACCTTCCTTTTCAAGGCCCTTTTTTATTTTAAGTGTTCTGCCTTAAAGTGATTATGAAATCGATATGAAAAAAACTTGGCGACTGAGCATAAATTAAAGCGGTGATGGGAAAAGGTGTGACAGTTTTCTTTGTTGCCCATGGAAAATCTTTTTAGGGCTCTGAAAGATGCAACTCCAGCTCCAAGACTGTTTGCATCTGTTAGGCTGACTTAAACCGCCCTCGAAACTATTGGACATGCACTTAAAATTCTGTGCAGGGAAAAGTATATTTACATTTGTTGCATTTGAAATGAGGCATATGCTGATGAACGTTTCAAAAAGAAAGGCTAAGGAGAAAGGGGAAGACTGGTTAGACCACAATTTGGGGTAAAAAATACTTGTGTACAGTCCGGTTTCTGTTCACCATCAAAACGCTTCCCTCTAAGCCCAAAGTGATATTCGCAAGAGTCCAAGTTTGTTAGGAATCACCTAAAGCATAACGAGAAATAGGTATATTTTCAACTTCTCCCCACTAAGTCTTCTCGATACCTCAGTACACTCTTTCTTCTCTTCAGGAAAAGAGGGAGGAGGAAAAATGAAGAAAAGATTAGGTACAAAGACCTGAGTCTTCTACTTCCGAATAAAGTGAGATCGAACAAATCATATTTTTCAAAGAAAGGCTGTCGATATTTTTTTCTTCTTTAAATAAATAACAAAAAGAATGTGCCTCTAGCAGCTTAACCAACCTCTTTTTTTTTTTTCTTTTTCTTTTTCTTTTTTTTTTTTTTTTTAAAGGGAAACATGTTGTTTGGTCGGATGACATTGCATAAATGACCAGTTGAATGGCACTAAGTCGAAAATTGGATAAACTATGGTGCTTTTTTTTGCCCGGGATTTAGGCATTGTCTGCTGTCTTGCAAACGTTCCTAATCCCCTCTTTTGAAAAATACAAGGCTTTGTGCCTGCCAAAGAAAAAAAATTTGTACAGATACAAAAAAATCAGCAGCAGACGTGGTTATAAAAAGGAGTAAATAGGTTTTAGTTGAGTGAATGGCAGATTTTTTTTTTTTTTTAAATTCTGACTTTATTTATTTATTTTTGAGGAGGGAAACATAAAGAGATCCTTGTGAAAAATGTAAACAAAAAATGGCCGTAGAGGATAAAATTATATCGTGGATTTTAATGGAGAAAAGTATGTTTAAATAGTTAGGGTTTCTTCCACAGTGGTATAAAAACTAACGTTATTTGTTGTTGGGGCTTTTTAAATTATTATTTTCTTCCTTAAAAAAAAGAAAAAAAAAATGGGGAAAAAAAAGAGAAACATTTGTTTTCTCCGATATAAGTAGAGGTTTAGGTTGTTTGGGTTTTTTTTTTGTGTGTGTTTTTGTTTTTAAGAGAAGAAAATAAACCTTCTCAGCTTTACAAACTTCGGGTTATGATTTTTTGTTGTTGTTGTTCTGAACCTTTGACCGTTACGTCTTTTTGGAAAGACCACCCCAGCCAGCTTTGTACGATTGGGAGCGAGATTTGGGGGAAAAGTAAGTACAGTAAATACGGTCCCGTTTGTCTTTCCCCGCTGCTCGGGAAACCTTTAGTTCCTCAGCTCATCGGGAGAAGGAAGGTTTGCTTTTGGTTTGGGGGACTTCGCGAAAGGGCTGATAGAGACAGGAGGGCGTTATTTGTAATTTTGGAAACAAATTTCATTTAGGTCACCAGCTCAGTTTATCGGAGTTGATTTTTTAGTGCGAGGGAAAGAATTTCTGAGCGGATAAAGCCGAGGTTTTGATACAAAGACATAGAAATTTTTTTTATGGGTCCAGATGCGAGTTAGGGGGAAACAAATGGATGATAAATTCATTCAGCTTTATCTGCTGGTATGTCTCTCCTTATTATAATCTTAACCGGATATTGTGATAAATTTTAGCATTTCTGACGAGCATTATCTCCCGTCTATTTCTTCCCTGCCTCACGCCTTGGAGTTGGAAGGGATGTTTGCCTTTGTACCTGTGTCGGAAAGCAAATTTATTTCCTGCCCTGCCTTTTTTCTCCTTTCTTACTCCATCCCTTCCCTAAGACATTTCCTTGTTCTGCCCCTGCAAATTGTTTAAACGGGTCCGTGAGGCGACAGAAAGGAAAAGTTGAGGTGGCTTTGGGGTTGTTTGGCTTCAGTTTCTGTGTGACTTCGGGAAGGGCTGGTCCACGCACAAGCCACGGACCCGCACAAACACACACGCACCCCGCGAGCTCCGGGTGAGCCCCACGGTCTCAGCCATCACAGAGACAGAACCCACGGGGGGTTTTGGGGGGTTATTTGTTTTGGTTTGTTTAGCCAAAACAAGGTCACTCGGGGTTTTTTTTCCCCACATTTTTTTCTTGCTACTGTTCTGTGAGGAGACGGACTGTGGATCGGATTTTGGATGAATCTTCCCTCCTTTGTATGAGAAGAGGAAAATGGAGAGGGTGGGGGTTGGGGGGAGGTGGGTGGAAAATGGGGGGGGGACACCAGAGCAGGGGGAGGGAAGAAGAAGGTGCCTCGAAAGGAGATCGCATGCTATTTACCTGCAAATCGTCTGCTCCCGAGGCTGCAAGCCCGAGGCTTGGTCCTGGCAGGAGTCTTTGATCTGGATGCATCCCATATTGGGATCCATGGCTCATAAGAGACAGGTCGTGGCGGCGGTAAGCATCTAAGCACCCCAGCTCTCTCCTCTGCTCATCCAAGCAAGAGGACTTAAGCGCCCGCGCATTGTGCAGGTTGATAAAATCAGTGGGTTCCCCATGGTGAATCTGCTGGTAATATTGCTGGGAGTGATGGAGAGAGTTCAAGGAGTAAGCGTCGGGGTTGACTGCCGGGTGGCTGTGTTGGAACTCGTAGTGGAAGGACTGGTGGTGCAGTGGGGTGTACTGGTGGTTAGTGGAGAAGTACGGGGAGGCGAACTCGGTGCCCGTGGTAGAGTAAGTGAGAGGAGATGAGGAGGAATAGGCGACGGTCGAGTTGGCCACAGATTCCAGGCATCCAAGCTGCATCAAACGGTAACTGTTTGATCCGTCATGACGTATCTGCAAGGAAGAAGTGAAAAGAAGACCCCAAAACTGGAGGTTTGTCATTGAAAACCCCGGGTGCGGCTCTCCCAAGCACGCTGTCCTGCACAGCTTCTCCCCCCGCAGAAGCGCCTAAGCCTGCGAGCGGCAACCCCAGCAACAAAAGATCCTTTCCTACCTTGGGCTGGTGCCATAAAGGTCTGTTCAAAAAACCCATAAACAGCCCAGCCTGCCCTTAATACCGTCAAGCGAAAGGAACACACGCATTGAAATAATAATAAAAAAAACCAAACCAAACTAAAAACACCTCTCTGTCTTTCTATCCGTCCGTCCATCCATCCACCTCCTGATCACAGCTGTAATATCTGAGGCTGACACACACAAAAGTCATCAAACACGGGAAACTACCGAGAATACACACAAGTCCCATCTCTATGTTACAGCGTTACACACTGAGAAAGCTTTGCCGCCTGCTCGCCTTCCATTCTTCCTTCCTTCCCCCTTTTTTCCTCGAACCCCTATTTTTCTTTCTTTTTAAAATAACGAATCAGATCCAAAATTCCCCCCCTCCCCCTTTTCCCTGCGTTTCGAAAGAAAAGGGGAGTCTTGTTTTTTAGTGAGAACTCCCCATTCCTGGCGAGCTGGTGGTGACTTCTCTCCACTTCATTATATTATTAGGGGTATTATTCTGATTTTCGTTCTGGCAACGGTTTTAACGTGGTAATGAGTTGCCCTTTCTGGCGACAGATGTCATAACGAATTTTCTCTCTATACTTCTTTAACTTATCTCTGAAGCCGGATTATAATTAAATGTAACGGTCCAATATGGATTTAGAAAAAAAACACAAACTGGAAACAACCGCACAGGCACATCCACATATGCACACACACACACACACATGCACACACATCCACACACACGCGCGCACACACACAGGCACACACTCACTCTCACACACAAAATACCTCTGCATCGTGGACGAGACCTGGAAAGGTAGTTGACATTTTTTGGTTCTCCGGGAAAAGAAAAAAAAAAAATTAAAAAAAAAGAGGAAAATAATAATAAAAAAAGCAGAACTCTGGATAAAATTCCCTTCTCCAAATTTAAAAAAAAAAAATAAAAAAGGAAAAATAATTCCAAAGTTCGTGTATTTTCCCAATTTTTTTTTTTTTTTAGAAAAAATCTCTACAGACAGAGAGAATTTGCAATGTATCTGCATAGATCAGATCTCTCGCTTTTCCATGCACCTCCTTAAAAACCTGTAGGAACAAAATTTTCCCTCTGCACAAAAGCTGCTCCCTGGATCAGATTTTGTACTTGCTGGGTATTTCTTTGGCTGATGTCGTAGGTCCCTTGGTAATATAGAAGTTTTGAAAATTAAGCATCAGCACTGAGAACTGGGAGGACAATAGATAGAGGAGCTTCATCCCAGGAGACAAGGAATAAATATTGTATCTTCGCCTAATAAGGAACTGTAGGTTCTTTCAACATTTTTATACATTTTTTCCTCCACTCTTTAGAATGCTTTTTCTTACCCAGGCTAATATGGGAGCTAATCTGATCGAAGGGGTTATTTTGTGTACATTTTACTGGGAAGACATAAGGCTAATATATATTTATATATATTATTAAACCACCATTTTCGGTAGGTAAGTGCTCCTTCCTGTTGATTATACTGCTTTTAAATACTGACCACAAGCTAAGATTGCACATTTGTATGTGTGTCTGTTTAACTGTATTTTTTTTTTTTTTTTTCCTAAATGAAAGCTTTGGGGTTTTTTTTGGTTTGGGTTTGCCTTTTTTTTTTTTTTTTTTTTTACCCTTGCATTTACATCGAATTTAAGTCCACCCCACACTCCAACCTGCTTTAAAGATTCCTAATATGCTATCTTACAGGCTTCTTTAAATAGGATTTTCAAACATAAAACTAGGGTAAGACCACAAAGTATCACTGCAGTGACATATTATATGGAATTATACATAAAAATACATATAGATCTACGGATTTACATCCGTCTACATAAGAGAAAGAAAACTAGGGAAGGGTACGTATGAGCTCAAGACCATTGGTGACCCTTTTGCCTTCGACATTTCTAAGTGCCGATATCTTTTAATGCTGGAAACGCGGGGAGGTTGCGTAGCCCTGGGTCGCAAAACTGATGGGGTACGTTCTTTATTTACTTAATGACACCGGTCAGAGGATTTACCACTCTGGGAATAAGTCCTCTCTGCCTGCGCACCTCCCTGCCCTGTCTCTCTCCCCCCAGGTAGTGGCTCTCCAGCCCCCCGAAGTGACTGAGCTTTGGGCTCTGGGAGCGTCCGGGGGGAGCCCGGGGATGGGGGGGAGAGCCACCCACCCTCCGAGAAGATGCCAGCCCAAATGGCAGTTCCCGACGGGCTGGCTCTGCTGATGGCCAGCTTCCACAAATGATAAGCCTGGAGACAGGAGAGGGTGTAACTTGCTGTTAATTGCCATTTAATTTGGGTTGCTTTTTAAGCGTTTAAGCTGCGAAGGTGTCTTAATAATAAGCCGCAGGCAAACAGCCATGTGGCTCCTTTCCTCTCCCTCTTTCCTCCTTCTTTTTTTTTTAGGGTCCAGGTTTTGGGAGGGTTTATTGGTATCTGTTCAGGCAGGCTAACAGGAGCTGTCACTCAGCCCTCTTGTCTTTCTACAAATGGACAAAGGCACACGAGTGGAATTGAAATGCCTTGTCTGGGATGGGAAGGGGTGAGGATGATCTCGGCGTGCGGAGGGGTCAGCCCCAAATCCCGCCACCGGCGGAGTGTGGTGGGGCTGGGCTACCCCCCAGCCCCCCTGTCAGCCTTTCCTGGGGTGAAAAGGAAGGCGATGAAAAAGGGAAGGGAGGGAGGGAGGCAGGGAGGGTGAAAGGGAGGGAAAGAAGAAGTAAAGGAGGGAGGAAGGAAGGAAGGGGAAGAAGGAGAGGAAGCAGGGGAGGAAGGAGGGGGAGGAAGGGGAGGAAGGAAGGAAGGGAGGGAGGGAGGGAGGAAGGAAGGAAGGAAGGAAGGAAGGAAGGAAGGAAGGAAGGAAGGAAGGAAGGAAGGAAGGAAGGAAGGAAGGAAGGAAGGAAGGAAGGAAGGAAGGAAGGAAGGGTATCTTTCTCTTCATTTGGATTTGTTACAGTTCTAAGGATGTCAATGAAATATAAGTATTTTTCCCTTATATGTATTTGAGAAATTCCTGGCTACTCTTCCAAATTCAGCATTTATTTTTTTTTTAACTCCTCAAGATGTACGTAGCTGAGAGAAGAAAAGAATACACAGACATGGGCAAACTCTGCTCTTTCCAACGCCCTTTGGAGCCTGGCGAGAGCAATCTGAGCAGCCACACCAGCTTTAAAGAGGACAGTTTAGACCTATCAACAAAACAAAAAGTTAAGACACCTTAGGCATACCCTCCTGACGGAAACTGAAGTGTCCCTTCCCTTCGAGGAGGAAGGCAAACCCCGTCCCACACATCTAGGTCACCGCACCCCCCAGCCCGGCGGATCCTCCAGCCGCTCATTCGCGCAGTGTTACTTGAGTTCCGCCTGCTTTTATTTGTTTGTGTTATCTTGTTGGGGTTTTCTGTTTATTTATTATTTTTTTTTGGGGGGGGAGGCGGGTGGACAGGGGATTATTTTCCTCTCCATGGCCAGGGCAGACCCCTGGGGGACCCACTGCGAAATGACACGACGGGAGTGACCCGGGCGGGGGTCCCTGCCCTCATTCGTGGCAGCGCTCCCCAAAAGGCACCTCCACAGGACACTATGTATCTATACCATGTTTCTTTTCCAGAAAACTGCGAGTGTGGAGAGGAGGACAAAATATTTGGGCACAATTTCCCTTCTTTTGAACCCTAAAGGTGCTGTGGGCCGGTTATCACCATCCCTCACCCCAGCGCTGCCCCAGGGATGGGGCTTCCCAGCCTCTGTCAGTGCGGGAGACACACACGGTGCAAGGGGCTGATGCTTTCCCAGCTCCTTTCCCCGAGCTGCCAGGAGATAACCCTGCAGCAAGAGACGCGTCCTGCTAGAGATGTCCTCCCCGTTCGACCCCTTCCCCCTCCATCCCCCTTCCCACTCACACGCAGCCCAGACAAACCCGCAGCCACATCACCAGCCAGCTCGGAGCCCAACTTCTCTTCAAACAACAACAAAGCCACCTACATGGTTTTGTTTGGAGGAAAGTTTACAAGAAACCCAGCTTGCCAGATGCACGTTACCGGTCAGTTCCATCTGTTAGCTTCCCTTACAGACCCTAAAAAAAATAAATCATATAGACCGTTTGCGCTTTTAACTCCTTCCCAATCCAATTAATAACGCGAGTCAAACTGCAAAGCACTTATTAATTGCTCCGAAAGAAATTCTTTGAGGAAAGTTAATCGGGAGCTTTCTGGTTCCACCAGAGCCGTAAGTTGGTGGTGAGAGCTGAGAGACTTCACGTTGAGTTTCGTTGTGGTTGGGCACGTTATTTATACCCCTGCTTAAAGTTTGCTTCTGCTCCTAGGCTACAGAAAAGAGATTTTAGGTTTATTTATTTAATTATGTATCTGACTGGGTTGCTGGAAGGAGTGAGGATGTGAGGGGAAAAAACCCAAGCTCCCTCTCTGGGACCATCTCAGTTTCCCTGGTAGTTCACTGAAGTGTGCAAAGCTGCAAGGACAGAGACTGGGCTTGACGTCTGGCTGCTGCATGAGAGCAGCACTCTGGACTGACAGAGTTCTCTCAATTCTTGTTTGACTTACACATGTTTCCCAGCGTTTAAGAGTCTGAACTTATAATTTTTCCTTTCATTTTTCCTTCCTGGCTTAGCTCCTGCATTTGGTTGGTCGTCCAGTTGTTTGTTTCCTAGTTAGGAGCCTTCTCTTCTGCTGAGAGTCACCAAAACTTGGTCCTTGCTGGACCTAAACTTCTGACTACTGCTTCTGGATTTTTTTAAATTTTTATTTTATTTTATTTTATTTTATATTTTTTTCTGAATGACATCTCAGAGAGATGTTCAAGCTATCACAGGCAGCTAGGGTAAGAAGTGCCAGGACATTCCTGGAACAGGATCCTGCGATGCTCTTTTCTGGGAAGGACACAAATTGAAGTTCCCCTTCAGCAGGCAGCAAAAGCTTTTTGCTCAGTGTTCTTTTCCACCCACTCTGTTGTCTGTGGTCCCTGAAGTTTGGAGGCTGTGGGCTTTGGCTCAGCTGACATAAACCAAAACCAGCCCTGGGGTTGCTTTTGTGCATCACTGTGTCTCTGGGTCCTGCTCATTGTTTGCACATCTATTGTTGTCGATCCTTTGTCGCTCCCCTGGGCCATTGAACTCCTTGCTCTTGTCTGGCAGAGGGGGTGAATCTGACCATGGGCCCCCCTTTGTGCTGAGCAACACCATCCCATCTCCTTTCCCTGAATTTCACATTCAGGTAAAACCCTGGGAGAAGCTGAGACCTCTGTAAGTGGGAGCAAAGGAGCAGGTAGCTCCCCTCCACCCCTCCACATGCACACACAGACTACTCACCTTCATTTGCAGGCAAACCTGTCTGTGTTCCTACTTTTCCACTCATCTGAGCAGAGAGAGACAACCCCTGTCTGATAAATAAATAAACCCTATACACTCCCAGGGGAAAACAAAAGGAGACCATAATAAGACATTCTGGGGTTTCCCCGCTTCCCCCTTGTTTCTCTTTAAGAATCATGAGTTTGAGAGTTCAGGTTATATTATATTGCTTTTTCTCTTCCAAGGAGATAAAAAAAGACACGAGAGAGGAAGATTTGACACTGGAGTTCACAGACTGTAGCCATGGGCAGTGAGTGTGGGGAGTTTTGGAGAGGGTTTCCTCAAGCTGCAAGATCAGAGATGTCCTCCAAAAAACTGCCTAATTCTTCTTCCCTCTGAACAACAGCTAATCTCTCTGATGCCCACCACCATGTTTCCTCCTCCTTGCAAATTTGTATTCTGCCTCACCACAACAGCCGAGAGGCAACATAATGGGACAGAGAAAATGCCTTTGCAAGCAATTAAAATGCTGTGAATATATTAGGCAAAAATTAAAGGGGATAACTGGTGTCTCCAGTAATTTCTTTGATGGCAGCAAGGCTTCCTGCTTGAAGAGGCTTTCCTGAAGACTCAAGGGCAGCTGTATTTCCACCCAGGTGCCTGGTATCACTCAGAGTCAATGCAAAAGGGAAAGGTGAGATGGCTTCAAAGGTGCCAATATTGATCAATGTCATCAACACCAGGCTGTGCGAAGATCAGGAGGGCATAAGTGGTGGCCTCTGTACTGCCAAAATGACTTTTCAGACATTTTGGTCTCTGTCTTTCCTGCTGGCTGCTGCTTACTGCTGGCCCAATGAAGCTCTGAGCTCCAGAGTCCCTGTCCCTGTCTGGGTATTTCTCTTGATAAGTGTCTTGGTGACGCGACTGCTTTTTCCTTCAAGCACCCTGTCCCACATCCACAGGTTTACTTCTTACATGGAGCTCCTTCTCATGTTCATCCTCTCCACGCAGCTGATCTTGCAGCCATCTCATTTCTCCCTTTCCTGTTTCTCCACAGCTCCCTGAGGTGGTGAGTGCCCCATCCCATCTGTCTTTGCTCTCCAGCCAGACCCCATGAAAACAGCTTCTCTTGGCACAGGCTTGTAGAGGCATGGAGATCCTACTGGGGAAGCTGCCTAGGGCATCACTTACAGGGCTCCTAGGGCTGTACCTGCTCCATGGAGGCCCCTCCACCTGGTCCTCCTTGACAACAGCCTCTGGTGTATCCTGGTCTTTCACACGCTCCAGCTTTAAGGCATTTATTTAATCACCACTGTCGTGTTTTCAAGCTGTCAACCCGCCTTTTCTCTCTCCTTTAGGCACCTGCATCAAGAAAAACAGCCTGCCTCCACTCTCCCCCTTTTGGGATTTCCCCCTTTGCAATTTTCACACAACATTGTGGTTTTGCCAGTGCTTTTTACTGCCATGTTCCTAATTTCTTTCAGCATCTCTACTGCATCCCTTAGGGGGGTAACTTGATGACTGGCTGTGGCAGATGTCCTCTCTCCTGTTCTGCAAACACTGGGACAAGGAAAAATCTCCCTCCTTACTTCCAGCTTCCTCCTGAAAGCAAAAGCTACTTCTTTCAATTACTTCTGCCATCTCTTAAAGGACAAGTTTATTTTCCATTGACCTCTTCTGTACTTGAAGAATGTCATATTACTTTATCTTGCTCTGCTGTGCAGTTCTTTCACTCCTCCATTTGGCTCCTCTTGCATATCTTACACTTTGTTCATTAGATAATCCTCCCAGGCCTCTTTTCCCTTTACTTGATGTATCTTACTCATGTAGGTCAACTTTTTTTACCCTTAAAACCTTTTCTGATTCTGTGGCTATCTGGAGATATTTAGTTTTGTGGGTATTTACAGCAGAATCACGATCATCTTGGAGAATCCCTTAGTCAACTCTTTCCTGTCTATCTAATCAAATTGCTCCTATTCTGTGTGTTTGAGTGTTCTGAAAGGGGATGTTTGGTTATAATCACAGAACAAACTGAACTTTAATTAATCTTCCGTGTGAAAGTCTTGCCTTCCTTCACATCAGCATCTCATCAGTCAGTTCCTTTTTGCTTGTGAGCTACTGATGCTTTTACATTTTTGGGAAAAGAAGCAGTCACAGATGCTTTGTGCCCTTGAGTTTACATAAAGTAAGAAGCCACAGATTGTCCCTCAAAGAATCTTTATTATAACTTTTTTTTTTTTTTTTTTTTTT
>NW_009954539.1:974501-978611 GCF_000747805.2 Chaetura pelagica
TTTCCCTCAAAAAAACTTTTTTATTACTTTTTTTTTTTTTTTTTTTTTTAAATTGTGATCACAGATTTTCTTGCTCTGACCATACTTTCTAACTGCTTCATTGAGGTTTTCTCTAGCATTATGCTGCTGGAAATAATTTCCACTATTAATGACACATTGGTAAACTGCTAAAAGGAAACACAGACATAACCATCTCTGCTCATGGAATGGGATGAGGTTAGCTACTTAGTGGTAGAGCAGAATGAAACCTGGTTCTGAAAAACCACATGATAGTGAAAAACCTCAAAATGTGACTTGAGACTTAACAGGAGACCTGGTTCAAATTCTTGCTCCACTCCCTGTGATATGGATATCTGAATCTAGTCCTTCCAGACCTAATAATTTGTGGAAAAGTTTATGGGTTTCAACAAGGATGTCCCTCAAGACCAGAATGAAGCAGTTGAAAAATTTAGAGTTAGGAGAACTATTCTCTGATGTTTCCAATTTCTCTACAAACTCAACTCCATACTTTCCTTAAAATCATCTGACTTCACCAAAAATTGTTAGACACCTGCACTGAATTTTTTACACAAACTACTGAAGAAAAGTTTTGAAGCCTACTTCTAGATAAAGCAATATAGGAAGCTGCACCTGCTCCTTGATGTAGCATAATACCCATACTCAACCGAGGCAACAGAAGAAATCCATAAGTTAAAAGGTTTTCGTATTAGGCTGTCAAAGTTCAGTGGGATGTGTCATCACAGTCTTGTATTTTGAAGCCCAGGAGAAAACACTGATGATGAAACTAGAAATCTTATGGTTAACTAGTGCATTCACTTAAAAGTTTGTTTGTTTTTTTTTCTCTTGTCAGTCTTTGCCTACAGGGCAGTATTAAACCAAACTTTCCACATGTAACCAGCTAAACTAGGACTTTAGAAATTCTCTTGATCACTAACCAGGTAAGATGTTATCCATATTATTTTCTGGATGCCTTTCAATATGTGAGGCAAAATCTTAACATTAAACTTCTCTCTGGTAGTGGAGAATGAAAACATCTGTAGACTGTGATGTATTAAATATGTACCTTATATTAGAATCATCCATAACTAATGCAGACATTCCAATAAATAATACAGTGTCAGGTTCTTTAGATTATTGAGTGTACTCCACTGTGCTCATATACTTATGCACTGGCAGTAATAGTGAGCAAGTTTCCTTCCCTAATTAAACACAGAGCTCTACTATGTGTTTAAATAGAATTAAGGTTGTGTCACAAACTTAAAAGAATAAATTCAAAGGTAAGGCTGACATCCTTGTCCTCAGCTTATGAGTCACATATTGATGGCTTCTTCCATTTTTGGCCCACCTGTGTGTCTGAGTGATATATATTTTCATGGATTTTTTTACTCCTTACATTTAATTTGTAGCCTTAACACTTTCAAATTAGGTGTAATAGTATTAATATTTTAAAGAGATTCTTTCCTCAGGAGCTTGGAGTTGCTCTGAATTGCTCAAATAAATCTGTATTTAGGTTAAGTAATATATAATTTTCACTGAACACATATATTTGTTAACATACTTGAAAATGGTGCTTGTGTTGACCCAAGAATCCTGGATAGGTGCGAAAAAATCACCATACATTTTTTTATTGGTTCAGTATTCAGGCATTTGCTATTAAAATGCATAAAATGTATCCCCAAAACTGAAGCCAGCTACTTCAGAGACTTGAGATTCCATCAAGGGAATAGGTATTTATGCTTTAAAAACATATTCTAATTTCCCAATTGGTCATAATAGCTCATGCATAAAACCAAGAGATTTTAGGATTTTTATTACTTTAAAATTGAGCATTAAAATTCATTTAATAGAAGAAGATTTTTTTTATTTTAATTTTAATATTTCTTTCCAGAAATAAGATCATGTCTGAAGGATCTGATTCTGGAATGATATGTCTGATGAAGGAGATATCCTTCACAACCTGACAACAGCTACTACAGGACTGATAACGAATGTGTTGATAGAGCTCCATTCTCCACCTACAACTCATGTCAGTAATGCCTCTATAAGCCAGTTGTCTCTTTGACCTCTGTGGGCCTCATCAGTCTAGTGAAGTTGGAGGGGTCAGATGGTAAAAGACTAGTACTCTCTTGCATGAGGGACCTGATCCAAAGATCATCTTAATTCAAAGGAATTCTTACCTGGAATTCAAAGAGCTGTGGAAAATATCCTAAACAAATATTTGGATTTGTATTGTAGATAAAATACAAGAAGAACAAAAGGGAAAAATAGGAACGTAATAATGTTCACCTAGAAAATGTCTTTTAAAGTAATATAAAATATCAGTTCCATAATCTGAAAGCTGAAAAGCATTGATCATATTTTTGAGAACCAAAACCAACCTTCCTTCTAAACCTATAGTGATGCTGTTACATAGATGTACACATATGTACTAGTGCTGTGGACAGCCTAATTATTCTGTCTCTAAACTGTGACCTAAAATGTGATTTTCAGCAGTAATTTTCTTCAATTTAACATGGTCTGGTTGTTCTGTAATGATTATTTGCAGACCAGTGAATGAAACAGGGACAATCAACAATTTTTGATTGCACAATCAAATTACTGCAATCAAAGTACAATGTTCTCATCAGTTATTTGGAGACAATGGGCTATAGCTTCCTGACCCCATTCAGCAATGTGCTTAGCTGAAAGAAATGCTTCACTTCGTTTCTGAGAGTAGAGTTAAAAATAAATAAATAAATACATATGCAGGGGAAGTGTATTTAGCACCAGTAAGCAATATTCATCCAGGATCAAAGCATAAACTGGTATTCAGGTTAGCAAAGATCAGGATATAACTTTGATTCACATGTTTTAGGGGAAAGGGACATGAGTTTTGTATTAAATGATGGTCAAATGAATATATTATTTATCATAAGAAGACTCCACATTGCTGTTTCTAATAGTGCTCATGTATATTTTTCCATTTCCTTAATGAAACAATTTTGTAGCATCACCAAATAAAACCCTGTCTCTTCTTCTCTGTAGACATATATCCCATATATACACATATCACACAGAAGCATCATGCACTTATATGCATATATGAAAGACAGAGATTTTGCAATAATTTGCAGAGCTATTTTAGATCTTCACTTTAGATTAATCAACACACCTATGTTGATATATCTGATTCACTTCCCACTTGTATCAGCTGAGCCTCACATCTACTAGTTTAAAATACAGAAACACTCCTTATGTACTTGCAATTCCTCCTCACATCAATGGGAAGTGCTGAGATACTGTTTGCAATCTCTTCTGCCTGCATATAAGTAAGATCATAGTGTAGACTTTGCACCCAGACTCATATCCCCCCCAAATTACTGTTTTGGTTACTGTGCATCAAAAGCACATATGGGGAGGATATATCTCCCTCAGCTGAAAATACGAACACTCACTTTCTGTGTAACCTTAACCCTGATCCTAACTTTGCAGCCCTTACAGATTAGCTTAAACAGAAGATCAATTTTGTTTATAGTGATGAACATTGATTTTTTCTCCCTGCAGTGCATGACACTGGCCTGGCTATTAATAGAGGAGAAAATATTATTCCCTATGGCTAGGAAATTCTATAACATAAAAAGAAATTCTATATCATAGAATCATAGAAGGCACCTTCAAAGGTCATCTAGTCCAACTCCCCTTCACTGAGCAGGGACATCTTCAACTAGATCAGGTTGCTCAGAGCCCCGTCCAACCTGACCTTGGATGTTTCCAGGGATGGGACATCCAGCATCTCTCTGGGCCACCTGGGCCAGTGTCTCACCACCCTCAGTAAACAATTTCTTCCTTATATCTAGTATGAATATGTATATATATGTGTGTGTGTACTTTAAAAAATATATCTATTATATATACACATAGAATGTTATCATCAGCTTAATACCTGCACCCCTGCAGGTTGGGGTTCTAAAATGCAATGTCACTTTTCTCCACTCTCTTCTAAGAGCCCCCTGAGCCAGCTTAGTTGCTTGTAGTAACCCAAGGGAGCAAGAAAGCCTTGTTTAGTATCCCTCTTCTTTCTTGCAGCAGAGAACAGGCTGTGATTTGGACACCCCCCCTCCCCCCCCTCCC
>NW_009954539.1:987409-1035934 GCF_000747805.2 Chaetura pelagica
GGGGGGGCTGGGGGGTGAGCCCCCCTCGGCCCCGCCGGCAGGAGCTGTCCATTCAGCACCACGGGCCTCCTGCCCGCCCGCCAAAACACACAAAAGGAGGGAAATATTAATGAATTAAAAAGAGGTGTGTGAGTGTGTGTGTGGGGGGGAAAGCTTCAACAACAAAAAAAAAAAAAAAAAGAAGAAGAAGAAGAAAAAAAAAGCCAATCTGCTCAATCCTCTGCCTGCAGGCAGACTCTAACGGAAACCACATATGCTTTGCCTCTCCCTATAAGAAATCTTCATTGGGGCATTAAAATACTTAAAAGGATTAGTCGTTAAATACTTGTACATTTGGTTTAATTCACTAGGAACGCTATGTCACAGGGTTACATCAGAAAGCTGGAGAATTTTAATCTCACTTGCAGCATTTACCTAGATGTTTCATTCCTTCTGCTGCTTGTTACAGGGATAATATTAATATCCGACTTGCCCAGAGGGAGGAAGTTTTTATTTTTTTAAAATAAATAAATAAAAAAGCTGGCTGCTGTTTGATGGTATAAAAATATCAAAGAGACTTTTAAGGTAAAACAAAAGAAAAGCAAACAGCATGAATTGGAGTGTGGCATTCCTTCCTAGTGCCTGTTGCTTATTCCTGATGAAGATAATGGAGGGGGTAAGGAGCTGTTGTCTTAGGAAAACAGAATAAATTAACAGATCACACAGGTCTTGGGAAATGGGAGATGGTAGCTTGATTTAAAACATTTCCTTTTTTAGCCTCAGTTTCCCTATATGACTGGTGTGCAGTTCCTTTGTACACCCTCTTTCAGCACAGTAGCTAAAAAATGTACTGTTTTTTTGGCAATTTAGAAGAAGTTGCCTTCAACTAAGTGAAGAAACAGAGACCATAAATTCCATGAAGGCTGGTACAGAAATGTCTTACTGTGAACTTCTCAGTGAGGAGGGCAATTAGTGTGTAGGAGGATATCATCATGTGAGACTTGACTCTTTTTGTGACTAATGAGATGGACTGTTACAGCTTAAACCTTTTCTCAAGTTGTAGAAGTTTCTGCACTTAGTCCTAGCATTTCTTCTGCAGCCTTCCTGTAGCCATATCCATTAAAAAAAAAACACCTCAAGGAATGAGATTTTAGTGAAGTTCTTTGCTTGTCTAAGCAAGAGTCACTTTATTCGTATTTCAGGCTGTTTGGGTGAAAAATGAGCTAAGGGTGAAATTCTGGTCCCATTAAGTGACTCAGTGCATTGTCTCATATTTCTGTTAATTTTCTAAGGAAAAGCTCAGTGAAGTGGTATACATTTGTTATTGTCAAAAAAGAATCCTAGATCTTTCATAGAAAAAGAAGAAGAGATAAAGACAAGAAAAGTTCCATCATCAAGTTCTTTATTTGTTTTGCAGTGTCTGTGACAGCAGAATGACCCAGAGCGAACCATTTTCATTGTGTCAATAGTTACCACCATTAGGAGTAGCCTCACTAGAAGGTCCACTGAGACTTCAGCAAGGCACAACCCAATCTCATGGGAAGATGCCTTGGCCACCAACCTGAGACAGGCAACCTCCAAAAATAGCAACATAGGCTGCCCTGCCAAAAAAAAATACAATAAAAACACAATGTCACTGTCTTTGTGTAGAGGTGCAGAACAAAAATTAGTTTGTGTGCTCCTCACCTCCAAAATGCACATATATCTGCCAATAACCTGGAATATAATTTCAATGCTGAGCTTTAATATCAGATTTTATCTAGTTGAGCTAAACCATATATTGTTCTACAATGGCGAGGTACAGAGTGAGGCCTGGGTAAGACTCATCAAATTTGAGACCAAATTGTTTTTGATTCAGAAGATGACAACCTATTCTAGGATTATCAAACCTTTCCTCTTGCAAACAATGGAAGAGGAGTGTTCCTGGGAATTGACCAGAAGATTTCCTGAATGCCTGAATGATGTAAGAAGCATAACAAATGCCGTTCACTATGCAGTGACTCAGGAGACACGTTTTTGCCTCTTACAAATTATTGTTATTATTTTACTTATTTATTTATTTGTTTAATCACTCCCTCTGCTTTAGGGCGTTTTATACCTCCTAGACCTGTCAGCCTAATCTACGTTTTAGGGTTGTCTGGATAGCACCTTGCCCTTGACAAAAAGGGTATTTTTTTAAAGTGAGGATTTGTGCCCTGTTATGCTTTTTTCCCCCCAAAAAAGCAGAGAGTGGTTTCTTGTATTCAAAGAATAAATGCAGCTGCCCATGAGACTGGATGAGAACTAGATAAGACAGTTACATAAGGGTCACAGAAATTTGGGTCATATCATATCAAACTGAAAGCATCAAACCAAAGATAGGTTTGGCTAATAATATTTATTCACAACCATTTAAAAGTGAAAACACCTGCTGCCATGAAATCCCCTTTCAGTCTCAAGTCAGTGCAGGTATTTTCAATAGGGTTGTGTCACTGCTTGCTGAAACGCGATGCATTTGCATCTTCTTTGCATTATTTATTGTTATCCTGCGGGCTGGATTGTCACACTAATCATGATTTATGTCAGTGAATTTTTTCAGCTTCTGCTAGGTAATATTTTCAAGTCATGCCCCTGGACTTCAGGAAGAGAAATGTCAGTGTAAGTCTTTTACACCTGTTACACAGAATAAGAGGATGCTTCTTGTTGTCAAAGTCATGCAGAAAAATGTCTCTTCTTCAGCAGCAGCTTCTGGTATTGTGACCTTAACACATCCTTAGCAGACAGACTCTTTAATGATTTCAAAGCCTTTAGAACTGTTACAGGAACACTTTATAAGTTTATGCTTGACAGACCAAGGGGAGAATTTTCCAAGTTCACTGTGATGTGTGCTGCAATGTGTGACACAGCAGGCAGAGCATGTGATTAGAGGACAAGGGGTGATTGGGGTGGGGTTTGATAAAGGTTTTGGGCTGTATGTAGAAGATCACTCCTTGCCTCTGCTACTGACCTTCAGTGTCACCTCGGACAAATCACTCACCAAATTATTACAACATTCCTCATGTTTTGTATGCATGGAATATCCATTTCTTCTCTTGTTTTTATGTCTTATCTCTTCAGAATATTAGGTCCTCAGGGTGAAGACTGAGTCTTGCTGTGTGACTGTACATTTCTTGAGAGAATGAGACTCTGGACTTCAGCTTGAGGCCACTCAAAATACAAAAAATAGAAGTTTTGCACCTTTTTGTTTGGAAAAAAAATAAGTAAGTGTAACATACAGGATGAAATTTTGAATCCTCATGACTTGCTTAAGGACTTACTCCACTTAAACTTGCTCTGAGAGATTTTGCTGTGTCATGACATGCCTATAGGTGTGCATAAAGAGTATGATTCTGATACTCTCATTGGCAAACAAAGGCACTTTCTTGCTTGAGAAGGTGAAATGAGAAATTGAATGAAAACTTTCTTAGTTGGTATAGACTGGTAAATGAAATGTCACAGTAGGCAAGCTTATTAAAATTACAGCCAGGCCCTTAAATTGGCTACCAGAAAAGCAATGTTCTCCTGCTATGGAAAAATATATTTCCTTTTCCTTCCTCCACCCAGTAAGGCTTGAAGTTAGAATTCCTTGTCAGCAATGTTACTTACACATCTTTGGTCTCATATCCATTCTCCCTGGCTCTGAAACCCTAGCCATACTTCTCCTGCTACTACCTATACACCATTAGTGGCACAGAACTATTTCAGGTGTTGATTAGGCTTCCTCATGTGAATGAAGACTGAATTCATATGAACGAGGAGTGAATTTCCTCTCCTTTGCAATTTTTCATCATTTGAATTTCTAACCCAGGGCTGAGCTTTCTTTCAGCCCCCAAGACAGCAAAAGCTCTGATCAGAAATGAGAGGAATGAGTGATTAAATGCCACATGGTCTGTGGAGTTGCATTTTATTTGCATAAATGGTTAATCTAGGACATTTCTCATAAATAACAACATTCTAACCTGGGGTACCAATATACCACTGGTGCAAATCAGCACGACTCCTAAAGGACATATGTTGATTTTACACCCACTGGACATGTGGCTCTGCCAGCCTGTGATTTTTAGCACTTAGTTTCCTTCATGAACAGAAAATAGCATTATCATTTGCCTGTGATAAGGATATCTTTAATCAGGAACTGAGACCTACTGTACCACTAGGTGCCAAAAGACAGTCCTTAATTTAGAAGCATCTCAGTGTGGCATCGAATTGCTCCATGAATGCAGGAAACTGAAGGAATAAAAGAAAGACATAATGCAAGAATGTTAAAGTGTTCAATTCTATGTGATTATGACTTGTTTAGGGGTATGCATTTGTCTGAGTTCTTTCCAGAGTGAAGGAAGATGATTCTTTTGTTTTCTTGAGTATATATTCAGTTGCAAATGTTGTCAGGGAGCTGAACTCTAATCTCATTTCTATCAGAAATAAAGAGGAGGCCAAGGGTGCTATGTTATCACAAAGCTAAGATGTGATTTCTGACTATTATTCTAGAACAGATGGAGAAAATGAGAATGATTGATTTGATAGACCAGATTTTAATTATTTCTAAGAACATTCTGTGGAAGAAAAATTAATTTGAAAAGATATTGTAAAGGAAAATTCATTTGCATCTTTTGTGCAGAAAGAACCTGTTGAATGACATTTAAAAGAGGATTAAAGCTGATTTTTTACAAGCAGGAGAATAATCAGCTTTCTGAGCTAAAGTGGAATTAGGGTCCTTCAATTCATCTGCAAAGCTGACTGAAGTTGAATCATCGTTTGGTAATTTACATGTCAGTTACAGGGGCATTCATTGTGCTTTTAGTACTGTAAATATGATCTGAACAGCTTTTGATCTTTTGCAGCATTTGCAGGAACATATTATTGTTTCAGAGAAAAAAAAAAAAAAAAAAGAGTTTTATAAAAAACCCCCACAAACCATAACACTTTTTTACAATGTCAAAACAAACGTGTCAACCAAATGGTAATATCTGCACTAGTTTCATTTATCTGCACACGGTGGTTGTGAGGTTTAATGATTGTTTGTCACAAAAATACTTTTTAAGAGAAGCAAGCAGATTGCTGAGTAGCAAACATGTTTTATGGAATATGTAACATTGTAAACACATTTTTGTTACAGAAGATTGCAAAATGAATGCATTCATACAAAATGAGAAGCAGACAAAGCCTGTGTTTTCCTATCTGTTCTGTCTTCATCTGCTCTTACTACAAGAATGCATTTGGTATCATTAAAATTCACATCTTCATACTTTTTTATATTGGACTACTCTCACTTTTGAACTGGGACTAATTCTTCTGACTTATATTCGACCACAGCTCCAAGGGCAAGGAAACCCTCCTACATTTCCCACAACTGCCAACCTTGTTTATCCTGTCAATTCTCTCTTGAAGGATCAGATTTGTAACTGTGCCAAAGCCCAGGCAAGTCAATGAAATGATTCCCAAAGGCTTTGAATCAGACTCTGGCAGCAAAGCACCAGTAACTTCAATAGAATTATACCAATTTACTCCAGTTGAAGATTTGACCTGGTGTTTAATACTGCACTCATCATAATTCTGAGTTTCATCCTCAATGCTTCCTGAAGGCACAAAAAAAGAGATGCTCTGAAACTAGAGCTTTGGCTGGGGATAGGGTAGGAGAAGGCAGCTTTAATTTATAAAGATAACACTTTGGTCAAATAATTTATTAAATACACTCTCAGGGAATTTTGTATATGCTTATGGGATGATGATGTCTTAGAATAAATATCTACCTGAATAGACTGCTGGCATGGATTATGGAGGGAATAGTGGTAACATCATATGTTATTGAGAACTGATTTATTCTGAGATCAGTCAAATTAATACCTAGAGACCTCTAGTAGGCTTATTTTTCATCCATTAAATTATTTGCCTCTTCTTCTTGACAAAGAAGACCTCTTGACAAAGGTTCAAGAGTCCCTTGAGAGGCATGACACAGCCATACAAAAAAGAGACCAGTTGGTGGTCAGTCAGATAACATGGATAGCTTTGAATAACATGGACAGATTTGATGTTACAATTGTAAGGCTCCATCTCACAACCCAAAAGCCAGTTATAACAATGTAATCTTATACTAATTATACTTAAACAACTATCTAGATAGCTAGTCAGTGGGAGTGGACAGACACCTCATGATGTGTTTTTGTTTGGATGTTTTTTTTTGTTTGTTTGTTTGTTTTTACTTTGTTTTAAGATCTTATCAATCACCTTTTGGAGTTTCTGCATCTTTTCATGGACAGCAGAGAGCCTAATGAGCTAACGTATCAATTTTCCTGTTTAGGGAGCTGAAATTAGGCAAATTGGATCCAAACAATATTGATATAATTCTCAATTTAAAGGTAGTAATATTTCTAGTCTTAGGAGCTACGTTATCTCATACTGGAGGTTTCCTTTACCATAATAGTAAGATGGTCACCGAATTTTGAGTTTGTTTCATTAACAAGGATGCATAATCTGGAAGAAAAACAGTTCTAATTCAGTGAAAAATACTGAATCACAATCTATCCATTACATGAAGAGCCACAAGCTTTATTTCTGGAGTCATCTAAAAGGCACGTAGAGACCAAAATCCGCTTGACATTTTTAGACTCAGAAATCTATGAAAGCCTTTTAGTTTTGAAACAAACACCTCATATCTGGCTGTGACATCACTTGTAGGATATTCATAATACTTTGTGCTCTCTCATCTACACTAGATTCTTATGTTGTATGCACAGAATCATCTTGTCCCATTCAGCCACTCAAACTTCAGCCAAGAATTCTGCAACATGTGGTTTGATGGTTAGTTCCCTCATATGGATAACTTGCAGGTAAGCAACGTTTTCTTCCTTCCACAAACCTGTCCAAAGGCAACAGGAGCTTATTTCAGAGGTACCATGACTAACCTGTTCTCATATGGACACTGATATCACATCCAAAATTTCTTTCCATGTCTTCTCTCGTCTTTGTCTTTCAAGACACACTCAGATCTTACTTTTGGAATGCAACTATTAGTTTCATTGCATTGTTTGCTGTCTATTAAATAAGTCTTTCTGGGTTTTCAGATTCTAGTAGTCGTGTCTCACCAACTTGGTACCATTCTGCAGTATTCCCAGAAAGACTAAGTATATCTCTAGGTCATGTTGCATCTATAATAAAGCAAAGAAATTTCCTTTCCCCAAGAACTGAAGAGATAAGAAAGGAAAACTGCTTGCAGCAAAGAGGAGACAATGAGACAGGAACATCCTTTGCCATAATTCTGTGTATCTAGGGCATGGTAGGACATGGTAGGACAGAAGAGTGCATGGTATCTCCAGGCACAGAAAATCCATCAGTTAGATTCAATCCTTTGCAGTTAAGAAATGAAACAAGACATAGTTACTGTTCTGTCTTTTTCCATGCAGGTGTTGCCTTGGAAAGAAAACTAACCCTACCTTTCCTGTCCTTTCGGTGTAAATAGAGACACCATGCCTGAAGTTCTGCTTCTTTGCATAATGAAAAGTTTAAACTAAGCGGAGGAGATCTTTGGAGATGTGGGAAAACAGGAGTTTCTCTTTGCTTTGTGTTTTGTTTGTTTGCTTGTTTTTCCCAAAGGTCAGAGTGTGTGTGCACACATGCACACATATGTGTGTAAAACGATCTAAAAAAAGGCCAAGTGTCTGGCTGTCCATGCTAGGAGCACATTTTCTACTGTTCAGGAAGATATTGATGTTTGTGAGAGGAAAGTGATGACAAATAATAGTGAAAATGGGAAATCTACCATCTCTTTTTCTTTCTAATCCAATTCTTCTACCTTGTTGGAGGAGCTGCTGTTTTAGCGACTATAAATCATCAGAAGTTTCATACACATGGTGGATCATCTCAAGCTTATGGGCAGCTCCTCTGTAACTTCTGGCTGCCCCACAAAAAATTTATACTTCTCATCTGTTTCAATGAATATTGATATGTGACTCATATCCCTCCAGCATTTCTTCAGATCCTCAGCCCTCAAGCGAATATCCCAAAGGAAATAATTTGATTGGTCAGATTTCCACAGGCTTGATCTTTAGTGATGCTTGACAACTTTTATGCCAGAGAGCACGATGTTCTGTGTTTTATTATCAGGCATCTGAGTTTAGCTGTAAGAGACCAACAAGAGTTATCTTGGACTCCATCAGGGCCAAACTCTTGTTTGCTGAGGTTTCCTTCTTGGCTCAGTCCTTTTCAGCAATTTTCTAGAAGATAATTTTGGTGGTTAAAGGAACTCAAAATGCCTCTACCTGGCTGGCTCCACACTATGTTTGAGTTTTACACCATTGTGAATGAATGTATGTTTCGTGTAAACATTAGAAAAAACTTCTTCACTGTGAGCGTGACAGAGCCCTGGAACAGGCTGCCCAGAGAGGTTGTGGAGTCTCCTTTGCTGGAGACATTCAAAACCCACCCGGACACGTTCCTGTGTGATGTGCTCTGGGTGATCCTGCTCTGGCAGGGAGGTTGGACTAGATGATCTTTTGGTGTCCCTTCCAACCCCTAGGCTTCTGTGATTCTATAATGGTTGTTTTCTGCTTTTCATCTACCTTAGGCATCTGTTAGGCTTGGGTGAATTGGCCCTCAAAGATGCCTGTCTCTCTAGTAACTCTAGAGGCATCCTACACACTTGCCTAGATGAAAGCAAATATCTGACTTTCAAATGGTTCTGTTTAAATGGGGTGAATCTCATCTTAAATTGGTAATTTTATATTTTGAAAGCTGTAAAGACAAAACTTTCCCCCACTTCATCTGCTCTTAATTGTTCTTTTCAGTGCTTGTTGATTCTTTGTGCTCCTTCTTTTTGCAGATGACTGCCAACTGCTTTTCACTTACCAAACAAATAGATTATGGCACCATTTCAGTGGAGCGATTTAATATTCTATTTCAAGAGGAATTCTCCTCAAGTTTTTAGCTTTGATTCATTGATGTGTGGTAACTGCTATCCTAGTAACGATGTTTTTTATAAAGCATCTAAAGGCCTTTAGAAAGAGTTGCCTGAACTGATTGTTTCTCTCATTTGTGATACTATTCAATACATTAAAGGACTCAGGGTTTTTTTAGAGCAGTTTGGATTCACTTCTGCCTTGCTTTGGCTTTACAGTACTGAGACAGTTGAACAGCCATGCACTGCCAGAAAGCAAAAACAAACAAACAATAATTAAAAAAAAGGATGCTGTGGTTAAATAGAAGCAGGTAGATTTAGGAAACCAGGGTCTGACTTTATCTTGTATATGGATATCCCCATCCTAACTGTCTTTATAACATTTCCAGCCAGGAGTCCCTGAAATAGTTTTTATTTCATCTGTAGTATTTGATGCAACCACTTGGCACTTCTAGTCTTCTTTCTGTCTCTTCCATTAGGCTGATAACCTTGACTTCTTGAAACCAGGGAAAAAAACTTGCTTAGAAAAATTTTCATAATTTAGGATGGGAAAAATGGAAAGGACCTAAAATATTAGGTTTAGATGTCAATCATACTAGGGTGGCCTCCAGGCTTATACATATCTCTTACCAGATATACCTCTTTCTTGTCTTTGATCCATTTTTTGGGACTATTAACTGAGAATTATACAGACTGTTTCAGTTTTAACCAACAGGGGCTGCAGAAATATTTTTTCTCCTCTTCAGAACTTGTTATCATAAAACTCACCTCCACAGAAATGTCACAGTTATAGGATTATAAATAGGAGTATAGCTATCTAGGCCATATGATACCAAAACCTATTATTGATACTTTTATATTGTAAAAATGAACTGTTCCTAGGTTAATTTGAAGTTCAGTAGCTACTGAGACCCTAACAGAGACCAGTTTCATTCTACTTCCAATTTATCACTAATCATGCTTTTTTTTTTTTTTTTTTTTTTTTCTTCTGTGTAAGGAAAAAGTTTCTGAGAGTACAATCAGAGTTCACACCATTTATGAATATTTGAGGGACACCTATTTTCTCTGATGAGTCCTGTCTCATAATTGTGGGGTTTTTTTACTGCAGTTCCCAAATGGAGAAAAGTGATGTACGTGTATATATGCACAAATGCTCTCAACTACTCTCTTTTCCAGCTAAGTAGGATAGACTGATTTTACAACTTTATACAACTTTTTATATGATATTCCAAGCAACAGAAGACACTGTGGTGTCTATTAGCATGCCACTAAAACTGGAGACCAAAGGAAGTGGCAATTCTTAACTGAATTAATCCTCATCACTTACCTTGGTAAGTCTCATATCTCGCAGGTTAACTCAAAGTTTATATTGACAAAAACCCCACAACAATCTCCTGGATCACTCCCTAGCTGGTGGAAACTGCAGCAGATCTGTTCTTTTTCCTTCCCACTATCACAGTAGGCTGTCTGCAAAAGCACAGCAAGACTGTCCTAAGGGAGCAGATGCCAAAGCCATCTCACTTTCTACTCTGCCTATGGTTGCGACAAGAGTGGAGTGAAACCACCTGTAGTAACAGTGGAGCATTTCTAAAACAAGCCAGATTTGCACACAAAAATTCAAAATAAGCCTCTAATGACTCTGTTGGAGTTTTGGCCCCATTATAGCAGCAATTCATTAAAATTCTTAATCTTCCATCCTTTTTATCAGAACCTAAGCTTGAATGAGGATAAAATGGTCTGCACAGGTGTTGCTGAAACAAGAATTTGGCTTTGGGTTGCCTTTCTTAAAAGCAAGATGCTTTTTATGACAATGATTTACCTCTCTCAGGCAGAACTAGGCTAGCTAATTCCCTGCAAACAACATAAACTTGGACAAAAAGCTCTTTTTCCATTACAAAGAGCACATCAGCTTTAGAGTAAACCAGTTAGGAGCCTTTCAGAGGTGCAACATCAACAACATAAATGGCACCAGGAGAGAAAATGTACAGCACCAACCAAATTTGTGCAATAATGAATCACAAACCCCTCTGCCTTCAAACTGAACTACAGCAATGCAGCACTGGGTGAATTTTATCCTCTGAGTCCTACTTTGTGTGGGGTACTGTGAGGCATAATTAACGAGCCTTTGTATTTTGGTTGGAGCTCCTCAGATAAAAGAAATCAATACAGAAATGGAAAACCAAACAAACAAACAGAAAGGGAAACAGGAATATAATAAATCTCTACATGAGCTTGGCAGAGTTAAGATGCCATTATTTCAGCTTTGATTAAAGGGTACAAGGTTTAAGAAACTGCAGCAGTGAGCTTCCTCTGTGGAAGAACACTGTGGTTTTATGACATAAAATGGGGTTGTTGAGTTGATTAGCAACAGTGCCCCTCATAAAAAAAAAAAAAGAAAAAAAAGAAAAGAAAAAAAAGAAAAAGCTTCCTATTCACATTCAGCTTAAATAATTAAAATGGTATTTACAAATGCTGCTAAGATCTTTTGTTACTTCGTTTGGCATGTGTTGCTTTTTTTTCCCCCATTTTATTTTTTTATTTCCACAGGGCTAATAAGTAAATTGCAAACATACATTATTCTTCACCATTCTCTGCTCACTTTCCTCCCACTAGCAACGAATCTACCAGAATTTTCTTCCATTCCCATTAATTGGTCCTTAGAGAATCTCCCTCACATACCTTTGCAGTGACAGTCAGTGAACATTTCTTAGTAATACTGAGTCAGAAGCCCTGTGATAGCTCACAAGTCACATATTGAACTGGAGCTGTATTACTCCCTTCCATTATGTTTAATGCATGAGACTTCTTAAATGGCATGGCTCAGGTGATGGATCATACTTCCAGAGTATCATGAGTTTCTCTGGCTATTTCTTTAAGTTATTTATATAATAATAATAATAATAATAATAATAACTACTACTATTATTATTAGTAGTATTATTATTATTTTTTTCCCCTCATGTAATTATTGCCTTGCAGCCCATATCAGGTACATCAGTGTGGCAAGCAAGAAACCTCATGGTTTCTAAAGCTGCAAAATCACAATGTCTCAAGTGACCATAGCTCTACAGGGGAGAAGTAAAAAAAAATATGTTAAAAAAAAATAATAAATAGCTAGATCTCCCAGACACTGACATTTGGAACAAGTTTGAAAGTTTCTGGGCTGGGAAAATTTCAGTACGATATGGAATCCACAGGGTCTTGCAGAATTTAAGTAATCCATGACATTGTTTTTATTTTAAATGCACATTGCTCAGCAGGGCTACAAGGTGCCAGGTGAAATCAGATATCTGCTGTGCACACTGCTGTACACAGACATACAGAATAAAAAATAATAATAAATCTTCACTACCTCAAAGACCTCACAATCAAAATAGATAAGAGAAGCAGTTATTCTCAATTTTCAGAAGAGGATTTAACATGCAAGATGATGAAGTGTTATTTGGAGACAACCTTCTTTATATGTCCAGTTTACTTCTTGTGCAAATTTTACTGAAACAGTGGGGTGGTTCAGGCTGGTGATAGCTTCCTGCAACTGATGTCAAAACACATAGGTCAGAAACCAAGGGCCAAATTTGTTACATCTAATGGTAGGAATAGGGATAATTCCACCCACCTGTCTGGGTGTGCTGACTTTACAGCAGGTTTTTGCCCACTTGTTTTTCAGCTGCCAGTCCAGAAATGTGACTGAGCAATTAAGTCACGACACATCTGCTAGTCCTAGACAGATGTGTTACACCCTGAAAGGCATCTTAAATGCCAATTTGTGCTTTGCAATGGATTTTGATTTCTAAGCTAAGGTAATTAGTGAGATTATGATTACGGAGAGAGACAATGGAGAAAGCTAGACAGCTCCAGAACATGATTTGGTCCTTCCTGATAGAGATACCTGGAACAGATAGGACGTTTCATATTCTGGAGGTCTCTAGCCCTCTTCACTAAGAGCAGAGAAAGGGTAGCAAACAGAAAAAGTGCCCATCCTTTTCTCCTCCTTCTCCTCTTCCTTCACTATAGATTAGAGCCTACACATGGATCAGAGTCATGCAAAGTCACCTGACATTTATCTGAACATGCATAAAGATAGTGAGGTGTTACAAGAGAGCAGAACAGTTCAGTCTTATAATACATTATAATCTTATAATCTTTGGCTTCAGACTCTTTGATAGAAGAGGCTATAACTGACTTTGTGTTTGTACAGAAGTTCTCACAGTGAATTCTTAACTTTTTAAGGCCTCTCTCTGCTCTTGCAGTAGGAGTAGTAAATAGTAATATTAGTGGAATCAGTAATTTGTGGTCCGAGGGTGGATAGTACTCATAGTAGAATAAAGTGAGTTCCATTATAGATGATGTTTAGCTGTGGATTAGTGATTCACAGATTACTGTCTGTGTTAGGTTACTCAAGCTGATGAGGAAATTTCAGTGTAGTGATGAATGACTTTTTTCATCTTAATTCCTACAGGTCTTCATACTGGGACTCAGTCATTCAAGAAATGCAAGAATGCAAGAAGGCTTTGCATTTAGCTTCTGTATTTGCAAGAACAAAGACAAGTACTTGTTTTTTTCTTCATGCCTTTGAAACTGTTTTATTTGGCCCAGCTGAGTTGTATTTGGCACCTATGCCAATATATTAACCAGAGCTGGGGTTTGTTCCTAAAAGTTGGAACTTGGTCATCTGTAATATTTGTTAATGACTCCGGCCTGATCCAGCTAGCAGTCTCTGAAATAATTCTTAGACATGGTCAAGAGTTTGTATGAGCTACAAATAATTTGCAGCAAGTAGTTCAGGTGTTGCCCCTGTGTTTTAAAAGGATGTGGTCAGACTGTCCCCGGTGACCTTAAAGTCAGAGAATAGACTGGGACTCTTCAGTGTATCAGTAGAAATGTAATAATTTGAAAAAGAAAAAGAACATCCTTCCCTGTTGTATAGACCTATATCCTGACATTATAAAAATATGATCCACACTCAGTGTTTTAAGAGGAAAATAGTAAATTTTGTTCTAATATTCCATGGGAAAGGGTGCTGAATTCACACACCTGTATACAAAAATTGTCCTCCTAATGAAAAACTGCTATCAATATTATTGATACACAGTTGAAATCCAACTGCTTGGGTAAAACCACTCCCATGCAAAAGAATATGATCCTGTATCAAAAGGGCCAGTGACCCATGCAAGCCTTTAAGACTACCCTCACCAGGGCATTCTAGTTTCTGTAGCCAAAGGCAGCAGGATAGACAGCAACAGGATTAGTTACTTGGGCTTCCCCAATTTCAGCCTGGATTATTATATGACTGTGGGGTCATCTTGCCTTTGGCATGAATCTAGAGGGATGATTAACATTGTACCACAGGTTTATGGTGAAATTCTGGCTGTCAGTGTTTAAGAGAATAACATGTTAACAACATGTTTTAACTTTTTGGTCAGCCCTGAAGTGGTCAGGCAGTTGGACTAGATGATCATGGTAGGTCCTTTCCAATTGAAAAGATTCTGTTCTTCTAGCCTAGACTAGTCTATATTCTATTCTATTCTATTCTATTCTATTCTATTCTATTCTATTCCATTCTATTCTATTCTATTCTACTCTATCCTACCCTAAAATGTCCTTCTACAGCTACAGCAGACACACTTTGAAAATGTCATCCATTATAATGGTGATATGTGTTTTAATTCTTCACGTTGTATATTCAAGGTTTAAAAGTCCCATCAAGTGAAGTAATGTCTTTCTAGCCATTCAGTTTCTATTTGAATTTGGATAAGGTTGTAAAGATGTCTAGGTACCACCAGTAAGTGAATGGGTGGTAAAATCATCTGCAAGAGAAACTGAATATAAAAACCAGGAGGTAGAGGCTAGGATGAGAAAGGACAGAGATCTTAGATATTAAATCTCATGGTTCTCATACTTTGTCAATGATTATTAATAATTACCATTAAAATGCTCTGTAGAAAATCTGCATTGGACCTATCCTCTTTGAACTACAGTATTTTAAGGTATGGTGTGTGTGATAAGGTGAAATTTGATGTCTTAAACATAGTTGGAAAAAGTTGGTAAGTGAATCAGTAGAAATTGCTGCTTCTTGACATTAATCATATTTTTTTGTGATGGAAGATCCTGATGCCTAAATTGGGAGCTCAGGTTAAGTCATTAGTGGAAAGGTATCAATAAACTGTGAGCTTTACCTCACAGAACACTGGCAAACAAAACTCACCAGCTAACAGTGAGAGACCCTACACAGGGCCCTGATTCCTACCTTTCTGACATGCTCTTATATATAGCATGCAGTTACAATCCAGAAGAACTCCTCTCTCCAACTAGAGAAGAGGAATTTAGGCATCTCTGTTAAGTAGCTTATGCCAATTGGATGTTTAAAATTTATATGGCATCAGTGAAAAGCTGGGAAAGATCACATAGGAGAAATCCATAAGATATATGTGGATAACATGAGTGAAGGATTTTATTGATCACAAATTGCTGAAGGATGTGATAGTACTCAAGGAGAGTACTACCTAATTTTGTTCTGTCTTCTATTCTTGTCAAGGCCCCTGCTTTGAGAGCATTTTTTAGAGACAGGTATGGACATATATGAATATAGAGATGTTTGATCAGGTCCTGTAAAATTGCTCTTTCTTTCTGATCTGAACCTACTCGTTTGTGCTGGTCCTGATGTGTTGTAACTCATTCATTCCTAAAAGCTGAGTGATACAGGACAATGCATTGAATAAGACATCAAGCTGTTGGAGAGCATGCAAAGGAGAGCCACAAGGATGGTGAAGGGTCTAGAAGGGATGATTTATGAGGAGTGGCTGAGATCACTTGGATTATTCAGCTTGGAGAAGAGGGGGCTGAGAGGTGACCTCATTGCAGTCTGTGGCTTCCTCATGAGGGGAAGAGATGGGGCAGGTCTTAATCTCTTCATTCCTGTGACCAGTGACAGGACTTGAGGAAACAGCATGAAGCTGAACCAGATACCAGGGAAAGGTTTTTCACCCAGAGGGTGGTTGAGCACTGGAACAAGTTCCCCAGGGAAGTGGTCACAGCACCAAGCCTGCCTGAGTTCAAGAAGCATTTGAATGATGCTCTCAGACACATGTTGTGATTCTTAGTGTGCCCTACACAGGTACAGGAGTTCGACTTGATGATCCTGATGGGTCCCTTCCAAATCAGCATATTCTAAGATTCTATTAAATTATTGCACTTATTTAACAGTGTCTGTGAAATTACGACTGTTGTAACTCTTGGAGTTAGAGCACTGTAGAACATGCCAGCCCAACACTGTCTCTACTTGCTGTTTCTATCACAATGTTGGCCATTGTGGGAAAAGTTATTACAGTGTAAAATTAATGTGCATTAAGACCTACTCTCTATACGACTGTTAAATGCAAGTGTTGCCTCATTTTGTAGCATGTCTCACCTGTGGGTTGAATCATGGCTCTTTGGGGTGGAAGAATCAATGATTCATTTGTTTTGCAGGTGTTTTTCTTTTTCTCAAAATATGACTCAAATGCCTCAAAATCATTGCAAAGTTACTCCAGATAGAATTAATCTAATGTAATGGTGATGTCTGAAATGTAAGGTTCTACCTCTGAGCTACTCAATCTGGGCTCCTTTTGTGGTCACTGGAGAGGAATAGGTATCTTGAGGCTGTAACTTTTCTCACCAAAACTAGAGCACTCAAGTAGGTCAAATGAATTGAGCATGAATGTGCCTGTTTCCTTCAAGGGCAGGTGTAGATGTCTAAATTAGACAGGTCTAAAGTACCCCCTGAGAGCTATTCCATCTATCAACAGTTCACAGGTACAGGCAATGCTCAGCTAATTCACAGCCAGATTATTCTGTCTGAGTTCCACTAAGATCATAAGAACATTGGAGAGATTTTATTGAATCTCACCAAGTATCTCAGCATGCTGTCTCTGACAGCTGTTGAAAAGCAGATGCCCAGGGAAGAGCCAATAAAACCAGGGCAAACATATCATATATCCTCCAGCTTCTTTCTCAGCCTCTAACCATCTGTAGCTTCCAAACTATGTAAGCCAGACATGTTTCTGATGTGTTCAGTTGCCTAAGAATGTGTCTCATCTTCCTGCAAACCAGTTTTAAAGACTTCACCCTGTGCAGCATTCTTTGGTAAGGAGGCTCTCAGGTTAGCTGCAGGCTATGTAATGAACTTTCTTTTGTGTGCTTTGTTCCTGCCTTTTGCTAGTTTCATTTGAAACAGAACAAAGCAATCTCTGGAAGATAGTTGGCATAGAAAAGCAATCTTCTGGCTTTCTCCAACCTGAAGCATGCACATTTTGGTGACAGTAGAAATCTGTGTGCTCCACTAACATACATTATTTTAAATGTGTTCTTTCTATACACTCTAGCTGGTGCTAGGCATCAAAAACAGGTGTCTTGAGTTACAGCCTTATGGACGTTTTTTCATCTTTGTTGGAAAAAGGTACTAAAGTGTTTTATGGCCACCTCTAGGTGTGTTTGAGTGTCTTGTTCTGCTCTAGTTTCAACACAGCAGAAAGTCAACTACGCCCTTAGGCATGTGATGATGCATATTTTATCAATTCTTAACTACTATTTTGGCTTTGTTCTCAAGTTTCATTTGCCAAAATTGCAATTGTTAAACTGTCCATCCATTCTGAAGCATTTTCTCCTTAAAAAATTGGCATTTATTCACAGTTGTTAACTCTAGCACTTGCTTGACTTGACAAAAAAAATATTAATGGAGGGCTGGAGCACCTCTGCCATGAGGAAAGGCTGAGAGGATTGGGATTGTTCAGCATGGAGAAGAGAAGGCTCTGGAGAGACCTTATTGCAGCCTTTCAATACTTAAAGGGATCCTATAAGAAACATGGAACAGTCTTTTTAGCAGCGCGTGTAGTAACAGGACAAGGGGTGGCGGTTTTTAAATTAAAAGAGGGGAGATTTAGACTAGATATAAGGAAGAAAGTTTTTCAATGAGGGTGGTGAAACAATGACCCAGGTTGCCCAGAGGGGTGGTAGAAGCTCCATCACTGGAAACATTCAGGATCAGGTTGGAGTGGGATCTAAGCAACCTGATCCAGTTGAAGATGTCCCTGCCCATCACAAGGGGATTGGACTAGATGGCATTTAAAGGCCCTTTCCAACCCAAAATATTCTATCATTTCATGTTGCACAATTCAACTTTAAATCTGTGTGAAAAATGGGAAGTTAAAGAATGATAAACAGTTAAGCCTGGCATGTGGAAAATTTTGTCAGGATATTTTGAAATAGAAGGAGTAACAAACTAGAGAAGCAAATGCTGAGTCACTGTGTCTGGGTCAAGGGGAGAGGTCAACCCCATGACAGAGTATGGCAATATTTATTGATCATGACAGTGGTCTAGAGAATAATATATAAGATAAATATAAAAGTAACTTGTGTAGAAGACAGGAAAGAGACAGAAAGGGAGACAGCTAGATGATTTTGGAAATGGAATGCAAAGAGACTACACACAGCAAAAAACAATTCTGTATTTTCTTGCATTGTGTTCAGTTATGAAGAGAAAAGCTACAGTGTACCAAGACGTGATAAAGAGGAAAGAAAGGACATGAAAAGAAAAGGGAGATAAAATCTTGAGAAGGCCACATAAAAGTAACAACTAAATAGGAACAAATGAAGAAGACTGTAATTATGCACCAGGTGATAACTGCTTCTGAGGCTTTCCCTTCATATTTCTTTTTCTTTTATTTCTCCTGTTAAGAACCAGTTTCCTACCTCTTCTACAAGACTTTTGTGACTTGTCTCCTCCTTCATGCCCTCTTTTTGACTTAGTTGAATTCTCATGCATCTTCATCCAACCATTAAGTAGAACCATAGAATGGTTTGGATTGGAAGGGACCATAAAGATCATTTAGTTCCAACCCCCCTGCATGGGTAGGGACACCTCCCACTACACCAGGTTGCTCAGAGCCCCATCCAGCCTTGTGAACTTCCAGGGATGGGGCATCCACAGCTTCCCTGGGCAACATGGGCCAGTATCTCGCCACCCTCACACTAGACAATTTATTCCTAATGTCTAACCTAATTCTCCCTTCTTCCAATTTTAAGCCATTACCCATTGTCCTCTTGCTACATGCCCTTGTAAAAAGTCCCTCCCCAGCTTCCCTGTAGCCCCTTCAGGTACTGGAAGAGGCTATAAGGTCTCCCTGCAGCCTTCTCTTCTCAAAGCTGAACAACCCCAACTCTCCCAGCCTCTCCTCACACGAGAGCTGCTCCAGCCTTCTGATTGTCTTCATGGCCCTCCTCTGGACTTTCTCCAGGGGCTCCATGACCTTCATCCACTGGGGGCTCCAGAACTGGACACAATGCTCCAGGTGAGGTCCCACAAGAGCCAAGTAAAAGGGGAGAATCCCTTCCCTTGACCTGCTGCCCTTGCTTCTTGAGAATATTGAGAATGATTTTGTAAATTTTCAAAAACCACATAGAAGTTAATGAAAAACGGTATCTGAATTAAAGACACAACCTTTTTCATCCTTTAAGACAAGAGAATATTTTTTTCTATTAAGGACTGTAATTTCTTGAGAATCCTATCAATTTTTGCAGTCTAATTTTAGCCTTGTTCAAATAGTTAGAACACTTTAACATAATATTAGAATAAGTGGCAGCAGATTTCCATTATTAGTGACATAGTGCAACAATGACTAGCTAAAGAAACTGTTGGAAGACTGACAGTGAGCAATGAAAATAAATTAGTTAATTCAAGCTACACAGCAAATACTTTCACACAACCAGTCACATCTTCAAAATCAGCATAGAAGATCTGCAAACAGTTTGAAATTCTTCACAAATAATGTTTACAACAGACAATGTGTTGACATTCAGACAAGACTGATATTAAAGAAGGTCTGGTCTTATTTGTTGTTTTTGTTTGCCAAACATTCTTTTTATAAAATAGACTATATTTGGGTTTATTTCATTTTTCACACATCTCACATGAGTATCACTTTTTAATTAGCAACACTAATGAGGGCAAATAACTCAAAAATAATAGTAAAATATTTGCTGCTTAAACAGCCTAAATTTACAAATATCTTAGCAAAACGATCATGTCGTTCAATATCAGAACACCCTCATCACCTACTCTTAACAATCTTGTTCTGAAGAAGAATATATTTCAGCATCATATTTATGAAATAACAAAGAAAGTAATGTCTTAAATAGAAAAAAAATAAAAAGGTGTAACAAAATCACAGAATCACAGAATCACAGAATCAGAGAATGTTAGGGGTTAGAGGGGACCTCTGGAGATCATCCAGTCCAACCTCCCTGCCGGAGCAGGACCAACACAGAATCTAGGGCAGGCCACAGAGAGACACATCCAGATGGGTCTTGAAAGTCTCCAGAGGAGACTCCACAACTTCCCTGGGCAGCCTGTTCCAGTGCTCCATCATCCTTAGAGTAAAGAAGACAAAGAGGTGTTTGTGCAGAAAATTTTGCTTTTCTGTTCTCTTAGGCCCACATAAATGGGTATGAAACTTGCTCACCACTCCAGCTGAAGAGTGTGGAGTGTGTTTAGTGACAGACAAGCCAGAACTCAGACTAGTTGCATAAGAAAAACAAAAACACTCCTACAGCAGGAAAGGCATAATTCTGGTGATCTTGCTGCTCTAGGCCATTTGACACATTTGATATATGTAGCATTACCAGAAGGGGCTTTTGTACTGCTTCAATGTTTACATAGTTTTTTAACTAGTAAAGTAATGCTAGTGGCATCCCTTTAGAGAACAGAACAACACGTTTTCATATTGGCTGTAAAGAGAAGTCACCTTCTCTCCATCTCTGAACATTCCCACGTCCTTGCAACAGAATAGAGAAATTCATTCTGCTATGCCCTTTTTCTGGAGATAAACTTGGGGGGCAGTCAGAGAATGTTAGGGGCTAGAGGGGACCTCTGGAGATCATCCAGTCCAACCTCCCTGCCGGAGCAGGACCAACACAGAATCTAGGGCAGGCCACAGAGAGACACATCCAGATGGGTCTTGAAAGTCTCCAGAGGAGACTCCACAACTTCCCTGGGCAGCCTGTTCCAGTGCTCCATCATCCTTAGAGTAAAGAAGACAAAGAGGTGTTTGTGCAGAAAATTTTGCTTTTCTGTTCTCTTAGGCCCACATAAATGGGTATGAAACTTGCTCACCACTCCAGCTGAAGAGTGTGGAGTGTGTTTAGTGACAGACAAGCCAGAACTCAGACTAGTTGCATAAGAAAAACAAAAACATCTTGAAAGTCTCCAGAGGAGACTCCACAACTTCCCTGGGCAGCCTGTTCCAGTGCTCCATCATCCTTAGAGTAAAGAAGACAAAGAGGTGTTTGTGCAGAAAATTTTGCTTTTCTGTTCTCTTAGGCCCACATAAATGGGTATGAAACTTGCTCACCACTCCAGCTGAAGAGTGTGGAGTGTGTTTAGTGACAGACAAGCCAGAACTCAGACTAGTTGCATAAGAAAAACAAAAACACTCCTACAGCAGGAAAGGCATAATTCTGGTGATCTTGCTGCTCTAGGCCATTTGACACATTTGATATATGTAGCATTACCAGAAGGGGCTTTTGTACTGCTTCAATGTTTACATAGTTTTTTAACTAGTAAAGTAATGCTAGTGGCATCCCTTTAGAGAACAGAACAACACGTTTTCATATTGGCTGTAAAGAGAAGTCACCTTCTCTCCATCTCTGAACATTCCCACGTCCTTGCAACAGAATAGAGAAATTCATTCTGCTATGCCCTTTTTCTGGAGATAAACTTGGGGGGCAGTGACAAAAGACAGATCAGGGCTCTAGAGTCCTTGGCCCTGACACCATCAGCTGCAGAGAAAGCAGGATAAAAAAGCATCAGGAATAAAAAGGGAAATGATCCAAACTGTAGCATAGAGGTAGGCTGAAAAGAGCATTTAATGTTCCTCTGAGCTTTGCTTACACACTCTTATGTTCACCTTCAAGCTGAAGAAGACAGTTCATATGACTGTTCCAGGTTTGGTTTAGTAATTAGCTTTAACACAGCTACTTTAAAGGTACTTTCAGGGAGTTCTTCCTCTTCCTCTTTTTCCCCTTTGGCTTAGACTTTGTAATGATCTCTCCTTTACCTACATGGTGAGGACTGAATCCCTGATGGCTTTCTGTTGGTTCCAACTTCATGATAGCTGGTTCCTGCACTCGCACAGTCAATATTTGACCTTTAGCTTGCTCATGGCTCTGGAAGCATCTCAGACCACCACATTTCAGTTCTTTGGTTCTTTCAGGCCTTTGCTAAGGCCTTGCTCTGGCATTGCTTCATGTCCTGCTTTTTGTATCTCTTGCTTGTTTATCTTGCAGACTCCTGGGAACAAGAACAGTCTCTTGTTGGATGTGCAGGAAATGTATGGACCACCAAAGGCTCTAAATAAGGCAGCAGCAGCAGGCACAAAAAAAAGGTAAAATCAGATAAGTCACTGCTCACATATAGTAACGGGACTAACAAATGGGTTTAAAAACAATAATTTAAAAAATTAACAAAAGCTGGGGAAAAAGTTAACCCATTATTTACTAGTTTATATTTCAGAAAGTCACCTAGTAATAGCTTTGTAATTATATAATATGATGAAGTAGAACACCAGCCTAGAAAAAATATCTAAGTTGACTTTCTTGACAAATAATTATTGTTCATTATAATATTTTAAGATCATAATAAGTAAGATAGCTTAACCCTGTAAAACTCCCAGCTATTTGTACTTTTATATACTTAACTAGAAATTCAGTGGGTGGGATTTGAATCATCTAACTCAGTCATCTATAAATTAGAGGCCCATTCTTGTTCGCCATCTAAGTTATCTTTGCATTCAATGGAGCATAAGATGCTTTTGAAAGTTGATTCTAAAACCAGTATGACGAAGCATCCTCTGGAGAAACATCTCTTTCTATAGTTTTTGGATTATGACTAGACTAGATCAGACATATAGATCTCAGACATTTAAAACAGACAGAAATAAATTCTAGGCACATAGAAAAACAAATGAAAAACCAGAAGCTGGTTTCTCCCAAATGAGAAATGCCCTTGCTGACATCTACAGTCCTCAGTGACTTCAGAATCTGTGGTCCCAACATTAAGACCAGCCTGCACTTGTGGCACTATGTTATATTCAGCACATTTTCTGAACACAAACTACAGGTCCAGTTCCGAAATACCTGACCCATTCATCAAACCAGAAACATTCAAACTGGCTTCAGTGTTGTGTTTCTGTGTTTGCCAGACTGGATCTATGGCTGAGACATGCAACACATTGGACACATTTGAGCATGACTGTCACTGGCACAGCCTCAGCTGATATTTAGTGTTCTCTTTGTAGCTATAAGCAAATTGTAGAGCACTTTCAGTGAACCAGTTTCCAGACCTATGAACTCAACAGGAATTTTGTGGCTGAAATGATATGGAAGTAAACTCAGAGTGCAGTTTCCAGTCTGTAAAACAGAAATCATGGCCACACTTCAGCAAAGCACTTCTGTTTAGGTTTAGCCACGTTAATTCCTTCTACAGGATCACTGCTCTGTTTAACACCCAGCATGTGCCTAAATCCTTTGCAAACTTGAGGCCAAGAAGTCATAATTATCTCTCAACTGTTCTGATATTTAAATATTTTTCTGTATCACACAAATTATAGATTTGCTTGGTATAATAATAATAATAAATAACAACAACAATAATAATATAACAACAAAAATAACATTGCTATTAAACTTACTTTGCTATTATTGATTTCATGTGGAAGGCATTCATATCCTTTATAGATGGACTTGCATAAATACTTACAGAGTTACAATGCTTCTCTCTGAAATGAAAATTCAATGACATTATTTTGTATGCAAAATATATTATAATTTATATTACACATCTTAGGTTACCATGTTTAAAGCAGATTTCCAAGGTCTTGTTATAACCTTCATTTTTCTTTTCAACAAGCAAATACATTTTGAATATACAAAGCAATAATATAAAACCAGGAAACAACATGAGTCAACACAAACTGATTATTTGCACACACTTTCCTGAATCCTAATTGCTTTCACTGTTCTCAAAACACCATTAGATGGAGAAATAACAACTTTCATCATACAGTAAAAGGCAATTACACCAACTTGGAAAAGATACCTTGGGAATCTTCATATCAAGCTTCACTTACCCTGATGTTCTGCAAACATGTACCAATCACAACAGTTTTGATTCAACTCCAGCACAAAATAGAGTTCCCTGAAGTTCACTGGAGGTAAAGTTAAATTTTCACAGTGGTCCCTTCTGGCCTTTAATCTATTAATCATGGTCTTTTTAGTTTAAAGTACTAGAATTGTATACAAACCCCATCTTCTTGATTTCCTCCTACTCATTTTCCTATAGTCTTTCTTCCTTTTTCTATGTTTAGACTCCATACTCCTTTCCAGCCTTTACATATGCAGTACATCCTACCTTCCTTATCTGAACCTGATTGTAAAACTAGGTTTGTATGGCCACACCAGAGGAGTATTCTGAACAAAACTCTGCCTAATTGCCATATTCAATGCAAGAAACCACATGCTTTATTGTTTAATGAAGCAATGTCTGAAAAGCTAGTTCAGGGTGAGTAATACAAGTGGAGCTGATGGGCAAAAAATGTACCTGGCATCAGAAGTCCCAAAAAACTGGGACAGTCACTCACCACTGTTACTTGGAACAACCATGGGAGTTGTCACTGTTGCTTACAGGAGAAAAATCTTATTTGAGAGACTAATTAATCCGTAAAATCTAATACCTCCTATTGCAGAAACATCTATATAGGGAATTAAAAGGCTATCTTTGCTCTACTGTGCTGGTCAGAGGCAGAGATCAGCTGCATTGGCCTCATAACCTGCCCAAACCACATCTTTATTTTTTTTTTCTTCCACAGAGGTGAAGTAGGTGGAGAAATCCTAGAGTCTCTTACTGGGCCCAGTATACCACTCTGAATCTGTCATTAGACAGATTGCCTAAATAAAAAACAATACAAAACACAACCCCATCTGTGTGAACACATTAAAGAACATTTATGGCTGCTGTCTCAGTGAAATCAAGGGAACTTGCTGCAGACACCAGCCAGCAATACAGACCAGGTAGGGATATAAACCCAGGAGCACTACATGGATATCAAGATGCTTTTCAGCCTTGGCACAAGTCCTGTGAAGTGGCCAACAAATGTATGGTCAGACTGTGCTATTCAAACCTTGCTGGATTTGTTACATCATGTTATAGGCAATTAATTTGCATATTGTGACTTTGGAACACTGTCAGAAACCATGTTCTGATTGAATACCTGACACCAGAATCTGCAGAAAACTGTCTATATTTCCGCTTCTCCCAAACAAAATTTCCCAATTGAAAATGAGAACATATCAGGAAAAAGTACAGCTCAAATTATGATTCTAAATGACATGAAGAATGCATGACAGCCTTCTTTCTTTCTTTCCTCTTCCTTTCCTCCTTCTCTGCATGTTTTTCTCCCTGTTTCCCTCTCTCTTTCCTATCAGCCTGCCTTCTTATCCTTCTTTCCTTCCCTCCTCCTCTCCCTTTTTCTCTTTGGAACTCTATTCAGTCAGATTTGCTTTCACAGCAAGGACTTTAAAGCAGTTATTACACTATGTAAGACATGTCTGATGTAAATAGTTATTAAAACTCTTAAAAATTAACTCATTCTTCTGATGTTGTCAACTGTCTTTTATTACAATTTCTGTACATGCGATGAAGCAGAAGCAGACAAGTGTAAGTTAAGAGGTTTTTAAGCTGAAAAGCTAAAATGTAAATAAAAGCTGCCTACCATGGTCATTTATTATTTGTCTTATGTAACCTTCAGGGTATCAAGTCTACAGCTTGTAGTGAACATGGTAAACAAAACCCCTTCAAAACAGAATCCAAAGGTTTTTATAACCACTTTCAGCAAATATGTGACAAACACACCTTTCAAGATCACTCACTTCAGTTAATGATACATTCAATAGTTGACATTTCATTGCCATCCAAAAAGAGAGAGAAGAACTAATACTACTGTTAGTAATAATGTAATATCACCTATTCAGCAGAGTTGGACATGCAAAATAAAGAAGAGTTTAACCAAATGCCAAACTAGAGAATGAACCTTCTGTTTCGATTCTCTGGGGTTTAATTAAAAAAGTAACCTTGTTCTCGTGGAGCAGAGACACTCACAGTCGTGAAAGATACTGGGTTAAACAACTTTGAGATCTTTAGACTGATATCAAGCTTCACTGACGTTGATCAATATGTTTAAAGTTACTGGGAGAGGGCAAAAAAAGAGGCAACAACATGTTCATACACAGTGTCCTCATATAACTCTTTTTCCTCTTAAAGAAACAGACTAAGAGAATCCTCCTCCACAGACAAAATTATGCAATAAAATAACAGTTTTACACTGATACATAAACATGAAGACAAGGAAGCAGTGAAAGAACAACAAAAAAAAATGATCCTGCAAAGCTGGGTTTGTGTATTTATTTGTTTATTTACTTTACATCTTTATATAGCACAACTAACCTTCCATAAAGCTTCTATAAAGCAAAAAGCTTCAGTCCTCAGAGTCACCTCACTCAAGTCTGGGAATCTAAAAGGTAACCTTCGAAGCTGTCTATGCAGGCACTGACAAATTCATGGCCTTCAGGAATCACACTTACTATGGACGGAATAGCTCTTTGGAGTTCATCTTTCTTCAGTCATGTACAAGGAGCTAAAATGAAGAAAGAAAAAATTAGCATTAATCTCCAGTTTGGATGCCCAGCTTTTAGATGGTTCTGATAGCACTGCAGTTCCACTTGAAAATGTAGCTTTTAAATGATGAGATGTTAGGTTTGTTGCACTGGCTAAACCTCTTCAGGATCCATTTGTCAAGCAGTTGTGTATTCATACACATAAACACATCCACACATATATTACTGTTCTGTTTTTAATCACTACCAGACTTCTTCCTTGCATCAACACAAAGTATTCAAAGAAAGTTGCAAGGAAGGCAATAGAGTATTTTTCAGTTTTATGTTTCCTTATAAAAGACTATTCTTACTCAATTAGACACATGGATGAGTCACACATCCATGGGACTATTTAATCTGGAGTTAATTTCATTACACTTTGATCTGCCCTTCATGTTTCAATTTCACTTGTGGTATATAATTTTGTACTCAGAACACATATGTTCATTGCAGGAGCCTGTCGTATGGCACGGGAGCTTTGGGAAAAGCATAAGAAGCACTCCAATCTTTGCAGACTCCCAACTTATTCAAAGCAGTTTGGAATTTTTCCCTAAATCCACTGACTATATCCTGCAACCCAAAATATTGCTAATCAGTAGATTATGACATTTTGTAGGTATTGCACAGATTGCTGAGTGACTCAATACATATTTATACAGGCAGCTTTTAGTCTCAAGAATATTTTTCTTTGTATTTTGGGTGGGCTACCTGCAGACACAGAAAAATAAGCCTGTGTACATTCTGTGACAAGCAGTTTACATGCATGGGACAACCACAAGGGATGGAAAGTAAGAATATTTTTTTCTTTTCTTTTTTAAATTAATATTTAAAATTTCATAAAACCTTTTGGATAAATGTTTCCTGTGCTGTGCAGAAGGCCAGGTGTGTAGAACTGCTGATACTCTTGGTTCCCTGTCTACATAGGAAGCCATAAACTGGTTTAGCCACAAGCTGATTCATGTCTTTAATCCCCTCAAATGTCATGTTGTCATAGATGCAAAAAAGAGTGATCACTAGGAGGGATAATGACAGCAGCACCATCCCTGTAGTTTCAGGGAAGGATGTTCAGAGACATGGGTTTCAGACAAGCCTCTTCCACAGCCTACCTTGGTGACAGCTGTTGGCACCTTGGTAGCCTACTAGGCTTTGCAGAGTTCTCAGAGAATAAAGCAAAGCTAGTAGAGAAGGTGAGAAGGAGTTTGTACTTGCTGTTGTGAGAGGAAGGCAAGAAAAAAAAAAAAAAAGACACTTTATTAGTTTCAAAAAGAGTTTTTTGACCTGTTAGATACCATGTGTAGTTGGCCATTTTATTAGTGCTGCAAGGACACACCTCTGAGAGGGAGGTTAAGCAAGGTGGAAGAACTGAAGTCTCCTTGTCATGAATCATGGTCCTGGTTAGCAGTTGATTAGATTTCAATGGCAACTTTTAAAATGCCTCTTCTTATTCTTCTGTCCAAACCCCCCTAATTGTTGAATGCCTTTGATTCCAGCTAGTCCTGCAGACCTGACTTTCTCCTGAGACTGGGCTGGCACCTGTGTCAGGAACTGGATTGTTAACTGGGGCTGACCCAGTTTCCAGTAAAGTTAGTGCCAAGCTGCCCACTGACTTCAGTCAGCAATTGCTATTTCAGAAACAATGCCACTGCTGATGATGCATAAGATGGAAAGAGCATGGGTTGACTTTTGAATCATAGCACTGAGTATGTCAGGTTGACAACTGGGAAAATTATCTTTACCTCTAAGTATGTTATCTATCTATGTTATCTGTCTACCTCTGCCTATATTATCTATCTATCAATATTTCTTCTGGAGGAGATTTAGAGGAATGTTTTATGGAATATTTTGTTTGCATGTTATTTTGGGGGTATAGTGAACATTTAGTCTTTGTCAAATGCATTAGTCTTATATTTATTTTAAGCCTTCAGAAAATATGTGTTGTTCTGGGTCTTCTCTCACACTCCAGCTATTGAAGGGATAAGAATGTAATTTATAGGAATGGAGATATATTTTCACAGTTCAAACAATTAATCAACATATAGAAACACTGTTGACCAATATCTCCTGCAAAAGGACTCACTGCCTGAGTCCTCACATCAATTTTTGCTACATTATCAGCTAATACAACAATAAAATAAGACAAAGTTTTGCTGTAAGATACATTATCATCTTGGCAACTAAACATGAGGCAAACTGAAGAGATGAGATTTTTTTTTTTCCAGTGAATGATTAAGAAAAAAATATAAAACCCAAGCATAAATGTAATAGAGCAAAATAAAGCCCCTGAGAATTGTCATGTATAGCCAAAGAAGAGAAATCAAGGAGAAAATACTATCTGAAAGTGGTTTTTGATGATTTCAGGTGGTTCCTGTGGCTGATTTCTGTCATGCAGAATAGTTCAGAATGAATCTGAAAAGTTCCCAAACTCTCCTTGTAAAAGCAGATTTGGAGGTCCACACTGCATGTTGGTGATTTGGCCATTGACTTTGGAAAGAGGAAAGACAGGAAGAGATAGACCATATTCCTTGAGCCCTAGGGGAGTTTAATTTGAAAAAAAAAATAAATATTAAAAAATAGTGTTATTTCAGAGCAGAAATTTTATTTATTTTCTGATGTGGGACAGATGGATGTGTAAGGACTAACCAGGCAGAATTCTGGGGCCACACTGTTATCCAATTAAAAATGGAATTTTCCTGGAAATGTGGAGCAGACTAAGCATGGTGGGTTCTGACCTGAAGTTTAAGTCCTTTGTTCTAGTTATGTACTAGCTCACTTCTGTGTATGTTAAGCATTTTCAGTGGAACTGCTACATTTGGGCATCCAAAGCACTCACAGCTCACAGCCAACTTCACAGCACCTCGGTTAGGTGGTTTACATTTCCCCCTCAATTCTCCCAAATCTCACTTTTTTTCATCACTTTGAAACTGCATGTACCTTTTGCACAACAACCCAAGTGACTTAGCCAAAGGGGTCTTGATGTAAGTAATGGTCAATGTGACCTGGAAACAGTTGCCTTTACATTAAAACTAATGTAGTTTTTTTGGGAGGACAACAGGATGAAAGGCAGAGCAAAACAAAGTAGCTTGATGTTCTTGGGGCTTTATGTAGCAAAAGCATTTATGTTCATGTATGCACATGCATCTGAAGAGGTCTGCAGGGGAGAATTCACAAAGGCTAATTTTAGCCTGAAGAGATGGATATCTCTGAGCTGCTCTACTGCAGGAAAAAGAGGGAGAGAGCCAGGCTCCTTCAGGGAGCGATTAAGGAGAACTCCTTCCAGAAGAAGATATTTCTCTTCTCTGACCCAACAGAACCAAGAGCTGTAGGCTAGTGTTAGCCTTTGTTGACACTGCCCTTGGAGTGTTTGCTGTTAGCCTAAGAACTAGGATAACTGGACTTATCTCAGGATGGAATTTTAGTTGGAAAGTGTCAGAACTCATTAAGTCTTGGGTCTTGTGAAAATTTACATGCACCATTAAAGGCAATGAGATTACTCACAGTGTAGAGACATCACTATCAGGGCCCCGAGTCCTGATAGTCCCAGCTTGGAAAACAATTATATATATGCTTAGCTGTGGGCACAGTGGATAGCAGAGCTAGTTTGAACTGTTACTTCTAAAATGATTATTTGTCAATAAGAAAAATACGTTCTAGGAAAAGAACTTTGTCGACACAGGTTGCTTTGGGAGAGGTTTCTTAGGTCCATGAGAGAATTTCTGTCCAGCTATAGGCATGCTGGAGAACAGCCAATAGCCCAGGGCTAAGGCATTCACCTGGGACAGGGGAGGCCCAGGTTTTCTCTGCACTGCCTGATTCAGCCCAGGTGTTTGAATTTTTCTTCCCCTGTTTCAAGTAAGTGATCTGATGCCTTGCTTATCCTAAGGTGGGATATTTCCCTTTGGAAACTGAAAAAGTCTTCAATTACTTCAAAAGGAAAAGGAAGAAGATTTAATTATAAAGCAGCTTAGATGGGAATGTATTCAGATTAAGTTTTTGCATTTTCCATTAAAGCATGAAGGCTTTTATTGCTACAAGCTCAAGAAGGCTGTTTTTGGAAATAAAAAGCCCCTATATAAGAGTATATTTTCAAGCCCTAGCCAGAAAAACCCGGTGTCCCATTTTCTCACCTCATTTTATGTTCTTTCTGACACCTATTATTTGGTAATTTTCCATTAATTTTTAACCACTCTTTATCCATACCTTTCCTTATTAGTAAATTAATACATTTATTCATACAATTATAATTTATTAGTCTACAAATTCAAACTGGTTTTAACTGGTTTTACAGTCAAGAATCACATATTTACTGAGGATTATTACACTAGATCAGATTTTCATGCCATATTATGACAACAAGGCATAGATCAGATGTTCCAGTCCTAATAGGAAGTAGCTAGCTTAAAAAAATTCCATATTTTTCATAAGATGAGAAAGTAGGTTCCCAGTATGTTCTTGTAAGTGGTGCTGTTGCCTCAAAAAGCACAACTGAGGAACTTGCATTGTGTTTAAGTAGTTCATCTGTCTTTTAAAATTAAATCACAGATGGATTAAATGCTCAATAAGCAGAAATTTCATCTGCAATTCTTTTTTTTTTTTTTTTTTTTTTGACTTTTCCAATGCAGTGGAAAAAGAGAAAATAATCCTGACAGCCTAGTTGTATAATTTTTCTTGCTCTTCATAACTGCAGCAATGCATTCCTTTATTTTATTTCCAGTAACACTTCACTGTCTTATAAGTACTTAATTATTGATAAAAATGGACAGAGTGGAGCATGGGCTTGGTTTGACTAACTGTTAACTTGTTTTTTATTAGCTTGGTAATGAAATGTAATATTTCAGTGCTCAGCTTCTTACAAGAACAATGAAAGCATTGCTCAGCAATATCTCTAACTCCAGTGTGCAGTAAAGGAATATTATAAATGTATGATTATCATAAGCAAGAAAATAACAGTATTTTCAATAAAGAGTGTAATTTTTTGTTTAAAAAATAGAGGAAAAGCAGAGTATTCTCAGTGAAGGGCTTTTCAAATTCTATTTATTTATTTGTTTTTAATGGTAACATCTTTTAGTTATCCAAGAAAAAACAATTACACTTCAAAATAAATTTACATGGAAAGTTTACAAATTCATTATTCACACAATCCCCAACAAAACAACTTTCCTTCAAAAAACAAGAATTGCTAACTTTGATCCTCAACAATGATGCTTTGATGAGCACAATAATGGCTGACTGACCAGGTACAGATGTTATCAGGTGACTGGCACCCAGGTTTTCCTCTTCTTGGAGCATTCAGACTAATAACCACGGCCCTTCTTGCTCAGTCTTTCCAGCCCCACTGAAGTGATTCCTTTTCATATTTCCCTTCAACATCTGTCATAGGAGAGTGTTTCCTTCCCTATGCCCCACACCCAGCTCACTCATTCATTTTTGCAGACATCTTTGTGTTCTCCAGAGAGAAGTTAACTTTAGAGTTGTCTCAGGAAGGGTGGCCTCCAAGTTACAGAGTCATAGAATCACAGAATGGTGAAGGTTGGAAGGGACCTTAAAGATCATCAGGTTCCAACCTCCCTGCCATGAGCAGGGGCATCTCACACCAGACCAGGCTGCATAAGCTTCATCCAACCTGGCCTTGAACACCTCAAGGCAGGGGGCTTTCAAAACCTCCCTAGGCAACCTATTCCAGCACTTTACTACCTTCATGGTGAAGTATTTCTTCCTGATGTCTAACCTAAATCCACCTTCTTTCAGTTTAAAACCCCTACTCCTTGTCTATCATTGCCCTCTCTGGTGAAAAGTCCCTCCTCTGTATTCGTGCCTGGGGTTGTGCTGACCCAGGTGCAGGACTCCTTGTATTTCATGAGGTTGGCACTGGCCCAACTCTCCAGCCTGTCAAGGTCTCTCTGGATGGCATCCCTTCCCTCTAGGGTGTCAAGTACTCTACACAGCTTGGTACCATCAGCAAACTTGCTGAGGATACAATCAATCCCACTGTCCATGTCTCCAACAGAGATGTTGAACAGCACTGGTCCAAATATCGACGCCTGAGGAGCACCACTTGTCACCTGTCTCTGCTGGGACATTGAACCATTGGCCACAACTCTCTGGGTGCAGCCATCCAACCAATTTCTTATCCATCAAGTGCTTCATCTGTCAAATCCATGTATTGTCAGTTTGGAGACCAGGATGTCATGTGGGAAGACCAGAATGTCACATGAAAAGAGGATAAGTGAGAGAAGTTGGACATTTTTCTGCCTAATTTCTAAGAGACTCTTTTATTCTTAGTGATACTTAAACAACAATGAAGGTGGGAACGGTCCAGGGAACATCCATGAGGAAGAGCTTTAGACAACACTAGTTGTTGGTTGAGGAAACCCAAAGGTTTGTAGGTGTGGGCTGCAATAGGCCTGAAGTCCACCTTGGCTTTATTTTGGCTCTAGCATGTGCTGGAGAATAAAGAAGGAATGAGGAAGAAAGAGTAATGAGTGATGATCATAAACTAAGTTCAAGAAGATAATTCTAAGCACAAAAGTATCTCCATTCACTCTCTGTAGTCAAATACTTTCTGAACAGCAAGCTCTATATTGCTAAGCAGTCGGCATTGAAATATACACGTCAAAGGCCAGATGCTAATTCAAATGTTCAGATATGAAACCTGAACAATCCTACAGACCTCAGTTAAGACACTCCATACTCACCCTGATTAACTGTGATTATACTCTGCCTCTATAAAAATAAGGAGCTGAAGATCTGGAATTGAATAAGGCTACAAATGCTGAGTTAATGTGTAGTTCTGAGTAGATCATTAAGGTCAAGTGGCTGCAGTTGAATATATATACAAAGGTTTAAGGCTCTGGGCAGTAAGTTGTCATTTATACTCGTGTTTAGCACATAGACTAATACAGCAGTCATTGCTGTGAGCATTAAAGGGATGCATCGTAATGTTAAACTGATAAATCGGCCTGCAAATACATCCTGAGAAATGTTTATACTGCAAGGGACAACTCTGCTTCTGACCTGTAAATATAAGTGTTTTTTAATACAAATGGATCAAATTTGTTGGTATGTGCAAATCAGCAGAGTTCTGTGATGTTAACAGAACTGCCTCTATTTCCATCAGCAGAGAATCTGGCATCTTTCATTGAAAATAATGACTGTTTATTTACAGTCTCAGCCATTAAAATTCATTACTTGGAAATTCTTAGGCTACATTCATTGAACAGATATTATTGCCATAAGGGTGCTACTTTAATAACCACACGCAAAACCTCTACAGTTATTTTCCCTTGCTGCATTTTTTTGTTGCGTTGTTCACTGTTATTTTGACCATATATTAGTTTAGCAATAATTCAGACTGGTATGAGGGTTGCTGTAAACCCATGATTTACTACCTGATTTTGAAAACTTTGTAAAGCAAAAATGTATACATATCTAAGCTATGTTTTATTGCTTTTTTTCATGGATGGAATGTTAAATATTAGAATTGTCATTGTTTTTAATGGCAATAGTTCCTTTCAATAAATAAGAGGACCTGTATGCTTTCTTCACTTGGAAATGCTCTTGTTAAACCTTAACACACTGTTTCACACATTTGTAAAAAAAAAAGAAAAAAGTTTAAAAAATATATTATAATGAGCTTAATTTTATCATAAAGCCTGAGCAATGCAGACACTGCCCTGTGAAATAAAGCACTTCCAGAGCCATTTGTTGTTTGCTGTTGATTTTAGATATTCTGTAGACTGCACTCTGAGTACAACTACCTTTCAAAATTCTGCTTTAGAAGGAAAATAAAATCAATAGTACATCATAACTGAAACTCTGCAGTGAATCAGAAAATGCAGTTCACCTTGATCAATAATTCTTATTTTTAAATTTATTAGCAAAAGGAAAGGTATAATCAGTAAAACTGGGTTAAATGGGTTAAAAGAACTTTTTTTTTTTTTTTGCTTTGTTTTTCCCAGTTTCACTGTTTCTAGGATGTTCATTATTTTGTGCATGAGAACCATGAAAGGTTAAAGCAAAACTTTAATTTTGCTTTTTATAATAACATTTGAAACAATGTAAAAATATTATCCATTTCCCTTTCAAATTTATCTCCTTCTCACTCTGTCTTTTTTTATGTATGTCTGTATGTTTGACAGAAATGTACCACAGACTTGAATTTATTCAGTTCTATTATCATACTGTTTCCTTAGAAAACAGCACATGAACAGAACAGTCCCCCAACCTGTTCTTCAAGTGAGCACATAGAAACAGCAAAGCTGATTTTACGTGCATTCCTACATGAAACTTATTTTTTTAATGAAATCATATGATGCTGCACCCTATAGAAGACTGCCTCTGTAAAAATGTTACACACACCCCCCATTCTAAGCTGCTGCACGTATCTTTGCAGTTTACAAGCTGTCACATACAGATAAATGCCAGAAAATCCTACACCACATCTCTGAAGTTTTAGGGTTGTTTTTTTTTTTTTTAGATTAAGCACTGAGAATAATTCTAGTAGGGAAATATCCAATTCTGAATATATGTCCTTTACTATTTTATATTTAAAATGACACCTTCTGTACTTAAATGGCTGGAAAAATATGTCAAATTGTTGAGATAACTCCTGGTATTATTTTAAATAACAATTAGAAATTATAATAATAAAAAAAACCCAACTTACTGCCCACAGTCTTCTAAGTGAGTGTGATTCTGAGCACAGCATTATCAAACCAGATTGGAGATTTCACATTACTTTCTGCATTTCAAGCCTTAATATTAAACACTTGTCCTTGCCTACTATTAGTTTCATATGTTAATATCATTTTTTATTAACATAATACAAATATCACTTGCAGTACTACATCCTTCATTGCTAGGGGCTTTCATATCAAATGTCACAGCAAATTTTATTTTTCCTAATAGATTATGACTTGTACATTGTATTAGTGAAAGTGAACATTATTACAGGATGGCACTAAAATTAAAGAACATACTGTAACACAGCACATAACACTGCTAAATGACTTGCTCCTCTGACCCACTCTCTCCTATCCCACCCCACAAAATGCTAGCAGAAGTTCTGTCAGATATTTTATTGCTTCTTTGGAGAAAACTTCACCTTTCAAGAACCTTACTATATCCATTGTCAAAATATCACATTATACAATTCACTGGAAGTGAACTTATTGCTAAATACCCATTAGGTTCCCAGGAGATGCCTTACATTAATTGTTTAGTGAAAGCACCCTTAGGCTATCACTGGGGAAGAACATTAAATGCATAAAAAGAGAAGTTGACAGAGATCCCTGTAGAACAAGATACATCTACTGGCTAAAAACTTCTCCATGAAGAAGGCTGCAAGTCGCTGTTTAAAATGGTCATTTTGGGGTTATTTTTCCTCCTGCTCCAGCAAGCACAAATAGGATCAATCTGAAAGGAAATGCAATGCTGCATCTTTCAAAAGTGGTTATGAAAAGGTAAGATGGGGCTGGCAAAGAAGGCAAAAAAAACCTCCCAACAACACACAAAAAACCCAAAACACAAAAAAGAAAATTAAAGGAAGGTTTTAGACCTGATATGTCTGTGTAGCTTGTGGAGATAATAAGGCAAAAAAGTTGGAGAGCAGAGAAACTGCAGAACTAGTGCTACAGATGAAACAGAAACTAAGAAAAAAGATGGTCAGGAGAGGAAAGAGGGAAGATGAACACAGAAAAGAGAGACAAGATGCTCAAATGAGTTGTCTATCCAGAAAAGTTTTAACTAAAATGTCAGCTAGCTGTTCATGAACAAGAAGTTCAGCTCAGAAAGGAAAGGTAATTATTTTAGCAGTTAGGCATGTAATATTTTCCTATCTGATACATACTTTCTACCATGTTCCAAATACATTTTCTTGTTGTTTTTCTTTTACTCCTGATAGCTGACCGATCTCCTCTTGAAGATGCATTTAATACCATTTCATCTATGTTACTATATATATTTTTTTTTTTTAAAAAAAAAACCTCTGAAACGAACCTATATGAAATCCTGTATTTTTCTCGTGCTTTTAGGAAAACAGCTCTGGGGTTTGGTATTGCTGCCAAAGTACCACAAGAGGGGGCACTAGTTAAACAAGACGCAATAATGTAACTTTTACTTTTCTCGGAGTTTTTTTGTGTTTGGTTTGTGGTGGTTTTTTTTTTTGGTTTTGTTTTTTTTTTTTTTTTTTTTTTTTTCTCTAATACCTAAAAAAAAAAAACTTTCCCTGCTGCAGTAGAATATGATGCTATTATGTTGGGAATATTTATTCCTACTGGGATAATTAACGTAAGAAGTCACTACAATGCAGATATATTGTAAAAAGGGACAATAAAGTGTCCTCAAAAGTAATTAGCAAAATGGAATTAAGGTTTTGTTCATAGCCCCCTTAAGAAAAACATTTGCCTAAGAGGAAAAGCAAATCTTCTTCATTTTGGGTAAGTCTTCAGATTCATTTATAATCAACATTTGAAAACACAGGCCTCCTGGATATTGAGATGTGCCTCTATTTTCAATTGTCAGTACCTCACAGCTTGTGTAGGCATTTATCTTTGTAAAAAGTGTACACAAATTACATTACTACGAATTTTATTTTTATTTGGCACTCGTTTTGTGCAGGTGCAAATGCCTGCAAGGCTGTAGAAATGAAGCATATGTATTTTGATGCTTCACACTAGCTGCCTATCTTAGGGGCTTGCATTTCTTTACTAAACATGGAAGCACCTCAGTCTGTTCAGGATTTTTCTCCAAACAGCCTGAGAAGGTAGAAAGTACCATTACATCAGTTTTATACTTGGGGAGCTAAGGCAACCAAGGTCTGGAAACACAAAGACCTTCAACACCCAATGAAATCACTGGAGTCCACACAATCCCATATTTGGGAGTAGCTGAGCCTAGATGTTCTTCCCCAAAACCACTGAAGGTGTCAAGAAACTGAAATTAGAGATTCCCAGGCCTAAACTTTTCAGTTGTGCCCTGTGATAGGACACAGGGCAATGGATGCAAACTAGAGCGCAGGAAGTTCCACCTCAACATGAGGAAAACCTTCTTTACTGTGAGGGTTACGGAGCACTCCAACAGGCTCCTCAGAGAGGTTGTGGAGTCTCCTCTGGAGACTTTCAAGACCCATCTGGATATGTATTTTTTGTGTCACCTGCACTAAATTCTGTGTTGGTCCTGCTCTGGCAGGGGAGTTGGACTGGATGATCTCCAGAGGTCCCTTCCGACCCCTAACACTAACATTTTTGAATCTGTGATTCTGTGAAACTGAAAGATTAAGTCATTTCCCTGTAAGCAAATACCTGGCCCCAAACTGTTTCTTGCATTTGCATATGTTTTATTGAAGTGCAGCTGTCCAGGATCAGGGTTCTCATGTTCCCAACTTACTGACGTGCACTTTGTGGTGCTGTTCCCAATACACAATTTGGGGAGAATCAGAACTCACTTTTCCATCTCTTTTAAGGTTTTATGGCTTTTTAGGCACAAAAGTTGCCAAATCTGGCTAAATATAGCACTTCAGACTTAATTAGGTTACTGAAAACTCTCTGGTGCATGTTCCAACCAGTTCATCCATGTTAAAGATCTGGGTGAGCACAGTAACTTAGGAAAAGAGATGTTACATTTTCAGGTATTGTGGTGGCCTTTGTCCCCAACATTCCCCAGTACAAGAATTATTAAGCACCACAAACCATTTTCTAGCATGTTTTACTGTGCAAGATCATCAGCAAGGCAAGTTAATTTTAACATTCTGGACCTCAGACTGCTTTACAAACACCTCAGTCCTCCACGTGGTGAGAGCAGGAATCCCTGAGGAAAGGATGGGGATGATGAAAAGGAGAAAGAACCACCCGCCATGGCTATTGAATGAGAAGCCATCCCTCATGGTCTGTCCCATCTCCAGTCATGCTGAGCAACACTGATGAAACCATTTTGGTGCCTGCACTGATAAGTCATAAATTTCTCATTACTGGATTAAAATAGGCATGTTTAACTCAGCACAGTTTGCTTGACTCAGTACAGCATGGCAAAGTTGCAAAAATGGCAAGTATCTCTCATGAAGAGCCACTAAGCTGATGAAAAAGAAAGGAAAACCAGTGGTTTAAATTCTAGTTTAGAGCTTGAGTAGTAAAGAGTCAGCTCCCTGCTCTGTCACAGACCATTTTGGTGATCTCAGCTAGAGATGTCCAGAATAGCTGAAGGGATCATTTCACTGTGTTGAATTACCTGTTTGTTGCAACAGAAAGGATCAGGAGCTGTTTCCTCTCTTGCTCATCTTGAGCCAGGTTTATGTACATCTCATGGGATGACAATGCCAACTCAAGCCTCTTAAGAGGCTGAAAAATAACCTGGCCAAAAAGAAGCCAATTCTCATTAGATTAATAAGCTGAGCTGTCTTGCTGAGCAACTGGGCAAGCAGCATCAAAAGCTGATGAGAGGAAAGGATCACAATGCTGAGACTGGGGACATTCTGTGAGTCTCTGAAGTTAAGAACAAAGGTGGTCAACATTCAGTCTCTGCATCCATGCCCAGCAGTGTTTCAGTTACTAGCATTGTCATGATCTCAAAGAGCTGTAAACTCAGGATGAGATGTGTCAGCCTGTACACTCCACATATTAGGCCCATTTCTAGCTTTAGACACAGAACTACTTAAATTCAGGAGCAGGTCTGAAAAATGTAATTTGTCTGCTGTGGTGTCTCACATTTTTTTGTGTGACCAAATGATTACCCCATCTGTCCAGAAAGCAAACAGTTAGGGTTCCTTTCTGGCAGGATAAAAGCCTAAACCATGTTCCTTCCATTCCACAGAAGTGCCCTCACCAGCTGTCATTCTCAAAAAGCAATCACCCCAGTTTCTGAAGATTACCACTGAACACTCAAGCCATAAGAAGTACAGGTGCCTGACTCTTTGAAAGGGGACAGAAATGAGGTGGTGGACCCTTCTCCTAGGGGTGTGTCCCTTAACTGTGACCAAACCATAATTTTTAATTATGGGATAATTGTTCTGAAAAGTAGAACTGTTGCTATTAGTGTATTTAGAGAGAACAATCCTTACTCTGTTAGACTCTTTGTTAGGTATGGATAGCTGAGCTCCTAACAATAGTCGTGCACCTGTGCAGGCATTTTGGTGCATGAAGTGGTGCTAATACATCTGTATTTTTTCCTAGTGCACCATAAAAGTCTTAATGATCATGTAGTTCTTGGGCCAGTCTGAGGTTTAATCATGTTTTATTAGTAACTACAGTGCTTGACTACATGAGAGGAACTTCTTCATCAGCTCCAGTTCCAGCTGTACTATTTCACTATGGTGATCTATATGCCACACAGAGCATCTTTCACTTCTTCCTCTTGCCAGGCTACATTTCTACTTCAGTGTAAAAGGATGTAAAAGATTAAAAATGGACATTGTTCAGGCTTTTGAAGGGGAGGGAGTATATGATGCAAAGCCACATTGTTGCAATTTGCAGCCATGCAGTGATAAATGTTTTTGGCTTATTCCCCTCTGATGGAAGTTCCCTCTCTGGAAAGTGAAGACCTCACAACATTCTCACAATGTTGGCTTTAACTATTCCCATTGACTTGACAGATTTTCCTCAAGGTTTTGTTTTGGTTGAGTAATGGAGAAGAGCTCTACTCTGCATTGTTTTTATGACTATGGTTTAACGACAAGAACAAATAAGTCTGCTCTAAGTCTATGCAAGGGTCCTTTTGACAAGGGCATGGAGTGATAGGACAAGGGGGAATGATTTTAGTTGCAAGAGGGGAGATTTAGATGAGATATTAGGAAGAAATTATTTCCTGTGAGGGTGGTGAGACAGTGGCACACATTGCCCAGAGAAGTTGTGGATGCTCCATCCCTGGAAGTGTTCAAGACCAGGTTGGATGGGGCTTGGAGCAACCTGGCCTACTGGGAGGTGTCTCTGCCCATGGCAGGGGGTTGGAACTAAGTGATCTTTAAAGTTCCTTGCAACTTAAACTATGCTGTGATTCTATGAGTCCATATCCTTATTCTGATATTTCAGGAGCTCTGTGATGCCACAACAGAGACTATTGAGAGCTGGTGGTTAGAATGGAATCTCCCCTTTGAAGACAGTTTTAGATTGTCTTAAATTCATTGTGAAAATAAACCCTTTGTTTAGGACAGTGAAGCTTGTTCTGGCTCTGCATAGATTTGACTGAGATACTTTACTGGGACTTAACTCAGTTATACAGGTCTATGATGAAGATTGGGGTTCCTAAGATTTAAACACTGAAGACTGATCTGGAAAAGAAAAAAAGCAAAATGTAGACTCACATTTACAAGGAACTTTGTAAAATATCCCTCTATATTCCTTAAAAAAAAAATAATATTTACCTACCAGAAGACATGTTTCACAGAGTCAGAGAAACACAGAATCGTTCTGCTTGGACCATCGAGTCCAACCATTAACCTAAATCTACTGAGTCCAGTGCTAAACCATGTTCACAAGCAAACACCTCCAGGGATGGTGATTCAAGCAACTAGCCTTTTCCCGTGTTTGGTAACACTTTCAGTGAAGAAGCTTCTTCTAATATCCAATCTAATATCCAATCTAAACCTTCCCTGGCCCAACTCAAGGCCATTTCCTCTTGTTGTACCACTTGTCACTAGTGCGAAGATACCAACACTCACCTCGCTACAACCTCCTTTCAGGTAGTTATAGAGAGCAAGAAAGTGTCCTCGGGGGAATGATTTTAGTTGCAAGAGGGGAGATTTAGATGAGATATTAGGAAGAAATTATTTCCTGTGAGGGTGGTGAGACAGTGGCACACATTGCCCAGAGAAGTTGTGGATGCTCCATCCCTGGAAGTGTTCAAGACCAGGTTGGATGGGGCTTGGAGCAACCTGGCCTACTGGGAGGTGTCTCTGCCCATGGCAGGGGGTTGGAACTAAGTGATCTTTAAAGTTCCTTGCAACTTAAACTATGCTGTGATTCTATGAGTCCATATCCTTATTCTGATATTTCAGGAGCTCTGTGATGCCACAACAGAGACTATTGAGAGCTGGTGGTTAGAATGGAATCTCCCCTTTGAAGACAGTTTTAGATTGTCTTAAATTCATTGTGAAAATAAACCCTTTGTTTAGGACAGTGAAGCTTGTTCTGGCTCTGCATAGATTTGACTGAGATACTTTACTGGGACTTAACTCAGTTATACAGGTCTATGATGAAGATTGGGGTTCCTAAGATTTAAACACTGAAGACTGATCTGGAAAAGAAAAAAGCAAAATGTAGACTCACATTTACAAGGAACTTTGTAAAATATCCCTCTATATTCCTTAAAAAAAAAAAAATCTTTACCTACCAGAAGACATGTTTCACAGAGTCAGAGAAACACAGAATCGTTCTGCTTGGACCATCGAGTCCAACCATTAACCTAAATCTACTGAGTCCAGTGCTAAACCATGTTCACAAGCAAACACCTCCAGGGATGGTGATTCAAGCAACTAGCCTTTTCCCGTGTTTGGTAACACTTTCAGTGAAGAAGCTTCTTCTAATATCCAATCTAATATCCAATCTAAACCTTCCCTGGCCCAACTATTTAAACACTGAAGACTGATCTGGAAAAGAAAAAAAGCAAAATGTAGACTCACATTTACAAGGAACTTTGTAAAATATCCCTCTATATTCCTTAAAAAAAAAAAAATCTTTACCTACCAGAAGACATGTTTCACAGAGTCAGAGAAACACAGAATCGTTCTGCTTGGACCATCGAGTCCAACCATTAACCTAAATCTACTGAGTCCAGTGCTAAACCATGTTCACAAGCAAACACCTCCAGGGATGGTGATTCAAGCAACTAGCCTTTTCCAGTGTTTGGTAACACTTTCAGTGAAGAAGCTTCTTCTAATATCCAATCTAATATCCAATCTAAACCTTCCCTGGCCCAACTCAAGGCCATTTCCTCTTGTTGTACCACTTGTCACTAGTGCGAAGATACCAACACTCACCTCGCTACAACCTCCTTTCAGGTAGTTATAGAGAGCAAGAAAGTGTCCTCTCAGCCTCATTTTCTTTAGACTGAACAACCCCAGATCCCTTGGACACTCTTTGTAAGACTTGTGCTCCAGACCCTTCATCAGTTGTGTTGGACCCTTCACCTGCTTTGTTGTTTCTCTAAGGTAATGCTTATATTTGGCCACAAACTAAGTTTTACTGTTACATACCCACTTAAAGTGGTAGCTGGGAGAACCAGACCGATAGAATACCACAGGGCAGAGACCAATTTCATCTATGCTAGCAGAATGAATGCCAGCCAGATGGATAGATGTGGGGTTTTTTTCATCTAGACAAAATCATAATAGTAGTTACTAGGAATATCTATGAAAAACAGATGCTTCTAGTTTCTATGAACCACAGCTCCAGGTCTTGTCCAAGAACACCAGCCCCTTGGACAACAGAGTGAGGATTCATCTCACCAAATCCAAACATTTACAGCACAGAAATATAAATCTGTGGTACCCATTGTAGTGTCTCTGAGTAATCAGAGGAAAGAAATAAGCTCTGTAGCTTGGTACAGGTTTTATCTTAATTCAGGTGTCTAAAATAGGCCGTGCGAATCAAGCTAAAGAATCAGACTGCACACTGTCACCAAGTATATTTTCTGCCTTTTATCTGCACTACTGTGGCAGAAAAAAAACTGGCTCCATCGTGCTCAGAGTGGTAGAAGCTTTTAGGATTCAATCTGCTGCATAAAGAAAAAGAGAGAAGGAGAAAACAGTTGGTTTTATGTGGTATTACATACATTTGGCTTCATTTTCATATTGATTGTACATATAAAAAAGGGGAAAAGTAAATAAACATGAGGAGGATAATGTCCTGAATTGAGTTTTATCACAAGTGCCTCCTGCTGGGATTTGAGAGCAAAACCTTCCCTCAAGGGGACAGAATAATATCATTTTAGTTATGGCCATATTCTTCATTTGGAACCCCCTCATCAGCATGTCAATGCATGTTATTCACTGCTTGGAGAGACAATAAAATCAAAGGGCCCATCTTTAGAACGAAACATGCATGTTACCAACATTTACACTACAGAGATCTTGGCCTTTAATAAAACCTACATCCAGTAGCGAAGTTATCAAATGGAGTTGTGCTCATTTTCTTTTATACACAGTGAAGGGGCACAATATATCTTTACCAGCAGCTGGGAAATTAATGCTACAACTAAAATGACATTCCATGTCTCAATGAATAATTTCCTGTGGGGTTCGGATAGTGGCTGTGATGAGAAGAGGTGTGATAATGGATCTAAGTCCATAATGTATTTATCCCCAGGTGCACTTGCTCAATCTGTTCCTCGTGCAGCTTTTTTGGGGCTTAGTAGGACTTTTAGAGTTTTATTTTGCTGCACTGAGGCAAATGGTTATGATTCACTTTCGAGAAATCTGCGAAGGGGAGGCTTCTGCGCCTGTGAGATTGCGTGGAAAGAGAGTGGGCTGCTTTGCCATGGGATTTCTCAGCATGGAAAGAACGGAGATTTTTCAATGGTAGTGTAAAATGGAGTTGTGCTACCATTTCTTCTTAAGACAGGGAAACTGAGGCACACAACAGTAAACGCACAGAGGCAGATGCAGTTTGCTAAAACCCATCTTCTTTCCTGTGCCATTCCTTTCTTGCAAGAAGAGCAGCACTGCAGGAAACACGTCCTCCTTCACAGCTCAAGTGCAAGTCGTTTCTAAGTATGCTTCATATTGAGGTTTACCTGTATTAATAATTGAAACAGAGCTAATACATGATTAATAAATATAATAAGCATGTTACAGTCCCAAGTAATGTTTCTCAAAGAGGACAGAAAGTGCTCCAGCAGATCTTTTAGGTAGTAGGTTTCCTGTCAGGAGTTTACCTCATTATACTATTGAGTAATTTGTATGAAAGAATTAAGCACTTCAAAATCAGGTCCTTAAAACAGAATTGAAATGCAGTAGATTTGTCTTTTGTGATGAAGAAAAATATACAGAGAGGCAGAACAATGTCTTGAAATGAAATTGAGAGAATCCTAATCAAATACATCAAGTTGGTTGGAATATTGTAAGTTGAAGATGACTGTTGTGGGGAAAAAAAAAAGTTGTCTTATGTCTTTGTTGTCTTTCTTACAGGGGAAAAACCCCACCTGTTTTATTATCATTTCACTTAAGGAAGTTTTTTTTCCAGTGCAAACTCGACAGCCACTTGATTATTTATCTCTTCATTATTAGTAATTAATTTCAGTAAGTTATTGTCACAAATGCATACACTCTAGATATCTATATCACAAAACTATTACCATATTCTATAATTAAGATGAGCGCTATTGCATCTCTGAAACCTGGGTGGTGACATTTCTGGGCAGAGGGAGCTCAGGTTTCTCTGGAAAGTCCTGCAGATGAGCACAGCTATCCACCAGCTTGGGAAACTGCACAGCCCACATAAAATGCAGTAATGGGAGAAGAAAATGCAAATCCATCGGCACCCTGTGTAACATCAACCTTTGGTTTTGTGTGGTGATGAGGTCTGCACAGCCCTGGGCCTGACACATCCGACCTGCAGTCTCAGTGATAGAGATGCAGAGGTCTAGAGCTGGAGCGTGGAGAAGTCACTCATTTCCCCATCAGACTGCCCTGGTCCCTTTATGAGCTGACTCACTTGGCAGTGAAAACTCCTCTCCTTTGTCTCTTCTTCCAAGTAACAAGTGATAGGGTAAGAGGAAATAGCCTCAAGTTGTGCCAGTGGAGGTTTATACTGAATACAAGGAAAAATTTCTTCCCCAAAAGGCTTGCCAGGCATTGGAACAGGCTGCCCAGGGAAGTGGTAGGAATTACCATCCCTGGAGATGTTTAAAAGACATATAGATGTGCTGAGGGACACGGTTTAGTGGTGAACTGGGCAGTGCCAGGTTAGCAGTTGGACTTGATGACCTTAAAGGTATTTTTCAACCAAAACAATCCTATGATCCTCTGAAAATCCCTGCCATGGACCATGTGTTTCTGCACCTGCCTGCAAGAAGCTTCATGAAGTTGTTCTGTGGAAGGAGATGCTGAACATCTAAAACCAAAGGCTCTCTCAGGGCTTCCTATTTCCTGAAATGCCACAGGATTGCTTGGGAAAATATTGTAAAAACCCAGCCTACAGCACAGTTCCCTGCTGCTGCACGTATGGTCTGAGCTGCTCTCCAGAAAGCCGAGTAACTCCAAAAATGCAGGGAAGAGAACAGCTTCTGCTCATACTCTCAATCATGTGGGGCTGGGGAAGTATCTGCAATTATCCTACACCAGACAATTTTCCAAATCCAGCTCACCTAGGCTATTTTTTCCCCCTCCACGAGTGAAACAAACGCTGCAAGCAGGCACAGAGCTAATGGCCTTTTTTTCACGCCGCTTCCCCCTCGCTCCCCGAACTGAAGGCAGAACTGCAGAGACTTCAGGAGGTTCTTCGTGCTATCACTTCACAGGCTGGAAGGTGACAGCTTCGCCAGGGACTAATGCAGGCCGACATAATTGAATGTGGCCTGCAGCAAAGCAGCTGCCTGGAGCCACTGTTGATTGTAGCTGTCATCAGGTGGAGTTCGCTGCAGTAAAATACGGTCTGGAGGAATGTGGCTCTCACATGCAGCTCCGTGGTGATAGCTTATTTACTCTTACCCTGCTGCAACAGTTTTGTAGTTAATAATTGTCACTATCACACTGTTGAGCGAGCACAGATGCTCAAGCTCGGAATCATCAATTATTTTCCTGGGAACCTGGTCTCAGAAATTAAGCAGTGGCCCTAATATTCCCATTTTCTGGGTGTAGATTGTGTATTTCAGCATGTCGTCATTTTAAAATGACTTGAGTGATATTTCCTTTGCCTTTTTACTTAACTGTCACAAGATGTGGGAGAAATATAATCTGCTAAATTAGGCATGAAAAACTGTACACAAGGAGAAGGCTCCCTGATTTCTGCCTTGAAAAAGAAGTTACTTTAATTACAAATTCAGATGAAGCAGTTTCCATTTATGCAGGTTTTTTTTTTCATTTGAAAGGATCTCACCACAATGAGCAAGCAATAGGTTTAATCTTTTCTCCTTTATTTGGAGATTGTGAAGTGTAGGAGTATGAGCACATTTCAAATGAACAAGACTGCAGGATCTCTCCTAGATGCAGTAAGTAACGTATATCTCAGATAACACTCATCTTTGCTCCCCAAATCCTGCCTGAACTCACAGTGGAAACCTATGCAAGTCCCAGGATAAACCTGGTCTATTCTTTTGATTCCACTATTCATAAGCTATTTATACCACATTATAAGCTGTGTATACTATACATACATTCAGTATACTAAATATAGTATAAACAGTACCATATACCAAATATAATATATTTAGGATACCATATTTCAATTGAAATATAAAAGACAAACCTCTGTATGTATTAAAATACACAATGATCAAAGAATAAGATCCTGTAGAAAATCCTCAAATTATTAAGTGGTTGAGCCGATAATATATTACTCTAGTTAGGTTTAAGAAGTGTCATTTTACTTTAAATACTTGTAATTTGCATTTTAAAAATAAACATGTTGGTGTCACTGGCTTTTAGACACCCAGTGCTTCCACATCAGTTAGCTGGCAACTAAGGAGGGGCAGAGCTGCAGGTACATCAAAGAACTCAAAGCGAGTTGATTTGCAAAAAAAATAAAATTAAATAAATTGTCAGCCTACACCTGCTGAATGTTTTTATAGCATTTCCTTGCTGCTTGTATCTACTTGGCTTCCTAGAAGATTAGTTTGCTGGGAATGGTGGCGAGGGGAGTTTGTTATTCTGCATTGCAGAGTCGCACATTATGTTCCTTGCTGGGACACAGGAGAAGTGAGTCCCTTTGGATGGTTTTTATGAGGTTCTGCCCAGTCTGTAGCACCTGGACCAGCCCAACTGCAGGCTCAGGATGTCCCCCAAGGCTCTACAAACTGAAGTTTAACTTGCAGGCAACACCTCTGAGCAGCTTTTTGGGCCTTTTTCAGGTTTTTATTACTTTGGTTTTGCACTCCGGCCATGCCCCCAGCGGAGTTCTTGTGGTGTAAACAAGGCAGCAGTTTGACCTGTTTAATTAACAACTGATCTAGTCTAGTTGAGTCTAGTTTCCATCCAGGATTACACTACAGGTGCTCCTCTGATTTGGTGCTAAAGGAACTGGGAGCAACATTTAATTCTTTGTCTTGATTCTGAACTTCTCTGACACTGCTGCAAATTCAGAAGAGTTCTGGCATGAAATTGTTGTAAAAGAAGAATTTTATCCATTGTGTTTATCCCACCTGTGAACCTTCTGGATGAAAGCTGTGGCTCTGAGTCTGCTTGCCCTTACAGTGGTTTCACAGTGATGTAACTTTAATGACTTCAGCAGAGTTACTGCTGATAGATGCCCTCACGAGTAATCAAAAGCAGAACGGATCTGCTATTATGCAGAGCTCTCCTACCCCAGACAGAAACAAAAGGTATTTCTTTCCAAACGTCAGCTGCTTAGTCGGTTGTGAAACATTTCTTCCCTTCCTTGACAGAACTGGATCTGCTGTTTACGAAAAGGAAGTATTAATTATACAAGCTTTAGCCACAAACATCTGTTTTTGCTGCTTTTAAATAAACATGTCTCTTCAGCTGGTACCGAGCGTTCTAGGGAAGAGCAAAGCTGCACACTGCGAGGTATCACTGGGGGTTAACCCAAGCGGGCTGATCATCCTGGCAGCGATGACTCCATTACCTTCCCCCAAACGCAATATCCTCACAAACAGTAAAAAAAGTATGTATTTTTAGCAGGGAATCACGACGTCGGCTCAGCTGTCTGCTTGTATTTACATTTTGGGAGCTTACATGAGGATTAAAACCACTTGTTTCTTTTCACACACACCCCCACCCCCCCCCACCCTCCCCCTTTTTT